>NW_027315746.1:29003538-29271038 GCF_026437365.1 Eucyclogobius newberryi
CATTTTTAGTGTTGATAATATTATTGATGTTACTTGCTCAAATTAATAATTGTAATACATTATTTAAACAAATGTGTTAGTAGTCCAAAAAAACATATATATATATATTTTTCAATAGTATGAATAACACCAGGGATAATCATACATTCTAACAACCTATCCTTACATGGGGCAGGTGATGGATTTTAGATTGTCTTTGTCTGGTTTTATAACAAATACCATATAAAAACGGTATCATACACATATAATCTGCAATCTCTGAAACTCTGATAAACTTTGTTCAATTCAGCCGACGCCGTTAGTTTCTATGTGAATTCGCTGCCATTTCACTTTGTAATGTGGAGTTCTACAGGAGCTCTATAAGCCTTAAGTCCTTCTTAGTTCAAAGTATTCAAATCCAGATTCTAAATTCAAATTAACTAAGGGCAGACATTACACTTAAGCAGTTTTTTCTTGCTCTAATCCTGTTGTGTTTGAGGACGAGCTGGTGGAGGTGGAGCACGGCCCTATCCTGTGTGATAAATTTCTCCCTTCCACTGCCGGCCCCTCTATATGACGTCTTTCTCTAAAAGCCTGATTGCTCAATTAATTCCGCTTCTGTTTGTTGGAATGGCCATATTTCTGAAGGAGATTATAGATACGGGCTTGACAGACTGCGGCGCTCAAGGTATTTGGGAGGTATAATTCATTCATAATGCCACAATACTTCCCATCTATCATCGCGGGTTTGCAGAGGCCGGGAACACGACGATCCACTCCTGGTTCTTATTCCCAGTCGCCCTTTTTTCATGAGCGTTGGGTGCTGCACGGAGGCAACAATATGCGAGGTCAGGGGAGCCACAAGAGTAATGTGTGGGTGTTTAGAGATTATTAGAAATCAAGTGTGATATTATGTTTTTTTGCCGTAAGGTAGAGAATGATTAGCATACGGAAAATGTTATACGGGTTGAAGAGTTTATGTCAAAAAGATGTGAATAAAATTACGTGAAATTTCAAAACCAAAAGTGAATTTTCACTTTTGTTTCAGTGGGCTCTGTGCTCAGCAACATGTTGGCTAACTAACTGTCTCTCACAGCTAATGCTAACTTTTATTCAAATGCAAAATCAATGAATCAAAAACACCAATTACATTTGATCCTAAAGACTACTTTATTGTTTTTATTTACAGATGACATCAGATTGTTATATAGATTTGTTTAATTTTTTATATTTCTGTTTTCTAAATTAGCTATAGCATTGACCCACAAACACTTCTTTTTTATCAACACAGAATTGTCTGCAGATGAAATATTCAGCTCATTTATAAAGTCAATAACATGTTGTCAGCGACATCGCCCTGCAGCTCACTGTGTGTGACTCAAAAGGTTCAAAGAGATCAAATTAGACAGGAAGTCCTGATGCTAACATTGAGCTAGCCACATGCTGTGGAGCACGGAGCTGATTTATCCCTGCAAGACCCAAATATAGAAACCACTCAGATATTGTTTCATTGTTGTTGTAACGTTGGGCCTTGTTGGAAGCAGAATTTCTGTATTTGTTTCACTTTGTCCGAACAGTGTTGATCGCTTACATAGCTCCACAACAGCATCATGAGAAAGATCACACAACAATCATAGTTTAAAAAAATATATATATTAATACAAATTTCGATCTACTTTGATCTTTTAAGCTTTGAGAGTTTGTCCTTCTTTCCCATCTCGGTGCACTTGCTTGTCCTCATGATCCTCAGTGTGGCATTAAACCTAGTTATCTCAATAGACAAGTTACAGGTCAGATCTGTGCTGTAAGAATTTGTGTTTTTCAAGGTATTTTGGAGATTTAACTGTAACTGCGTAACTTTCTGGAGGTGGCACGTCACCTTGGAAACAGAAAAGCACGGCACAAAAACATGATTGTTTCTATTTTTTAATGAAAGGTTATGCTTGCTAGATTTTTTTTTATGTGGAACTGTATTTTTATAAATGTTTATTTTACCTATAATTACTCATCCAATTGACCCTTAATTGATGACTGATTCATTCCTTATTTTTCTGCTCTTTCTTCACTGCTTCCCTCGCTTACATAGACTTAAACTTATTTACAGATCCAGAAATGAAATATTTAGAGATTCTGGCTTCAACTTTGAAATGGACAATTGTCACACTCATCAACTATTACGTCTACTGTTCGTTAAAAGTACTACACTTACTTAAATCACATTCTCAGGTTTCTGTGCATTACTCAAGTACATTTTACAGCGGAGACTTTTTTTTTTAGCTTTTACTTTACTACATTTGCAGGTGTTTCTACTCCACTACATTTTTCAACTGAACTGAAACATATAAGACCGCTCGAAATGGCCAAGGGGTCTTTTCCTGTTCATGGTGATATCTATGTTTCTGTAGCTTTTGTTGAAAAATCTGAAAAATTATGAAGATTTGAAGATCGTTTAAATAGTGAAATTGTTAAATAAAATAAATGTGTAATTGCCTACTTCGATGCTGCTTAGAGTCTATACCAAAGGGCCTCAGTTTCCCAAAGGGCAAAGACATTAGTTTATAGAAGCAGCTTTAGCTTGAATTGCGTGTCATTTCAATCAGGCGTTTGGTTAATCTGTTTTGTTTCATAATAATCTCAGCCTTGTCGAATCCAGGTGCTATTACACTTCTTATAAAGGGACAGCCACTTTGTCCTGCGAGCCACCATCCATTTCTATATAGTCAGCCGATGGTTTGGGGGCATGCAAGGTTATGAGGTCGCCCGTTCTTCTCCCACTGATGAATTAGCTGGCATATGCAAGCGATGAATTACCAGGGAAACCGAGTCAATTATCCAAAAGGAAAAGAAAAAAAAACACAAAACCGACCCTTCTCCAGTCGCCCTAGGGTCCTTTTCCAATTCGGAGAGAGTGATTTTAGAATGTCCCCTAAAATCAAACCCTCAATCCAGAAGGCAAAGCGCGGAGTGAAAATGCAAAAGGCTATTATCAGGCCTTGAGTGCATTGAACGCCACTTATGATGGATGAGAGTGGGATTTAGAAGGGCCCTCTGTCAAGCGCTGGCTATTTCTCCACACTTGTCTCTTGTATCCAACCCATAATAGTCCCAGGATGGAAAAAAAAGGTAGGCATTTGTAATATATTGTACAGCGCTTTACTGTAAACGTCCCCTGTCGCATTCTCTCGTAGAATTTGATAACCTTTTTAGAGGGGAAAGGAGATGGAGTTGTGCCCTGAATTTGGTTTAGGTTTGAACAAATATATCTATATAAATGTATAGATAAAATTCCCCCCTCACCCTCCGCGGGAGGTCTGGGAGCTTGAGGGGTTTCTTTGCTGTTCTTAGCACTGCACTGCACTGTACTTTCTGGATCGAGATGTCTGATGATTTTTCTAGGATCTGTGGTAGCCACTAGTTTGGGGGTCACTGCCCCGAGTGCTACGATGACCATGGGCACCAATTTACCCTTAACCTTCCACCCCTTCTCCAGTTTATTGTGTTGCATATATATACACAGCCTACAGCACGCCCTACGAAATCTTCCATTGTTGCGCTATGTTCACTACTGCCCCCAGTGGTCAGCACATGAACAGCTGGGCTGTTACTAGCTGAGCATGAAGACTCATTGAATTGAAATGCAGTTAAGATAAATATGTTTTGAATATTGCAAAAAATATGAAAATGTTATCACAGAATAGCATTTTTTTTAGATTTATGATTTAGATTCCTGTTTGTAATTGATGACATCACACAATTACCCAGCAAACACTGGGCTCATCTACTGTCATAATTTTCTTTATTTGACAAATAAAAATATGTAAGAGCAACTTTATTTTGTTGAATTAATGTTTAGAGGGTCGAAAAAGTTGTTTATTTTGTATAAATGATGCATAAACTTTGACTGAAATGACTAGTTTCGACTGATTTTTCAACGTTTTCTCCACAAAAACCTACTCGATTGGTGTAAAACTATAATCTATATGTAAAACAGGTATGAATACACCAAATAAAGTCAAAATTAGAAAATCATAAAAACCTGTCATGCGCACCTTTAGCTTTGCTTCACTCTGCATGGAATGGCAACTCTCTGCGCCATCTGCAGGTCATTATGCACACATTTTCATACATTTAAATTCATACAACATGACTCAGACCAAAGCTAGTCCAAAGTGTCCATGATTTTTTCTTTTTTAAGTCAGAAAATAATGCACAATAGAACCTTTAACTTACTGCATCCCTGACACCCCTAATACACAATTCAAGCAAAGACAATAACTTTGGAAATCTACTTTGCTTTGTCGTTTCCATAAACCAAATCATCGGATGAACCCTGAGAGAGAAACCAAGTGCATTGTATCTTCCAAAGTCAGACCTGCAGCTCACACGGGCAAATCATACAGTCTAATCTGTTTAAAAGACGAAGCTGCCAGATGGAAATAAAACAACAGCGACAATAGTTTTAAAAGTGAATAGAGGCGAGGAGTAAGGCAAGAGACGGGAATATGCGAAAACAAAAGAAGATTGCGCTCCATAAGATTTCACGACAAATAGGATGAGATGGGGAGGAGAAAGCAGGGAACATAATTGAAAAGCTCGACATCGCAGTCAAATGTGTCTGCTGTGAGATTCAATGTGGCTTTTGTTGATGTTAGCGGCAAAAGCAAACTGAACTTATGTCTTTATGATGAGTAAAACAACTGAAAATTGTCAGTGTTGATGGTAGATTCAGCCAAAATTGTCTAAACTGGCCACATCGGAAAAGCCAAGTAAGTTTCAGCAATAGAAATAAAATTGAAGCTTTTCTAACTGCTCAGTTAAAGAGTTAATAAACCATTTGTTCATTAAGATTTTAGTCTTTGTTCATGCTTTATTAAGGTTATTTAAAGTATAGTTATTCTAAACAGTAATGAGCTCATGACTCTTCACTGTTTAATACCGTTTTGCCGCCAGAGTGAACGAAAAACACAATTATTCAAATCAAAATTACTCAAACAGTTCAAGAAAACGAAACAGCGCTCAAAGTTAAACAGTGTGAGCAGTGTTTTGGTTGTTTTCATTCTTGTTTGTGCGTCTCCTCGTGGGACCACCATCAGCCACCTCAGTCTCACAGACCTCCCCACACTCAAACGCTGGAGCCTGGGGCGACGTCCTCACGGAGCAGAGGAGGAAATGATGGCCATTTATAACTGCCACACACACACACGCCTCCGACATGTTTCTGTGTGGCCGGGCAGGCGGAGACATTAACACTTAAGAGCTTCTAACAGGGCTCTAGATCAGCTCAAAGAAACGGTCTCCTGATGACTGTTCAAAGCTTTCCCCCAGGAATAACCCACCACGATGATGTAATGTAAGCATAGTGTTGACCAAAACAAACCACCAGCATGTAAACAGGGTTAGATGTATCAAAAGTTTGTATATAATATTGTGTAAACCCTACATGAATGAGGAGTGTGTGTGTGGATGTGCACGAAGCCTGTCAGTGCTGTGGAGCTGTGGTACCCAACATTTTTTGTCTTGAGTGCCCTCTGATCTAGTACAAGGCAAACAAATGTGTTTACCATGCAGTATATTGTCATGTATTACCAGTACACATTCTTGCTTTATAAAAATATTGTTATTTGCAATACTCAAAAAATATTAATTAGTGCACATGTGCATTTATATTTTGGACATCTTAAATACTCGAAGATGATGATGAAGATTTATGGACTTCAACAGCACAAAAAATCCCGGAACGCTACCTTTGTCAAATGGGAGTGTCTGCAGAGCCGCGGCGCGCGGCCGAAACTGCCATGTTATTTTTGTGCCGGCCGCACGCCGCGGCTCCTGAAACTGCGCCGCTATTTGACCGCGTTTTAGCGCCGTTTTAGACCGCGCCGGGTTAAGGTTAGGGTTAAGGTTAGGGTTAGCCATGAGGCTAAAAGGGAAATTTCGCGGTCCCTGGAACTGCGCGGCCACGGCCGTCAAAAACTGGGAAACTTGAAAGTGAAAGTGAGCTTCAGAGGAAGAGGACCTCGTAAACATGATTGATCAAGTGATGTGTGAATGAAGCTAAAGACAACTCCAGGTTAGTTTTTGAAGAGGAAACAATGTTATAACATGGTTAAAAGCTCAAAAAAGTAAATTCTGCATAATAAGTGGCATTCTATTAGTTACTAGGTCAACTATTGTGAAACATAAAGTATTGTACAATGGCAAGCTAAAAAAAAAGCAACCTGCGCCTATTTTACTTTAAAGCTTAAAAAACTTCTCTCACCTCAGATTTTGTGCTCATTGATTCTGCAGAAATATGTTTTTCAGTCCCTGCGAAATTTTTCCCTTCCTTTTTTCATCGCAATCAACCAAATTAGTTTTGACATGGATGGACTATGTGTGTCCCTGATGGGCTTTTCCACCTGTTAATCATTCATTAAAAGGTATCTGCTGCTCTTAAAGTTTGCAAGTGACTTTCCAAAAACAGAAGAACTTGACAACTCTGTCATGAGGAGCATGCACGTGGCCCCGGTGAGCAGCGTGCGCGTGGCCCCGGTGAGCGTGCGCGTGGCCCCGGTGAGCGGTGAGCGTGCACCAGGCCCCGGTGAGCGGTGAGCGTGCGCGTGGCCCCGGTGAGCGTGCACCAGGTCCCGGTGAGCGGTGAGCGTGGCCCCGGTGAGCGTGCACCAGGTCCCGGTGAGCGTGCACGAGGCCCCGGTGAGCGGTGAGCGTGTGCGTGGCCCCGGTGAGCGTGCACGAGGCCTGTCATGCTGCAGACAGCCTGTCACTTTGCTAATTGCCTGGGTGTGACCTGCTCTGTGCGGCTCACTTGCCTAATTACGGCGCTCCAGCTCGGTCCAGTCCAGGAGCAGGTTCGCACTGACACTGTCATATACACTCCACATTAGACTACATTACGGCTTTGTCCTTCACTCCCTTTTACCTCCTGTTAAATATTTCACAGGCTCGGGATTTCAGCTGTGTCCTCTAGGAAGGAAATCAAATAAAACCTTAAAATACGTGGATGTATTTAGTCAATATTGATTAGTGAACATTTGAAGAAGAAATATTATGCTCTTTTAACCGGGTATTTAGTATTGATTAGGGATGTCAAGATTAACAGTTTCTTCAATTACTCCAAATATTTATGGCTACGGTAGGTTATTTGTGGTGTTTTTGGAACCTACAGTAAACCTCAGATAGGTCTCCACGTGCAACGTGAGTCACTGATGGCGTGTATTGAAGCCCTGCGTGTCAACAAGCCTGATCTGTTTAAATTTATTGTCAGATGTACATGTAACTGGATAAACGCGCTGTTCAACCAGTCCGTTACACACGGAGGTCAGCACTAGTGCGAGTCAACTGTGCGAGCTACAGTCAGTGCGAGTACAGTTGTTTTATGCCACTGCTTCATGAGTTTACACGGGACAGAGTGAGCACCACTGACGGCTTGTTGGGGCAAAGCGGCCGCTCAGTGCGAGCTGAAAGTGGAGCCACAGAACGAACATGAAGAAGAAGGAGAGAGGAGAGGAGGAGAGAGAGGAGGAGACAGGTAGTGCCACACCGTAATCCTACCTGTTGACTTTGTTTTAATTGTACACAAAGTTGTTTTTGGTTGACCTGAGCCAAAGAAAAGCTGACGAAAAAACGACCTGCAGCAGCCGAGTGGACACTGTTGTAGCAGCACAATATATTTTTTGTCACCTGTGAACGTCCCTTACATGCAAGTCATGGAATCAACGGCCGTTGAGAATGGTCTACAGCAGTGGTCCCCAAACTTTTTGACTCGAGGGCCACATTGGGTTCTAAAATTTGGCCGAGGGGCCGGGCCAGGAAAATATGGTGTGTTTGTGTGAACCAATGAATTACTATAAATTACAGGCAAGATTTGACCTGCAACTTGTTACAAAGCAACAAATGCAAGGCTCAATGTACAAATTGTTTTCCAAATGCATTAAATAAATTAATAATTATCTACTGTCTTCTACTGTCCACTAGAGTCTTCTTCAGTGTGTCAGACACTTGCGCTTCCTGCATGATTGGCCCCGGTGGCCGTTTGTGGTGAATTTTATTTTCTGCGCGCCATAGATTTTCTTGTGCGCGCACTAAGTGCGATTCACTAGCAAGGACCACAACCCCATGTTTGATGCAACAGATTTATTGAAGAACGAAAATGAATAATAAGTATGTATAAGCAACGGATGCCGTTTTGGGGCTTCGGTAGATGAGGGCTGTAGGCTCCCGGGCCTTTGAACCCCCTGTCTGAAAGATAAGCAGAAGATTTAGAAGGGGTGGGAGGGAGGGGCATGAAGTAACAAACGCAGGTGTAATTGATTGGCCTGTTTAAATACTGTGACCGCCGGAAGGGACGTGGAAGGGGGTGTGGTCCTGCTCCCGAACTTAAAATAACAGACTTATCTTCATTTCACTAGCAAGGACCACAACCCCATGTTTGATGCAACAGATTTATTGAAGAACGAAAATGAATAATAAGTATGTATAAGCAATGGATGCCGTTTTGGGGCTTCGGTAGATGAGGGCTGTAGGCTCCCGGGCCTTTGAACCCCAAAAGAAGCCTATGGAAGAAGCGCTGATTGAGCGAACTGAAGGTCGCTGAGGTTATGTCTGGTGTAGATTTCGAACGCCGTGGAGGACCAACGTCCCATGGTTTTGATGAAGCGGTCGGGAACTCCGCGACTGGAGGCAGAAGTAGCAGCACCGATGCGGAATGAATGTCCGGAAAAGAAGTTGGGGCAGATGTTGGACCTAGTAAGAATAAGTTTGAAGAACGGAATGAACCAAGACCTGGTCGCGATTTGGCCAAGTTCGGTTGTGAAGAGCGGGTCGTGAGGAGAGGCGCCGTGCGTAGACCGGTACGAGATGAAGTCTAGAAGGACTTCGAAGGGGCTCAAGACGGAGTTGAGTTTAAATAGGAAAATTGGGGTTGAGTTACCGCTGTGGTTGGTCTTGCTCTGTTTGAGGTGGAAAACTAAGCAGTCGCTGGATGCTAGTTGGAGATCCTTGATGCAAGGGTGACGAGAAGGGTCGTGGATTGAGGTAGAGGGTGCGAACTCTGAGCAACGGAG
Organism: Eucyclogobius newberryi; assembly: GCF_026437365.1. Lineage (NCBI taxonomy): Eukaryota > Metazoa > Chordata > Actinopteri > Gobiiformes > Gobiidae > Eucyclogobius > Eucyclogobius newberryi. The sequence goes on from NW_027315746.1 coordinate 29,012,580, forward strand.
AAAACCAAAGAAAGCGAGAAGGAACATCGCTTCTAGGGTGCGGGTGATGTGAGGGTGCAGGAGGTTGGATCTGATGGTGACGAGACATCGAAGAAGGAGATCTGACGTGAGGGGGAGCATCCTGCGGATCATTGGGCGACTCTGCCTTTGCAAGCCTTTGATGACCATCGTGGCTTGTGTGAAAACCGGAACGGGAAGAGAGCAGCCTGAGAGCAACCTGGAGGAGAAGATGATGCCGCTCAGGTAAGCTTTGATGGTACCAGGGGTTAGAGTAAGATAGGTGAAAGCAAACAAGATGTAATTGGTTAATGAGAGAATGTCAAGAGAGGGGAAAGGCAGGTTAAAGTAGCTGTGAAAGGAACGGAAGCTGTTCCAGGCGGTCCAGTAGGAAGACAACGTTCTGGGAGTGAAGCTGTGCAGGATAGCAGATCGGGAGATGAAGAGGAGGTCGGCCAGAGCGGGGTTCATGTGTGGAATGTGGAGGGACAGGAATCGGTAGGGGGTCTGCCTCGGGAGCCAATGTCCTGAATTTCTGAAAAGCAAAACGTGAGAAAGAATCGGCAACAGAATTAAGGTAACCGGGAATGTATTTCGCTCTGAGGATGAATTGGTGCTTGATGGACAACAGGTGAGGCGGCGGACGAAAGGCATGATGGGAAGTGCATTGCTTCTGCCTTTGTTGATGATGTCAACGACTGCGAGATTGTCGGATTGAATAGCCACGCACATGGAAGTCCACTCATGGCCCCAGAGAAGAGTGGCAATGACAACGGGATAGATCTCGAATAAGGCGGAGGATGGACCGGACTTATGAATGAAATCGAGAAACTCATTGGGCCAGGGGGCTGAGAACCACCTGCCCAGGTAATAACCCCCAAAGCCTGCTGATGGTGCAGCATCTGTAAAGAGAGAGATGTCTAATGGGGCTGAAATGATGTCCCGATAGAAAAGCGTGATACCATTCCAGTTGGAAAGTAGCAAGTGCCAGAATCGAAGCTCTGACTTGACCGACTTGCTTAGGATGATTACGCTGTGGAGGGATTTAACGGAAGATGCTAGTGTCAACAGGTGGGAAATGAATGCTCGTCCTTGAGGAATGATGCGCATGGCGAAGTTGAGATGACCAAGGAGTGAGAGGAGCTGCCGTTTCGAGCATGAAATGGCGACGAGGAAGTTACTGAGGAGGAGGGAGATCCGGTTCAGCTTCTCTGTTGGGAGGGAAGCTTGGTATTTGACTGTGTCGAGGGTAATGCCGAGGGAGGTGGAAGGACCCAGGGTCTTCTCTTCCGACAGGGGAACCCCGAGGGACGAGAAGACGTTTTTTAGAGTCAACAGGTCGCGTGCCGGAGGGGACGAGATTGGCGAGACGAGCAGAAAGTCGTCAAGAAGGTGAACAAGGAATGGTACATCATGTTTGTTAAGGATGATCCAGCAGAGGGCTTCGGATAGGCAGTCGAACAGTTTGGGGCTGCTTTTACATCCGAAGGTGAGACGGACAGCAAAGTAAAAGGCACCTTTCCAGCAGACGCCGAAGAAACGCCAGAAATCTGGGTGGATGGGGAGCACTTTGAAAGCGTTTGTGATGTCGGCCTTGGATAGCCAGGCAGCGTGGCCGGCCAGTTTTATTAGAGATATGGCGTGGTCGATAGTGGCGTACTTGAGTGCAAACTCATCGCTTGGAATAAGGCTATTGATGCTGGGGATGTGACAGCCGTGGGGAGCTGAGAGATAAATTATTAAGCGTTTTTTGCCAGAGTATTTTCTAGTTGCTATGCCGATGGGACTGATCCTGAAGGGTGAGAATGGAGGATTTGTAAAGGGGCCAATCATGTGGCCATCTTTTACCTCTTTAGCGAGGAGAGAATCCACGACTCCTGGTTCCTTCAGGGCTGACTGCAGGTTTTTGCAGGTGAAGGAAGTGGATGGAAGAGAAATAAGGCCGGGCCGGAAACCCTCGGAGAATCCGGTGATGAGGAATCTGACGAATTCTGGGTCTGGATGATCCTGTAGTGCCTTGGACAAGGCGGGAATCTGAATGGGTGTGGAAACTTTGCATAGTCATGATGTTGGGTTGTGGGGGCACGCCGAACGAGAGTGCCCTCCGCCACAGAAGGAGCAGGTATGCAGGAATCTGAATTGGGATAGGGTGCAACGAGAGGCGTTGAAATTGTTGCATATCGCTTTGCCGCCCTGAAGCATGATGGGACGGCCTCTCTTGTCGACGCCTTGGGGAATTGGAATTTTTGCAGACATTGGTGGGATCGGAACTGGTTGAGTGGCTGGACGGACCGGAGCCGGGGCCTGAGCCTGGGTTGGAGGCCTTCTGGCTGGGAAGACGCAGGCGGTGGCCGGGTGGGATGGGGCGCCGCAGAAGCTGCAGCAAACTGAAGCTCGAGATGCAAAAATCCTGCAATAAAGTTCCTGATCAAGACTCCCCCAGAATGTGTTTTGATTGAATTGCTGGAGTCGGGCAGCGGCTTGGGAGGAGAAAAGGGTGTGATACTGATAGAACCCTGGGCCACTGAATCTGATGGCCAGATCTAGGATCAGGGTCATGTAAGAGTCGAATTCTTCACGGCGATTGGGATACATGGAGCAGATTATGTCTCTAAACAGGCTGAAGGCAAACGCGAATTCGAGGGGGGTGAGTTCTTTAGAACGCGAGGGGATAGGGTCGCGCATGACGTAGAGCCCGTCGTGGCTTTCGATGACGCGGGGCATGCCAGCCCTGAGGGAGGGAGGACGAAGGAGTTCAGCCAGGTCCACGTATTTACCTGCAATGATCTGCTGTCTGATGTTGCTGGGGATGGATGAAGGTTTCGGTGCTGGAACGGAGGTCGGAGGAATGGCTGATGCCAGAGTGAATTGGGCTGGACCGGGAACCGTGCCGATCAGTCCCTGAAAGGGATAGCTGGGGTTTGGAAATGTAGAGGAGAGCGTTGCTTGCTGGTGGCTGACCTGGGGCATGAATGAGTTTGCTACCTGCGAAGGTGGGATCGACACCGTAGCTGAGACCTGGGCTGTGCTGTGGGGCCGGGCTGACGACGTCGAAGGTGGGGCCCAGGACACGGAGGGCAAAGCCCAAGCCGGAAATGACGTGGTTTGTGGCGCGGCCACGGAGGGTAGGGCACCCGGCGCGGGGGGTTGGGAAGTTGGGACCACTGAGGAATCTATGGTACCGGAAGTGGAATGCTGATGAATGAGAGGCTCTTGGGAACTTTTAGCGTGAGCCGGGGAAGGTTGGAATGGAACCACTCCTGGCTGGCTACTCGAACCATGGGGATGGGAAGAACCATGGGGATGGGAAAGTAGACCTGGCATCCCGGTGCCGAGGGGGGAAAGAAAGTAGACCTGGCATCCCGGTGCCGAGGGGGGAAAGAAGTTAGACCTGGCATCCCGGTGCCGAGGGGGGAAAGAAAGTAGACCTGGCATCCCGGTGCCGAGGGGGGGAAAGAAAGTAGACCTGGCATCCCGGTGCCGAGGGGGGAAAGAAAGTAGACCTGGCATCCCGGTGCCGAGGGGGGAACGAAAGTAGACCTGGCATCCCGGTGCCGAGGGGGGAAAGAAGGTAGACCTGGCATCCCGGTGCCGAGGGGGGGATTAGAGATGGGGGAAATAGGAGAACTGGCATGAGGTAGAGAGATGTTTAGTAAAAGGTAGTGTTCATTGTTAGGGGGAAGGGCGAAAAGGAGATCTGGCATCCCGTTGCCTGAGGGAGAGGTATTTAGTAAATGTAGAGTTCACGGTTAGGGGGGGACGAGGAGGAGATCTGGCATCCCGGTGCCTGGGGGAGAGAGCATGAGGGGGTAGAGAGCGAGCAAGAAAGAGGGGGCATGAAGAAGAGACATACTTACTTGTTTAGGAATAAATGAGAGAAAAAGTGAGGCCTAGTGATCCAGGAAGAGAAAATTGCAACCTTTCGCTGGATAAGAGTGGGGCCTCGCATGAACCCAGCGAGAGGGAGGGAGAAGGAGGGAGGGGGAGAAAGAGAGCGCGGGTGAGCGAGAGCCAGGGTAAAGGACGGGGTTGAAAAGGAATGAGGGGGAAAGGGGAGGAGTTTAATATTTATTTATATATTAGAATTTTTTTTTTTTTTTTTTAATTTAATTATTTATTTATTTATTTTATTTATTATTTGTTGAGGAATCTCGTCAATTATGCGTATGTGGTATATTAATATGATCGATTGACGAGTACCCATTATTAAACGTGTCCTTAGAGGAGTGCCCGGGGCAGAAAAATAAGAAATTGGTGATCGGGCAACTAGTGCTTTTAGAAGTGAGCACGGTGAAAAGTAAATTGTTGAACTATTAAACTATGAAGGAAAGTATAGAACTTTGAAGCGCAGCCCGGTGCAGGACAAGCAAACGTGAAAGAAAGACTCACTCTTCTGGAAGAACCTGCGGCACCTTTGCCGTGAGTTGGAGGAGCGGAGCGCGCACCGCTTCCTGACCTCGGAACGGCGCGGTTAGAGCGGGCGTGCGCTGGAGTGTTGTGCTGGTCAAAGAGCAGGTTAAATAGCGTGCTCTTGTTGTCGGTGCGGTGGAATATGATGCCCTTATTTTTGAGCGCTCGCTGGAGACCTGCCACTGTCCATTCGGATGGTCTAGGCGGAGAGGAGCGCCGAGTCCGTATTGGACGTGTTTGGGGCGAGGATCGGGGCCGGATGAGGGCCTCCGGAGAGCGGCGAGGCCGCTTGGAGGACCCGGGAGAGCGGAGGGATCTGGAGTAGGTGCTGGTAGGTGGGGATCCGTGTCGGGACGCCCGTCTACTGGCTGGTGCTTTGCCTTTTGAACGAGGATTGAGTCTGGTAATGAATCTACTGGGTGTACTGGGTTGGGACAAAGGAGAGGAAGGCGAAACGGGAAAAGAAATAACGGAACGTAAACGAGAACTGCGCCTGGGTGAACGGCTCCGGGACCGAGGGCGGCGAGGTGGTAGCCCGAAATGCGCCCCGGTGGAGGTCTCCTGGGATGGTGGAGGCGAAGCCTGGGATGGGCTGATCAGGTCCTCGTCGGAAGGAAGAAGGCTCAGTAGATCCATGGTGAGTCGAAAGTTCGTTTTGGCGCTTCAGAGGGTAAATCTTGCAACGCATGAAGTAACGAACGCAGGTGTAATTGATTGGCCTGTTTAAATACTGTGGCCGCCGGAAGGGACGTGGAAGGGGGTGTGGTCCTGCTCCCGAACTTAAGATAACAGACTTATCTTCATGCAGTGCACTGTGTGCGAGCAGTACACTATGTGCGAGCAGTACACTATGTGCGAGCAGTACACTATGTGCGAGCAGTACACTATGTGCGAGCAGTACGCAGCTGCGCAGGCGCGCAGCTTAGAGGGAACAGTGGCCATCTCTTGGGGAAATGTGGGCATTACAGGCGAAAGGTAAAATGAACGGCCAGCCACAGTATCGTGAGTTTGAATCCCGACTCCGACATTTGCTGCATGTCCTCCTTTCTCTCTCATCATTCCCCTTCCTTTCTTTCTCATTCCATCTACTGTCTAATAAAGCCTACATTTTTCTTAATTTTTAATATAACTTGGACAAGCTTGGCGGGCCGGATTGAAATGCCCAACGGGCCGGATGTGGCCGCGGGCCGTAGTTTGGGGACCACTGGTCTATTGGCTTATGACCCAGAGTCTGACTTCTGTGAATAACCGCAAGTACAAACCAGCAGGCCGGAGATAAAATGCACTCTAGATTCAAATAGATAGAGTTGGCATCCGAGGGAACACCCTCTATCAGACCTCTTTGGGGAGGCAATCCATTCATTTGAAAGTAGAGGAGCTGCTTTGTCACCCACTGTTCAAAAACTGCAAGAGCAAGCACAGACTTCAAGCGTTATATTGTATAAAATACAGACATAAAGACATGGAGGAGAAAAAAGTGGTCGAACAGCAAAAATGTGTCTGGCTTAAGAAAGCTAAAGAAAGCTGCGCACTTCCACCTGCTGTATCTTTAATCTACAGAACAATAATTTTATTTCTGGGTGACACTATGTCAACAACCTCCATTAAGACTCAATTTTGAGTCAACTTGAGTTGCCAAAAAGGGGAAAAGTTATTGAATCAGAGTGTCCGCCATGGACACTCTGTCACGCCTCCTGATACAACGTGTAGCACAATACAGAATTCCTCAAAACATGCAGGAATGAATTGAGCTCTTAACAATATTTGATAAAATATGGGTCTTTAAATATAAAAAAACGTTGGTCACAGCAGTGATGAAATAGATTGTGCATTGAGTTATTCACGTTATTTCAACTGGAGAAAAGTTATGATTTCTTATTTACATTTGACAATTTGTGTTTTATTTGGTGGTCGCCTCAGTTGGTCACAACCATCTACGTTTCTATGACAGGAGCTGAAGTGTTCAGTTTTGACACAAAATATATGATTTAGTAAAAATGCTGATTGTATCACTGCACTCAAGTATACACTCAAGTGACTGGACATACTTATTTATTTTTTAAGGATTTTTGGCCCGTAGACTTTATTGGACAGGACAGATGAGAGCGAAAGGGGGGATCAGAGAGACGGGACGACATGCAGGGAATTGTTGGGAGTTGGATTCGAACTCACGACACTGCAGCACAAAAATGATTGAAGAGGAATTCAGTTGTCTCTTTTCTATTACTTACCCATTTTATATCAATATTGCGCTCTACAATGAGCAAAAACTAAAATATAATCTACTTATGTTGAAGTAGTTTAAGTAATAAGTATTTGAAAAAAAAGCTTATTTCTCCTTTAAAAATACTCTGAGAAATTCTTAGTTAGAATGTGTTTCTTGTAGATACATGTACCTAACATTTTTTCCCATGTAGTTCAGGAGGTATATATTGTAAAAGCAGCTTTTAAGGTCAAAATGAGAAAGCAGTGTGCTGTCTGCATCTAACCACAGCATGTTTTATTCTCCGAAAAGCATGAAGTTCACCGTTCACATGCTAGTTGTTGCTAGTTTAGCATGGATCAACCTCAGTTCAGGAGAGCCACTGGAGACAGGAACAGGGTTTTGTAGATTTAATGCTCTTTAAACACAGATGCAGGAGGCAAACATTTGTGTGCAGCTGTATTATTGGCTCCCTACGAAGACATAACAAACAAGAACAAAAAGTTTGACATATTTAAAATCCAACATTACAATAATCTTTAATTCAGCAACACAATTACAACTTTTTTGTACTTTTGGCAAATGTTCTGGATACTTAGGCCTTTAACTAGCTTAAATTTGTGGAGACATGTAGAGCACCCAGTCTACTCTGTCTAATCGGTGAGTCACACTTATTACGGCCCCTGCAAAACAACAAGGTGGAACCATAGTACTCAATAAAAGCATTGAGTCCATCATCCAAAATGGAAAATACAGCAAAATAAAAGGTTGTACCACTGTAGTAGAAAGAGATTCAGTTGTAGTTACCACTGTATTGTTTTGAGATTTTATTTTATTTTTAAATCTGCTATTAGCTTTACCGTGAGGCCATAACTCTGCTCTGGTCTTTGCCGAATAATGAAAAGCACTCATAAATCCATTGCAGTAAATAATTATGATCCTCGGAATGCGTGAGAATGTGAGGAATAAGCTTGAACTGCTGCAAACTGTTTGAAATGAACTATGAAAACTGTTTTTCAAGTTTTTGAGAAGGTACTGCACCTTTAACTACTAAAAGTAAAATGAGTGGAAAATGTATGTGCAATGTGTTCTATGCTGTTAATTGCTTAAATTGAGATGACGAACCAGTCATTGTAAAGTTGCATAAAAGAATAAAAACTATATCGGAGTGCAGAGTGGAGGAATGCAGATGAGATGCTAATGAGCGCACAGCTGGGAGCGGGCGTCAGGAAGCAGGAGGTAAAGTTTGGTTAGAGTGCGGGAGCTGAGACAGGAGCCAGGAGCACACTGGTCGGCTGAGCAGTGAGTGCACTTCCCATGATGCCGCGCTGCACCGGCCCCTGGGCTAATGAATGCTGATTAAAGGCCAAATTACACCTCCTCCTCCTCCTCCTCCTCCTCCTGCTCACAACAGCTCCAGCTTGCTCTCACGTCCCTCCACACGCTCAGGACTTCTCCTGCCGTCTGTGTAAAGGCCCGTTAGCAAAGTAGCCATCAGGAAAGGACTGTGTATTTGAAGAGAAGAAGGAACATATAGGGATATACAATATATATATTGTTTGGCTTTTTGGCTGACTTAAAGTTGAACTAAGTGACTCTGATGATAGAGCTCAGGTGCAGCTCTCTTGTGAAAATACTTGGCCAGAAAATAGACGCAAAAGAGTTGTTTTTGTTCTTTCTTTATCATAATAATGCAAAAACATTTAACATTGCCAAACATTAAAAAAAAAAGCCAGGGTTTCTCAGGAGAGTTGTCTTCAGGTCGATGTTAGCAAATGTTGCAAGGCTGGTTTACTTCACTGAGACTGCAGGGAGCGACAACACCCTGGAAATACATATTTATCACAGGGACTAAAGTTGTTCAAATAAGTTGAAAGTGTTACTTAATTCTTCTTTAACTCCAGGTTACTTAAATTTTCAGCAAACATAAAAAGCTTTTAATAAAAAAGCTTTTTGCAATCTTGCAAAAAAAACAAAAAACAATTAAATCACAAAATTAATTTCACTTCTTTATTATACCTGTAATGTATTTATCTAGGCTTTATTGGATAGGAAAGAGTATGGATCCTGGCATACGTGCTATACATTTGGGCACCAAGCAACACTACATATCTTTAATCTATTATTATGCAGGACAAATCACAAAAAAAATGTAGCGGACCACAATAGTTTGAAAAGGTGCAAATGTTAATAAACTTAAGACGCTGGAGGTTAGATATTCAACAATCACTTGTTGAAAAAGGTAACAAACAACATAAGTATTTGTCCGGGCTGTCTACAAATAACAGTTTTTATTTGGCCGCCTCATTAAACTGAATGAGACGTGTACCTGTAAATCTTAAACACATCATTCTTGGAAGGACCTATTACTGTCAAATAACTTCGGTATTAGTACTATGTACATATCAGTGGTTTTCAGCCTCCACCATGAACTCACTGGCAACCGACTGAAGGTATGTTTCTGGCAAAATAAAGGCCTAAAATAACATCATCATGTTATGTTATCACAATGATTCCAGTAAAATATGAAACCTACTCCTGCTATGGAAGGAAATGGTGAACATTGTTGCAAACATTCCTTGTTGCAGATTGTTTCTGTGATGACTTTTCTTATGTACTTGTCCTTATGGAACATATAGGATCTTTCTTGTCGCTGGCAATAATGACATCTATCTTTTTGAAGTTGTCATGCTCAAATGTTTTGTTTGCACGTTCAGACGAGGTGGCTATGGGCTATTTGACTTCTCCATCAGTTCAGATCCCTACATTCCTTCCGACTCGTCCACAGCGTCCTGGTGCATGAAGCGCCCGCCTGTCTGCAGCGCCCGTGGGCTTGTCTCACCTGCACAAGACAAACACACGTACAGAGCCTCAGAACAAATGTGATCATCTCCCAAACGCGCCCGCCGCTACAACCACAATATTTAACTCCGCGCACACCTCCGCCACCACCGAATATTAATGGTGTTTCATTTGGTAGTCATCAGAGGCGCAGATGGGGAAATCACTTTGTGGAGACGTGGGATAATAGCCACTAGATGTTTGGAGGCGCAGTCAAAACGAATACAAGACACAGACGGAGATTGACAAATTCCCAAGATGGTTCCGTGCCGAAAGAGAGGAGCCCAAGCGGACGAGGAAAAAGGAGAGAAGAGAGGCCGATGATTGGAAATTGAAATGTATGACTTTGAAAATGACAGGCGCGGTCCCCGTATGGCTCGGCTGCACTCAACCTTGCAATGAGGCCAAATCAGGCAGAACAGCTGAAGGTGTGTGGGGGGAGAGAAATACAATGCTTTTTGATCTGTTAATATGCTGATGTTTGCGCGTGTACCAACACTGTGCTAAATGACAGGCCTTTAAAGCTCCCATTATGTTTTTATCTCATCTTTTTTGCAACTACTTTTGGACAATTAGTCTTTGTATTTCACATTTTAGAGCTTACACTAGTAACTCAACCCCAATAACAGTTTTCGCTATGTTCAAAAACAATAAATACTAGCTTGAGAGTTGTAGTAAAGTATAAACAAAAGACAAACACTTCCAAAAGTACCAGCAAATGACATGAGGATGACTCAAACAAGTGTGAATGAAGCAAAATACAATTCCAATATGGCTCTGAGGATGAAACTCTAAATTAACTTTGCATTTTAGGTTAGTTTATCCTATTGCCATCCTCCAGTGTTATGTATCTAAGAGTTTATTCTTTCAATCCATCTACGTTTAAGGCCAGGACACACTACAGTATTTTGGATTCTTAAAGAAGGTCGTACTGAACATGCACACCACAGATCTGAGGAGAATCGTATGAGATTTTGAATTACCTGATCCTCCGAGCTACTACAGCTAGCATCAGCTGTTTCCTGTCCAGAGTCGCTTTGAGACAATTAAGTGTTCAAAACGATCAGAGATTTGGACTTGTAGTTTAAATACAAACCAAAGCGGTGCTATTATTTTCTAAAATGTAAATCAAAAAAATATTTTGCACAGAAATTTGGCAATAGATGACACAAGAAGTAGTGTTTAGTTTAGTTTAGTCTTTAATTGAAGGGAATTTAAAAAGACGTTAAGCTTGTAAAACACAAAGATTGTACAGGATTGTGGCTAAATAGTGTCGTGTCCTGTAGCAAACATGCAGCAGCTTCACTGATCCAGCAAAACAAACACATGAGGATCTACTTTAGCCTTTTCCTCACTGTTCAATGTTTAAACAATGCTAGAACTGGATTAAAGCAGTGTAATGGGTGTCATTTGCGGACATGGACATGGACATTGCACACACAAATAGAGCGCGTCAGTTTTACACTTGAGGAAATCTAAACTCAGGTCAAGCTTCCCCAAAGTCTGGAGGAGGCAAATCTGGGCCTAAATTGGGCAAAACATGCTGTAGTGTGTTTTACACGAACGTGACCGTGTCCAAATATCTGCTGTAGCACACTGGTGCCCTTAAAGCATATGCAAATATGGAAAGGAAAGCACTAAGTTGCTGCACGAGTGGTGTTCTTGTGGTAGATAGCTCTCATGAAGCCTGGAGCTCTGCGGTGCTGATGCGGTCACAGACTTTGATCGTGCATTTGTGAGACCACATGCTCATGCAATAACTTATCATTAATATAAAGAAAAGGCTTGTGGTGGACTCTTGCGCCAAGTGAACATACTTATCCAATGAAAAGAATCCGGAGAATCTCATACTTTTAATGATACTTAGATACTCTGTACCTTTACTGGGAGAGATACACTTACGAATGAATAAATGGTGATGAATAAATGGCCACTTCTCAAGATCCTGATTCACTTTTTCTTCCTGATCCACTTCTGATTTTGAAATAGTGTTTGTTACATGGTGGGCCAAAACCAAAATCTTTTTTAGGCCCACCAAATGCCTAGAGCCGGCCCTGGAAACACACAATACCGCAAGGATTGGAAAGGGATCTAACAGCGGCGCCACTATAAATAAGCCAACGTTTAGCATGCATAGTATTGCCCAAGAAAAGCATGACCCGGAAGTGTGAGGTCAGAGAGAAAGACCGCTTTTTTAGCAGTAAAATGCATCACTTGTGCACAGTTACACACGCTATAATATAATCCATTGTACGAAGCTGTTCAAAATTCTACCTTTCGTATGCGACTCTATACATTACCTTTTCCCTGATCATTTTAGTCATTTCATTGGCCTCTGTAAACTTCCCTGAATAACAATACAACTGTTTGTGGACACTTCTGTATATGGAGCGACAGGCGGGGACATTAGCGGGACAAATGATGATGTTGTCAGAGCAGATGTAAATGGCGTGGGACAGCGGCAGCAGCAGACACATTTGGCTGGCTCCAGGACGCTCTTCTCTGACAAATGGACCCTCTTCACTGGAGTTAATCAGAGCAGAGGGGGCTTGTGTGCACGGGGCCCTCTCCCAAATCATCTCCTGTCTTTATGTTCTGCTCCAGTCAGTCATGTATGGTACTAAAACATATAAGGACATTTGCTAAGCGGAGAAGACGCTACGCATAGAGGCTATGAGGAAACAGGGAAAAAACAAAAGGGTAGAAAGGCTTTATTACATGTTAAATATTCCAAATCTTCCATCAGATTGTAGCCACAGTTGCCCTGGGATATAGACTAAAGAAAGTGAGGCTGCCAGTCTGCGCTATTGGCCCCTTCAACCACCTCCAACCCCTCACACGACACCACATGCATACGTAGATGAGGGGGGTAAAAGTATCTGCTTTATGCATCATGATTCACCAATTTTCTCGTTAAGCAGTTCTCTCGTTATGCACTTCTCTATCCCCACCCATTTCTCCAAAAGCAAATCTCTGAGTGAGCAGCTAGAACTCTCACCACAAAGCAAGAAGGTTGTGGGTTTCATTCCTGGGCCAGACCGGGCCTTTCTTTTCCCCCCATCAACCCAAAACATGTACCTCTGGCACTATTGGTCCAGCCTTGAAAAAGAGGTTCAGATCTCAATGGGATTTTTACCTGGTTAAATAAAGAGTTGTAATAATAATATTTATTTTAAACCCATGGTAAAATCATCCAGCTAATGTATTGACAAAGACTACCTTAAGATCTGGAAATGTGTCCCCGCTCCTGCTCCTGAGGTTTCTCCTTGGATGGGTCAAGAAAAAGAAAACGCACCGTTGGATTTAACCAATTGCAATTAAGTGTGAACTTTCAAAAGAAGCAGAGGATTTAAGTTACCTTTCCAATGTAATTTAAAGAAAGTAAGTTTACATGAATTGTGATAAAAAGGAAATCATGATTTGGTTCCAAGAAAGTTGTGATTTTGGCACTTTTCCCACCCAGCACATGACAGTTTGTACTGCAGCCCCCGTGGTGGTCTTTCCACTGGTAGATGTCATCTTGTGGTAGTCCATGCAGCTCCACCGTGAAGTACATCCTCAGCACACTTGTTTTATCATATATATTTATTATATCTGCTATATTGTTCAAACATATAAAACCCTTTGCTCGCTCCTGCCTTCACCAGCAGAGGGCATGGACACTATTCCAAACTATGTAAAACACAGAACACAGAACAACACAGAATTATGGCATATTCTGATTGGCAAGGGCTACAAAACTCTACATCCTTGTAAAGCACATGTACATTTAAAGCATGTGTGCTGTATGCCCCTCCAGTGAGGACATTATTAGCAGGTAAAGTGGGTCAGCGCTGCTCCTTTCTGTAAGCCCCGGATTCATATTCAGAGCCCACAATAGAGATCCTGACCGCGGGACAGCAGACCTCATCACCAGCCGCCCGCTCCTCTGCCCCTGGGGAATGTCCACAACTTTACACTCGCTCCAAATGAGGCGCCTTTGGCTGTCGCTGACCACGCTCAAGTTTTACATTCCTCAGTTTTATCTCCTTCTTTTTAATGTTGGATATTGTCGCACCTGTAAGAGACAAATGAGCAAAATAAAAGCGAGAATTTATTATATATATCAGTGATTCTTAAAGAAGGCATTGCTATTTTCCGGATATTTAGTAGATCATTATTTTATATTTTCAATATAAAATAATTGTCAACTGTAAACCACACTTGCTGTTCAAACCTGCAGAACTGACAGGCCATAACAAGCAGTGTCATTTCACTTGCATGTTTTATTGTTAATATCTAATAATACGTGCTAGGTGAAAGCTGAAAACTAATTCATGTTAGATGAAAACTGAAATGTGTGATTGATTGGATAATTTTGAGTTTAGGAATGAAAATAGTTTCACCTTTTCACCGTATATGTAATGATTATAGATTTATAGCAGGAAGGAATATAAATACCATGGTGTAAAACGGATGAAAAAGGATGAACACAAATATTGCCTGTTCACCAAATAGTGACAAAACATGACCAAAATAGAACCCAATATTTTGCTGCTAATGCAAACACTTGGCTGCATCACAATGAGAAGGTTTTGATTTGATTCCGAGGTCCTATGTCCCCCGGCTGAGTGAGATCTTTCAGCTAAAGTTCTCTTGTCCAAGCCTCAAGATCAGGAGTTGGCAGGTGCTTCCCTGCAGACGATATGACTTAATCTTTATATTGCTTTTATCCAGATCTTATTCGTTGAACATTTTTAAATATATCAATGCTACTGTTTTAAAATCTTGTAGATCTCAGCCGTACATGTGCTCCTCTGTACTGGTCAGGTTGGAGGGGAGACAGTGTCAGGTGAAGACAAATGACATGGGCAGGGCAGTAGGCTGGCAGATTGGTCCATTCATCAGAGGAGAAACAGCTCATGTCAGGGCTGTGTGTGTTCTGCTGCTGGGCCTCAGACCTACATCACATTGCTTCACACTACAGCAAATGAGGCCTTCATGACAGCTCATAGGTTTTATGGAGTGGATGATGGCCATTTGGGAGATATTTCATAGCAACTCGCTATACGTTGTATTATTGTTTCTGGAAGTGCCACAAGGGCTTATTTTAGGACCTGTATTGGTCACATTCCACTGTAACCAGTGTTGGAAAGAAACTGAATACCGGAATATGTAAGATGTGTGTGTGTTCCATAGCACTTCACTCTTAAAACGTTTGTCCAGCTGACAGAAAACATAGATATTTTGTTAAACACATGGACTCAAACAAACAAAAATCATGCAATTTATGCCTAAAACTGTACAATATTTTCCTTCTCAAAGGGATAAATAAATGCAGAGTAAACGATGAAACAAAAACAAAAAACGTTTTTTATACTATAATATAATTCAACTCAATGTGAAAATAAGTATTCAGAATACAGTATTCTGATTCTCCCAAAAACTGGTTGTAACTGTAATAAATCAAATCATATGCAATTGAATGTAAAACCGTTCATGTAAATGCATTCTCTCTCCCCTGAAGTAGTCCTGACCAAACGTAGCTGAAGCTGGGGATGGGTCACCAGGCACTGCACTGCGCTCGCAAACTTCTCCTGACAAGAACTACAGTAAACTTAAACCCTGACCATCACCAACTACAGCCCACCTCTGTGCCATCTCCACCGCTATACTATAACTATAAACTATAAACATCCTCAGCCTCTCCATTTCCTCCTCTTCACCGCCACCAACCATTGCATTACATGGGGTCCAAGCGCCCAATTTGATCCATTCAATATACTATTCATCACTTCACTAATTTGTGTCCATAATAATGGAAAGTCATTCGAGCAATAGTTTGGAATAGGCTCGAGATAATACGCCTCAAACCCCAGCTATGAGCCTGAATCTTTCATGAGCTCCATCCTTAAGCCTGACTTTACTTACTGATGTTCTCACTGGCCCGGCCCCGCACACGGATCTATAGCGGACAAATGAAGCAGAGGGGAGCATTGACTGTGGGTAATTAGCAGCTCATTAGGAGTCTTTAGGAGCGCCTCTGTGATTAGACGTGTTTGCTCTCTCCTGCTGGGCCTAACGAGCTCCACACATCACTGAGTCCACCCCGCAGACATGAGCCAGAACATCCATCTGAGGTAAAGCATGGAGGAGGAGGGATAACATGGAGTCTAGAAAACATTCTTTGAGAGATTTTCCGTGGTTTACCCATTTTTTGATGTGCAATTTCTCAAATGCTTCTCGATGATTTTCAACTCATCGAGAAGCATTTGAGAGAAGAATAGAATATGAACATCTAAAATAATACAAGAATTAGGCTACAAGCATAGAACATTACTGCAGAGGTCCATTGTAGGTGTTTAGCTGTAAATTGTAAATAAAACACCTACTTTCTAAAACCTTGTGTCGTTCCATACGTTAGCTCCAGTGCATTTTCAACGGTGTTTGACACTAAACTCTGTAAACAATAGAAAAAACACTACTTGACCACATGAGAGGAACACCAGAGCTTTGTTATAAAGATCACGTTATTATCACGTTTTATGTACCATATTTTCCGCACTATAAGGCAAACTTAAAAGCCTTTAATATTCTCATAAAATGCCTTGTGTGTGCCTTATAATCAAGTGTGCTTTATATATGGATTCATTCTGGTTGTGCTTACTGACCTCGAAGCAATTTTGTGTGGTACACGTTTTGTTTCGCTTAATTTGCCTTATAGTTTGGTGCGTCTTATGATCAAAAATAGACCATTCCTTGTCAGTGTGCCTTATAATCCAGTGTGCCCTATAGTGCGGAAAATACGGTAGGTTGCATGGTTC
Source organism: Eucyclogobius newberryi (assembly GCF_026437365.1). NCBI lineage: Eukaryota > Metazoa > Chordata > Actinopteri > Gobiiformes > Gobiidae > Eucyclogobius > Eucyclogobius newberryi. Next base: position 29,028,834 of record NW_027315746.1, read on the forward strand.
AAGTCATTGTTACTGGTAGGGATTAGCGCAAACATGGTACATGCTAACAACCATGTAATAAACTTTTTGTTAATCTAATGTTATGCTGGACAACAATGCACCAAAAATATAGCAGGTCACAACCGTTTGACAATGAAATTCTAGTTTTGTGTTATAAATAACCACAAAAACCTGAGTACATTAGTGAACTTTAGAAACTAGAGCGGGGCGTTAAGACATTGACTGTTATTACTCACTTATAATGTAACAAACATTAACCACAACCATTTGTCGGCACTGTTTACGAGTGATAAAATTCCTGTTTTAATTTTCCTGCCTCACTGAAATGAATGGGATAGAACGTTTCTCTCAGTCCAGGCTGGGTGCATGTCACTGCTGGAAGGGTCTATTCCTGTTTAAAGGTCCCATAACATGCAAAATCGACTTTTCAGAGCTTTTAACCTTCTTACATTGCTATTTGTGCTTCATATATGTACCCAGAGTGTATTTTTGATTGATTCCCGCAGTGTTTAGCTATATTACAGACTATCTCCTTTCCTCGAATCTCCAAACTGACGGGCGGTGGGGCAAGACCGCGTCATAAGGGCAAGCACGCGTGAGGCTACGTCACGGGTGGGCGGGGCACACATGCGCTCTGAGACTACGTCACGGGTTGGGCGGGGGAGCCAGATCGCTCTTTGCAAGGGTGGGGGCGAATATCAAACCAAGCCGTTTGCATTTCCGGGTTGGTGAGGGGGTCCAAGGTCTGGTGATATGACTCGTAATAATAATAATAGATAGAAGAGATGCAAATAATACACTATTCCAGGTTAGTGTTTCTTACTGTTTTGTGTTTAACCAAATGTATAGAACAGAGACTTTCAAATTTCTCTAGTGCCATGTATCACAGCTTTTCTTGCATCTTCTCCTCCGTTTCAGCTCTGATTAGACTCTGTGCTTCCTTTAGTGGAGTTCACAATAAAACAGCAGCTATACTCTTCTTTGACTCAGGGCTCAATCCTATTTCAGTAATCAGCGCGTCCTTCCATCTCCCGGTTCTACCCCAGCCCCAGCTCCAAACCCTGTCTGTTTAATCTGATGAGGATGGCAGTGCTATTGTCAGGCGATTTTACCCAAGACTCTCGGTGATCCAGAATTTCCGCGAGTCTCTTTCCACTTCCAAACTGGGCAGGAGCAGATAGAATCTGCTCCAATCCTCCTTAAGAGAAAAACCCCAGTATGGTTAAAGTATGGGCCCAAAAGCATGCATGTTTTACAGTGAACTGGCACAACTCAGGCACCAAAAAACACCAGAACAGTAGAAATGATTTCAAATGGAGAGAATCAAAAGTGAAGTCTTCTCTAGTAAGATCTCCAATCATGTTTAAAATGTGAAAAAGGTGCTACGGTCTGCTAACAAATACAAAAGACTACACCTCTGTGAAAGATTTTGTTTGTATCTGACATAAAAAGATAATCAAGTAAACAGTTGAAGAAACCCAGATAAACAACAGGATATTTCGGCCCACAGGCTTTTTTGGACAGGACCGATGAGCGAGAAATGGGGGATGAGAGAGAAGGGAGGACATGCAGTAAATTGTCGGGGTTCAAACTCAAGACACTGCGGCAGCCTGGCATATGTGCCGTGGCTTAACCACTCGATCACCGGGCAGCACTACCTTTCTGTTCTAAAGTAAAATGTTTTACTGTTAATTCGTTAATTAAATTATATGTTATGTCCAATATTTCCCCCTGCCAACAAGCTAGCTTTGCTGTTGTCTGTTGCATTTTGTTTTTATAGTTTTTTTTATATCACTGGTAATTTTAAACAATAGATTTTGGCAGTGGCGGGCCGTGGGTCTGGGACCTGGGCCTTCAGTGAGGTCCTAGTCCCACCCGAATGAATCCACTTCTTATTACCTATTACCATCATTATGATGCCATGACTCTAGGCACTATACATTTAGACAGATTTGAAAGTGGGGAAGGAACCGCCTGTGACAGGGTTTGCAGCGTCGGACAACCTCTCCTTATAATGTCTAACTTTTCTTGAAAAGTTCGTTATAATTATATCCTCGACCAAATCAATGTCTTTTCCTTCTGCCATTGTGGGTTGAAAAAACAGCTTAGTGGTACTATTAATTTGTTATTACAAATTCAGTTTTCTCGTTCTGAGGTTTTGCATAGACCCGCCCATAGGACCTGCCTCTCAATATTGGTGATCCAATCAAAAGACATGCACGTGATGCACCTGCTAGCTGGCTTCTGTCTCACAACCAGCAGACGTACAATAGCCAACTCTTAAAGCTGATTGGTTGACACATAATTTTAATTTCCATTCACTTTAAGCTACAAGCACCCTCAGTGTTAAGTCTGAAGGCCCGAGGGCAGATTTTAGACCCCTGGCAACACATGATGGCTGAATATGATTGGATAAAAGCTCTAACATAAAGACCAGCCCTCCAAATCTCAACCTGGGGCAGAAGCAGTGCAACAAGAGGAAAGTCATGAAATAAAGAGTATAACTCTTGCTCTGGGGAATAATTTAATAAATATTTGTTAAATGATATTCATAATTATTCTGATTAAGTTTAGGCTAGTAGAGAAGGCTTGCTGGCCCTGACGGCCCACCACTGGATTTTGGCATGAACTTTCATAATTATGCTAAATAAAGCTCTGTTTTGCCAAACTAAGGGCCCAAAGAAGAATCTTACATGGGGCCTCAAAAAGCTAGAAACGGCACTGAGGTGTTTTCTGTAGTTTTGAATTTGATGCACTTTTCTCGGGCTCATTCTGTCCATTTCAATTCTCAAATGAACTTTTAAGATGTATCGAAACTGGCAGTGATTGTTTTTAGCCTCATTTTAAGACCCACAGCTCTAGGTAAGTTTCTGATGAGGGAACAACTTATGATGGAGAGCACCATTAAAATGCATTAAACCGTGCAAACTTCAACACATTCTGTTAACTTTATTTCAACGTTTAATTAAAGTTGCCTTACATAATAAAAGACAATCAATTCTCCCAAACCGATGTTTATTAAAACCAGTTTAATAACATCTTGTTGTGATTGCGCCACATTAACAAAGTGACATTTGCTCGCGTTTAGCTTGACGACTCTGGACTTTAAACAACACTGGTAAATGATCAGCGCTAATAGAAACGCAGAGTTCATTACGGTATTTTAAGTGGATCGCCCCAACACTTTGTTAAATAACGCATCAGAATTATCACCGCGCTCACGGCTGTTTATGAACACAAATGGAGTTTTCTTTGCCAGCCTTGTCGCGGTCACGGCTCATTTCAAACTGTCCTTAATGAATATTTTGCTGCCGAGATAGGAACGCATTTGTGGAGCAATAAGAAATGTATTCTGGTTCATTCTGCTCCAGCATCTAGGCACATTACACTTATGTTACCTCATTTCAATTGATTTTTTATTTATTTTTTCTCATTTAGCCGAACAACAATGGAATCGGGGGAAATGGGTCTTACCTACAGCTTGGACCGAGTTGATGGTGAGTTTTTTGTAAAAGCAAGGCATAGGCAAACATTTAGTGTGTTGCCCAGGGGCCCCCAAAAAAATTACAAGCTTGTAAGATGTATACCAAACCAACTACCATCTGGTTTGTGGGTGAGTGCTTGACCCACTGCATCACTGTCACCACACGTGAGAAAAGAAGCATAAACGCAAACAAAAAAAATGTATGCGTGTATATTTTTTGGTTACTTTATCGGCTTGTTTCCACTGGTTCACTTTGGAGTGGATCGGTACGGTCAGAGAGTGAATTGGCTCCCGTTATCCTTTAGTTAATGAGGAGCTACACACCAAAGCGGGATGGTTGGACACAGACAGAAAATTACAATTTCTCACAAAATGCTGCGCTGATCTTGTGATAAACCTATTTCCAGTGATATTTTTTACTTTATTTGCTGAGCCGACAGACTTAGCCAAACACAGCACGTTAGCATCAGCAGTTTCCTGTTTATGGGCCCATGTCACAAAAACCGACCAGCTAGTTCCGGCTGACTTAAAAATGCAGAGCTCCACTTCCTGCTCCATACATTCCTTGTGGGGAATTAGCGGAGCATCGCTATAATAACTATATAATCAATTTACACAAAGCAGAGCGAATTACCAAAGGATAATCATAGGCAGCATGTTAAGACCTTTACGTACCGTGTAAATACTTCACCTATGTGTTTATAAAAGTAAGTGTTTTTGTTTCTAAGCTAATGCTAACATACAGTAAATGTAATTCAATTTTTTTTTTTTTTTAAATAACACCACAAACTGAACTCACCTGTTTACAAAAACACAACTTTGCCTGCTTTTGTTGTCCTTAGAGTTTATTATTTTTGTGTAAATGTGCATGTTTTGCATAGAGCGGAGTAATACTCTGTTGCTTTCACATCCCTTCACTGCGCGGCCACAATTCTGCCAGCCCTATATAGTTTTATCCAAGCTCATTTCAAACCCATCCCCAACTCCCTTTTTATAACATGCTGGATATTGTTGTTATGTGTTAAACATCCCAATAAACCTCATAGAATTTATAGAAAGCTGTTTCAGTTCCTCACTCTGTAGTCCCTTACTCGAGTCCTGCCTTAGCACAGTTACACAAAGCTGATGATAAACCGGAAGTGAATTGTGAATTGCTCCGCCTTTGGAGTAAAAAGTCTAATACAGGCACAATTTAGGCTTTATTTATTAAGAAAAACATGGTTGGCGTCACCTGCTCGTGTAGCAAACCCCAGCCCCTGAGCATGGGCCAGTCTGGAGAAAAGGGCCTGTCAAAACATGGCTTGTGGAACTAGTTTTTGGAAATAAATAAACTCATATCTAAGATGTGGTGCCTGATTTGTCACATACTTTACTTTTTTCCATTTGAACAAAAAATATTCACAATTTTATTAAAGCTGCAATCCAGCCTTTTATGCAGCAATAATCTACTCTTTTGTTTCAGAGCTGCTTAAATCTACTACATTTATAATTAGTAAATAAATATGTTTTACCATTTATTTCATTTAAAAGTTATTATAATACAATTGTGATTCAGAATTTTGTACCACCATAATCTACTGTTTTGTTTTAGAGCTATTTAATCCTGCTACAGCATTTCACCATAAATTTACAGACTTAACCAGCCACTCTTTATGTCCTGAACACGCTGTACTCTAATCCAAACACCAGTCTCTCGCTCAGACTTGTCCAAACACATTTATGTACCTCGCGCGCTAACGGTAAAGTCCCGCATTTCTCTGTGATCCACGGCGCCCCCCGCAGACACACCGCTCTCCTACAGCATTTAGCCGCTAATGTGCTGTAGATAATGTGCCATTGACTGGGGCTTGTTAAATAATGCAGCGCTTTGTTTGGGGCCATAAGGAGAATTTAACTAGTATTGACGGACTAAGCTGCCAGTGCTCAGGATGTATGCAGTCACAGAAAGCAAGAGTATTGACCACAGCCGAGGCTTAGAGAAACAGGCCAAAGTAATGAGCAAAACAACTTGGGATTGTGAGATTGTGGCCGAAATGTAGCAGGACATATGAGCTGTTGCTGTGATGGAGAAGGGGAAAAGGTTTGGAAGGCCCAAATGTTGAGATCCAGGAAAAAGAGTGTACATTTACAATTGTTAATGTATTCGTCTTGCCTCGCTCGTCATTTGTGGCTGATGGGTGTAAACGATTGTACATTTTTTGTTCCCGCGAACACACAAACATTTGACGGAAAATAATATAATTAGCGTTATTTTGCGTGGCTTGATTTCTCCAATTGATTTCATTGTTTTCAAGGGCATGACCTGACCCGACGTAGTTTTAGGAAGAGAAGCAGAAAGTGAAGACATACTGCGCTTTTCTTTGCTATGCAGTTATAATCAATGGCACACGTGGATCAAAAACTATTTACTGAACGATACAGATCCGCTGACTGCTACAACAAAGTGCCCAACCATGCTGCATGATCAAAACTGAATTTAACTCCAAGTGGGTAAACGAGAATAAAAATTATATATAAAAACTGTTAATAACCGTTAAAAGCTGCTTTAATCAACACTGGTAAAAAGTAAAATACAGTGACCTTCTGTAGTTTCTGTTTCTGTTTTCTTTCTTTTCTCCATGACAAAAGATGTGGACTTATAATGGGCAGAAACAGTTATAAGCCGAAATTTAAATCAGTTGGCGTTTCTGTCTTGATCCTGGTAAAGTCTCATAATCACAGCAGGTGTTGGAAACTGAAATAAGAAAACAGGAACAACTTTTCTAAATCATTATAACTTGGCAAACTTCACTGCTATTTCCCAAAAACCTAAAAGAATGTAAACCAACATGATTCTCAAGTTGTGTAAAAAAACGATCACGTAAAAGACAGGGAGACATCAGACCTGTCCATCTAGTGCGTTGCCGCGGGCAACCGGAGAGGGAAGTTGTTAATGACTGCGGACAGCTCTGGTCCATCTGGGAAATGAGGCCGAGCTCCTGCAGGGGCCTGCTGTATTCTGGGAAATTTGGTAGAAATAGATCAGAGACAATAGGGAAATTGACACAGTGTTTGACTTGAGAGTGTGTTATTGGTAGTGGCCTAATGTATGCTGCATATGCACCTTCTGCATTAGAAAATACTCACCACAAAACTGTAGTACAGAAACTTCACACTTCACAGTCTATTGTGCTTTACACATTTGCAAAGTCCACACAAAGCAGTGCAGTCCATAGTTCACTCACATTAATGGTAAAGTGTGACGCCACAGCTGTCCTGGGGCAGACTGACAGAGACACGGCTGACATATAAATGAATGTGAATGATTATTGAAGACATTATTCCCAATACATCCGTAGCAGGTCTTTAAAATGCTGACATACATCAGTGCATACAGAACTAAGCCTACACGGGAACATGTGAAGCGTGAAATGATTCATAAAGCGCCACAGACTGTTTTTGACTTCGCCATCTCACATGACTTCAGAACAATGTAGCTGGGCCTCAAAACTCCTTCCGTGGACGCTGTGAATGGATATCTTTGGACCATACTGTGCTTCAGGCTGCAGGAAAGAAGGCAATTATGAAGAAATTGATGATACAAACTGAACCAATAATCAATAACTGGAACAGACACAATGAAAACAATGACATTTGAATGAACATTTGAAAAAACAAATAAAACAAAAACAAGTTTGCTCACAGTTTGCTCACAGTTTGAATTGCTCAAAGCTTGACTAATTTGACAGACTTTGGACCACTTGGGAAAAATATGACGGACTATGTGTCTAGATGTCCCTAAGTAAGTGTCCCTTGTGTCTGTTTTTTGCTAATCTCTGGTGGTTTAGTTTAGGTAAAATATTTTTTAAACGTTTTAATTTAAATGTATTGCAGTGCATTGTGGGCAATATGAAGTTTGGCCGAGGTTCCACACATTCATCAGCCAAAATTGGTAGAACGACAAAGCTTTGGGGGATATTAACATCACTGTAGCGCTGATGATGTGGATTCTTCTGAAAAGGTCAAAGAGTGAATAAATTGACTTTCACTGGGACACAATAATATCTGGGAGGCCTGAAACCTCAAGCCTCAGGTAAGGGGGCGAGTGTCTCTACTGACTACTTCCCCCTTAGATTTTTCTTGAACAGTTTTTTTCTGCAAATATAAACTTTTTGGAGTCAACTGTGACACAACATCCAACATGATCAGCGTATGTTTGTGTTTCATTTGAATACCGCCTCTTTAGAACGGTATTAACAATACAACTTCATTGTTGTTGTTCCCAAAACTGCTCCAGCAGATGGTCTCGAGTTAAATCTGATCAAAATATTTGTAAATGAATTGATATTGTAAAGTAGCTATTCTAATAAAAGTGCCTCTTGATGTTGGGATTTAGGATTTAAAACCATTTCCATGTCGACAGCAGGTTTAGAAGACGCCTCTGGACCTGAATCCTTGGATTAGTGCAGTGGGGAAGAGCGCTGGACACAAACAAGGTCCAGAGTCCACAGAGCAGCTACAGGGATTAACTGGATCAAAACACATGATATGAACGAGACGCATATGGTGTACGTCACAATATTTTCCAAAACAAAAATTGCATTCAAAAATTGTTGTTTGGATTGTTTGTAGAATCAGAAATGTATTTTCTGATGCTGATGATAAAAAAATAAACTAACAATTCTTGTAAAAAGACAAGATGAATACCTTTATCTGTCAGAAATCTGTCTGTAAGTTTTGAGCTATATTTACATCAATTGTGCCCTTAGTAGTTTATTAGAGTGCAATTTTACTTGTATTTGACGTACTTTAAGTCTTTGTCATGTTCAATGTCTGTGTGTACAAGACATATTTCCTTCAGGACAAATAAAATAACCTTGATCTGGATCCTAAGTATAATAACTACAAAAATTGTCATGTTTAAAAAAATATAGATATAATATTGCACATGATTTTAGAATTATTTTTGAAAAAATCAATAGACATCTAAACCTTTTATGATTTACTTGCTTAGTTTAAAGCCCCAGTATGTAACATTTTGCCAAAAATATGTTGGGATGTTTTTATTGCACTGAAAAAATAAGCATCCTTTCAGTGAGTGGGTTTGCATCGCCACAAACCTGACTTGTACCTTGAGCCTCCTCCTGCTTGTTCTTTTAGCTATAATATTATACAGAATGACATAAAAAGTATCTATCTGGATGGAGAATGTTCAGATGTATGATTATTCATGGACTCCATCTCCAGAAACTTACATATTAGATGGGTCAGTTCTATATTCATTAATCTAAATTTACACTGAGGTGATTTTATTAGGTAACTATGTATATCTATAACTCTAATTTTAACTCTTAAAGGCGCAATGGACGATTTTTCGGCGATTTGAGAACGCAGGCGGAAGTGCGCATGCGCACTCCCCCGTGCGGACCGATACAACACACACGTGCGTTTGTTTATTAGTGCAACGGATCACATCGCATCGCTCGTCTCCCGTAGATTTCTGTCCACTTCTGCGTCAGCTCGAACTGTCTTTCTCCGTCTTCATTTTGCCCCGTACACTGAGGGAACTATATTATGATAGATCCATGCGCTTAGGCACGCGGAAACGTGGGGACGAGCCTGACGCGGCTGCAGGTGAGCGGTAGGTGCGTTTTATGATTGATACGTGGCAGGACAAATGATTTATCCACGCCACGAGGAAATATGATGAAAAATTTGCTGAAAAAAATCGTCCATACCACCTTTAATTTCTAAGAATCAATCTCTGATTTGTCTCATTCTCTGTTAATGTCTTACAAATAACACAAAATCCATGAAATGTCGCCCTTAAAATGAAAATGACGTTTTTGACAGTGATGTCTACCTGATGACACCTGATGACCTTTGACCCGTGAGGTCACAGAGACAAGGGCGCTCCATGGAGACAGCTCTTTAAACAGACACACACACACACACACACACACACACACACACACAGCTTTTACCCAAGTAATGTTTTAATCAAATGGTACTTTTAAGTTGTCTGTTTGAAAGTAACTACCTGCAAATAATTCAGTCACTGTATTTGGGCAGTACATTTTGTATATAATTGTACTTTTTGTGAAGGTTTTTATATATGTACTTCAGTATAATTTGTAGTGGTCATCAAGTTGAACCTCATAATTCTTCATTAGGTTTTGGCTCTTCAAACTTGTTATTTTAATCTCATGGTTCAAAGTCTTTTCAACTGACAACAATGTCTTTTGATTTAAATAATGGCATAACTTTCTGAAGCTGCTTTGAAGACCTTTTTTCACTTTTGGATATTTTTTGACAGTTAAGTTTCACCTGAGGATTCTAACATGTCATCATCAATTCCTATTAGCTATACAGTGAGGAAAATGAGTATGTGAACCTACTGTAATTTTTCAAGTTATAGAGGGGTTTGAAATTTTCATCGTAGGTACATTTCTACTGGGAAAAATTACCTCTCAAAGACCAGTTAGTCTGCCTTTAAAAAGTCCACCTCTTCTCCACTTAAAAATCTACATTAGTAGCATCTGTTTGAGCTTGTTAGCTGAAGCATAAAGACACCTGTCCACGCCACAATCAGTCAAACTACTGCCATGGGCAAGACAAAAGAGCTGCCAAAAGACACCAGAGACAACATTGTAGACCTCCACAAGGCTGGAAAGGGCCACAGGGCAATTGGCAAGCAGATTGGTGAAAAAAGCTCAACTTCAATCTCCCTCGAACTGCAAGGTCTCACCTCGTGGGGGATCACTGATGAGAAGAAAAGTGAGGAATCAGCCCAGAACTATGGGAGGAGCTGGTCAAAGACTTGAAGAGAGCTGGAACCACAGTTTCAAAGGTTACTATCAGTAACACGCCATTATGGTTTTAAATCATGCATCGCACAGAAGGTTCCCCTGCTTAAGTCAGCACATGTCCAGGCCCATCTGAAGTTTTCCAATGACCCGCTGGATGATCCAGAGGAGTTATGGGAGAAAGTACTATGGTCAGATGAGCCCAAAACAGACCTTTTGTATAAACTCCACTTGCCGTGTTTGGAGGAAGAAGAAGGATGAGTACCATCCCAGGAACACTATCCCTACTGTGAAGCATGGGGGTGGAAACCTCATACTCTGGGGGTGCTCTGGGGACAGAAGAACTTCACTGTATTAAGGGATGTTCAGACTGCAGTGTCAAAGCGTCCAGTTTACATTCAAAGTCTATGTGGATGCAGGTCATGAGTGCCCAGCATACTTACATGCGTTTGGAACATTCGAGCCTTGTGAATCCTGCATTTTGAGCATCTGATACGGTGCATCCAAGGCGTTTGAACATCGGGCGGCCGACATGGAAGTTAAATAAAAGCTGAACTTCTGGCGCTACTCCTTTCTTTTTGGAAAGCTTTATTAGACAGGAAGGATAAGCGTGTAATGGTGGATGAGAGAGAAGCGAGGACATGCAGTTCGGGATTCGAACTCACAACACTGCAGCCAGCTGCACTTGGCCTTAAATTAAATGTATGTATTTCTTTCGAATATTGTTCACAATCTGTCCAAATCTGTGATATACAGCGCTTCTCCTCACCCCACCTCACAGGTGTGGACTATCAAAAGGCTGAGATGAGGAATGATTATTGCACAGGGTGGACACAATAAAAGGCTAGTCTGAAATGTTCTGAAATGTTCCTAACAGTTTGTGCAGAAATTGTTGCAGCAGCTGTCCGAGACGCTGGTCTCAGAGGATCTTGGAGATGAACATGCTGAATGTGGAGGTCCTGACCTGGTGTGGTTATACATGGTGTGTGATGCTCGGTGACATCTGTAGGATTTTGATGTGTTATAAAACGGAACATTTTATGGGGTACTTTTATTGTGGCCAGCCTAAAGCGCACCTAAGCAAAGGAGATTTTCTGCATGGCCAGAGGCAAAATAAGTCACACCAGGAACTCAGTTAATCTGGATTTGAAACTTTCGCAGTGCTCTATGATTGTTTTAGCACAGTTAAAATCATGCACTTTAAGTGTGTAGAGTGCATATGAAGATTTTTATTAAACTTTACCAAAAATTTTGCATATTTTTGACCATTTCTGAAAGTTTATGATTGTATTTCCTGGTTGTACATGGGCAGCAAATATGACATAGGTAGAGGTAATTCCACAACTGTTACAACCATATTGTAAACAAGAGCCAAAATCCATATCAATTGCACAATAGTTATGATTTGACAATAAATATTACCTGATAACACCTTTTTTAATGATCATTTAAACTGTCAGAAGTTAAGTGAATAAATAATAATAAATCAGTTCTCTAAAAATTGTTTCTGTGTTCTCAATGGCACGTCGCATATTGATGACATCACAGATTAACCTAGAACCACTTTCTGAATGTTTTATTTTTCAAATTTTCTTCTCAAACTGCAACTTAACGGAAGTAAAGCTATGAAGTACGTGCTGCAGGTTCTATAGCACCAAACTAAGTCATAATTAGAAAAACAGGAGAAACTGTCGTTGTGTTGCATAATGAGTAAATATAATTATGGATATATGTTTTGCTTACCAACAACACTTACCCTCAAAAATCTCCATTCGGCCATAAAATGACTTCTGAAATGCTTCTTGCGCATAATTCTGTCCAGACTTATTACACATTTTTTTGTCCCTTAGTGCAATTTCTACTCATTCTTTTGTCTTTTCAGCTTGCATCAGACTTTCAATTGGCCCCTGGCATCGCTGCGACAGTCGATACAGAGCTATGACCCTCATTAAACACCTATTTAGCTCCATTTGGGCTCAAACCTGCACAACCGACCGACCAATCAGCTCTGCGCCTTCCATTCCACTCCTGCTCGAGAACAATGACAATTTACTTCAAGTGAAAATGCAATGGTCCCTTTCTGTCTCAGCCCTGCGATCACTGCACAAACTCCGGACAGTGGGGGAGAAAACCGCCAAAGAAAAGCTGCCTCTGGTTCTTTATCCCCAAAGCAGGATAACAGGCAGCGTAGGGGGAATATCCGCGCTGCCAATTGCCGTAATGGCCCCTAATTCCAAATTAATTCAGTCTAAATGAAGTGTCAGAGAGAGATTGATTTGTCGGGGTGTGCGTCTTGATGAGGGCGTGTGTGGGCGGGGGGCGGTTAGGCCTCTGGAGCGGCTCTTGTAGCCCGGGGAAAGGGGCTTTGGCTGGGGCCCGGGCCGGAGCTGACGGAGGCTGACAGGTGGAGCAGACGAGCGGTTACTGGGGGGGGGAACGAGTCCGCGGGAAGGCACGCCGATCTGGGCCAATATCAGCACTAAACGGCCCCTGTGGTACATGGACGTGTGGAAGAGTGAAAGTGTGTAGGACCCCACTGGGAGTTAGAGCGGATATAGTTTTGTAGAAAATATAAAGATGATGTTTAATAGAAGTCCAGCTGTAGTTGATTCAACGTATTCCACTATAATTATATGCCTGGATGTCTCATGATCATTTTATCCAATCTGACTTTATTTGTATGATACATTTAATAAACAATATGGTTTCCAAAGTGCTGCACATAAAACCAATGTAAAACAACCATTTAGTTCTAAAAGCCAGCTAAATATAATGAGTAAACAATAATAATAACTAGGCCTAATAACATAGAGCGTTCCAGAGTTTGGGGTCACAGAGAAAGCCATGTCCCCCTTTGAAATTTCAAATCACAAAGGGCTAGTGGCATAAATTGAGCCAACTGAGCCATTTCTGTTGTTAAAAATATCTCATAACTGTTAATATAATCTCTTAGTCTTAATTTCAGTCTCTAGGTAAGTGAGAAATAAATGTACACCTCTGTGAACACTTTAAAATGAACTACTTCTGTTCTTTGCATTTTTAACACTGTAAAAATCGGGTGGGTACCTATATTCCCTGGTCCGTATGTTCCCCGGTCCCTTTGTTACCCCTTTTCTATGAACAGGGGTACTACAGTCCCTCATATTTAAAAAGGTCCTGGTATTCCCCGGTGCATCCATTCCATCCATGTTGTTGAGAGTAGGCCTGTTGTCTTGAATCTCCTCAAATTATAGAATAGGCTCCTATAGTTCAACCACATATATGGTTCCACATCCCCAATAGATGTGCATTAATGTATGGTTTTATAGCATAACATATCGCAGCATATCCAGGTGCAGACTTTTAGCCGCTACTTTTTACCCACAATTTGAACCCTACGGTCATTATAACGGCCACCGGAGGGAAATCTAGCAGGAAGCTCAAGCGTTTGACACATTGTAGAAGAAGACGTCAGTGGACAGTGGTGACTGTCCAGGGGACACGCCGTGTTCTCTGTATTTTAAGCTTCAAAACGCTATGTGTTTTATTACAATCAGACTCATATTCAGAGGGAAATGAGTCTAATGAGGAAGTGAATCTAGACGTGGCTAAACGCAAAGACACTCGTGGAGCGCAGACATGCAGTTTAGAACCTGCCGTATTGAAAGGAGACTTTCTTGGCCTGACCTGCCCCCCGAGTCAAAAGACAAGATGTGCATCACTACTGTGGAACATATTTCTGTGTAAATATCTCATGTTACAACACACAGACACAGGTAAATCAACTCACACAGAGTAATCAAGGACAGAGGGGACAGCCGTGATGTGTTATGAAAAGTATGGTAGGTACCGGGGAACATAGGGCTGATCCCGTAACAATCTGGTGGCCTACGGCACTGTTAAAGATGCAGTACATGATTTTTACTGTCTTGAAAAACAGTGAAAAACAGAACAGAATGTTGCAGATTTTTTGCATGTACTACTGTAAAATCTACAGTAGCATAAACGCATACATCGGGTGAAAATGAGACCACAGTGCTTTAACTGCATCTGAATGTATAGCATTTTATTCTGTGCCGTTATGCATGCTAATAATTTGTAGCTTTACCGTCATGCCAGAACTCGCTCTGGGCTCAGAGAGATGTGAAAAATGCTTATAAACTCATGAATATTTAAGAGGCATATTTTTCCCATTTCAAAACAGTAAAAATCAGCTACCTGTAACATGCTTCATACGGTTAATATTTGTTCTTTCCTGTTCTCAGTGTTGAACCACTTAAGATATTGCAGAATAATTACCAAAGCACTACAGAATAATAACAAACAATATCCATCGCTGAGCCTGCAGTATTTTTTAACATTAAATCGTTCATTAGCTCATCATATTGCCCGGTTTGACACACCCAGGTAGATTTTGCCAGCCAAGTTCGCACCTCTCTCTCTCTGTCGGTTAGCATTCCTGTGGTTTAGCTAGCACCGCTCTACATAAACAGCTCACCCCAACAAGCCTGCATAAAAAATAAAAATGCTTTCCCAGTTTGTGTTTGAAGTCCAAATCGATTCACGTCCCTCTTCTCCCGCCAAACTTCCGCCCCGCTTGTCCTTATTAACAACCCAGCTCCGACTTAATTAGCTGTGGAAAGGGGGCCAGCGGCAGAGTTGTCGGCACTCCCAGGACTTTGCTATCCCCGCTCATTCCCGAGCTATAGGCTAATTATTTCCCCCAATAACCTTACTTACTGGCCACGCTACACTCTCTCTGGACCCGGGCACCCTTTTCCTCCGCTGCTCCCGCTTTGGAACTTTGTGATCCAAGATGATTTTTTTTCCCGTTTCGTATTGCCTGCTGTTTGAAGTCGGGAATTGCAACTCTTTTGTATACGCCATTAACGCTATTGCTTAAAGTATTGGACACACTTGGAAGTATCGCAGTGGTATAATGTTTGAAGTCATTAATTTCTGCCAATATGAAGGATAGCTAACCTTATTACCCCGAGCTGTTTATTTACTTGGGTTTTATTATTTTCCATGTGGAGTGTGGCCCATATGCAAAGCTGTTTATCGGGCAGAGGGGAGCGGGTCGCGGCTGAGTGGGATGAGCCATGAGAATCAGAGAGGAATATATTACATTATTGACAGAATGTGAACTTCTGTGAGGGTGGAGATGGGAGAAGCCACAGGATTTTTTAAATGTATTTATTTTTTACAAAGATCCCTTTAAACAGGTCAAAAACTTTCAATATCTGTCTCAATTTAATCGGGACTAAAAATTACATGTACAAACATTTTTAGGCGGCGACTTCTGCTTGTCTTCATCAAGATATTACTGTTTTGCCAAGAATGTTCCACAGTAATTAAAGTGTTTGTGTAGTGTTAGCGATTAGCGCTGAAATGATCATACATGCTAACAACCACATTTCTTAAATCCACCGTCATTCTGGACAATAATGCACCAAAAACATACCAAGTGATGACAGTTTAACCGGAAAATGTATGTTTGTTTCATTAAGCGCCACCAATCCAAAAGTTAAGTGAACTTTACAAACTAGGGGGTGCAGTTAGATATTGATAGTTATTACTTGTCTGGAAATATGGTGAACATATAAACATGTATCTGCGCTGTCTACAAATGACAAAATTACCTTTTTTATTTGCTGCTCCGTTATAATGAATTCATAGAATGTTAACTAAAGAACCAGGCTGCGTATGGATTCTGGAAATGTA
This sequence comes from Eucyclogobius newberryi, assembly GCF_026437365.1. Lineage (NCBI taxonomy): Eukaryota > Metazoa > Chordata > Actinopteri > Gobiiformes > Gobiidae > Eucyclogobius > Eucyclogobius newberryi. The sequence continues at coordinate 29,044,806 of NW_027315746.1, forward strand.
TTTATTTCTTTATTGACCTTTATTTGAAGAATTACTTGCTGTGAGGCGAGAGCAAGATGTGCAGATGACAGCACAACATTTGGAATTCAAGCATTGAGTGAGTGGCAAAATAGTTGCGAATAAACAGTAGAAGACAGACATCACACGCATTTAAACTGATTATCATTCTCTTCTTAAATTACACATTTCTGACATTTCTGAGTTTTTGATTGTTTTTGATTGTTCCAGGCTCAGAGAAGGTTCTTTTGACCTTTGAAGATTTTTTCGCACTATCGCCAAGAGTATGTATACAACTGAGACACTGAGGAATTAAGCCATTTAATCAGGCTTAAAACAAGAGCTCCAGCAGCTTTTGAAGTTGATTTGAGAAGGCAATTTGAGCTCTGAATTGAATTGAATGAGTACAAAGAAGGTGTATAAAAACACAGAGAACCCCACCTGGATTAGTCATCCTAAATATGACAGTTTATTCTCAAAATCACGTGAATGGAACATAACACAATTTGAGCATGTAGGACCCTAAAAGACAGACACAAAAACAAAACATGATGACCAAGCCTCTGAGTGGATTTCAAAAGGTGAACCGGTTCAAAAGTGGATCTCTTTAGTCCCTCTTTAGTTCTGAAAGTCAATCCTAACAGCAGCCTGTGGAATACCTGTGAGTCAGGGCCGTGTCAGCAGAGGCCGAGGTGAGCCAGGGGTCAACATGGCACCAGCAGCCCTGTCATACCTGCCTTCGCACTCGCACACTCACCACATCAAAATTAGGACTAAACTATGACTAAACCTGCACCAGACAAGGACCATCACAGGACTAAACAAAGTCTACATAAGTCAGGACTAAAATGGACTCAAACTAGAATAGAATCAGTGTGAATGCACCCTATATTATTCATACTGACCAAACCTCCTAATCAATCTCCCTCATTGTTATAAATCCCCCAATGTTACACTTGAACAGTGAAATACTCTCCTCCTCCTCCTAGGTGCTCTAGTTTCTCCTACCACTAAAATATTTACAATAGGCTCCTCCTCTCTGGGGCCAGGACCCTCTGAAAAAGAGATTCTAAATCTGTGTGGGACATTCTTGGTTAAATAAAGGTCACTAAATAAATAAATTACTACAAAGTACCCATAAAACCTTATTTAATTTGAATGAGTGCTTTGTCTTGGCAAATATGCTTAATACTTGACACCTCTGGACTGGCAGACCGGGGTGGTGGTCCATGTGTTCAAGAAGGGGGAACGGAGCTTGTGTTCCAACTACAGGGGAATCACACTCCTCAGCCTCCCCGGTAAGGTCCACTCCAGGGTACTGGAGAGGAGAAACTGACCGATAGTCTAACCTCTGGATCAGGAGGAGCTGAGTGGTTTTGGTCCTGGTTGTACAACCAGCTCTATACTCTCCAGCTGGTGCTTAAGGATTCATGAGCGTTTGCCCAATATGTGCTTTGTGGATCTGGAGAAGTCTTTCTGTTGGACTCTGTGAGGACTGCCCTTTGTCACTGGTACTGCTCATTGTTTGAAAAGACAGAATTTCGAGGCTCAGTCAGGGATCGGAGGGTGTCCAGTTTGGGGACCACGGGTTCTCATCTCTGCTATTTGCAGATAATGTCGTCCCGATGGCTTTCGAGGCCATGGTCCTTCTCCAGAGAGTGGAGAGTCCTTACCCTAATTGGAGTTCTCCATCACCTCCTCAGCAGTAGAACATATCTTCTCCATCACCTCCTCAGCAGTAGAACATCTCTTCTCCATCACCTCCTCAGCAGTAGAACATCTCTTCTCCATCACCTCCTCAGCAGTAGAACATCTCTTCTCCATCCCCTCCTCAGCAGTAGAACATATCTTCTCCATCACCTCCTCAGCAGTAGAACATCTCTTGTCCATCACCTCCTCAGCAGTAGAACATATCTTCTCCATCACCTCCTCAGCAGTAGAACATATCTTCTCCATCACCTCCTCAGCAGTAGAACATATCTTCTCCATCACCTCCTCAGCAGTAGAACATCTCTCCTCCATCATCTTCTCAGCAGTAGAACATCTCTCCTCCATCTCCTCAGCAGTAGAACATGTCTCCTTCATCTTCTCAGCAGTAGAACATCTCTCCTCCATCACCTCCTCAGCAGTAGAACATCTCTTCTCCATCACCTCCTCAGCAGTAGAACATCTCTCCTCCATCATCTTCTCAGCAGTAGAACATCTCTTCTCCATCACCTCCTCAGCAGTAGAACATCTCTCCTCCATCATCTTCTCAGCAGTAGAACATCTCTTCTCCATCACCTCAGCAGTAGAACATGTCTCCTTCATCTTCTCAGCAGTAGAACATCTCTTCTCCATCACCTCCTCAGCAGTAGAACATCTCTTCTCCATCACCTCCTCAGCAGTAGAACATCTCTCCTCCATCACCTCCTCAGCAGTAGAACATCTCTCCTCCATCACCTCCTCAGCAGTAGAACATCTCTCCTCCATCACCTCCTCAGCAGTAGAACATCTCTCCTCCATCACCTCCTCAGCAGTAGAACATCTCTCCTCCATCACCTCCTCAGCAGTAGAACATCTCTCCTCCATCACCTCCTCAGCAGTAGAACATCTCTCCTCCATCACCTCCTCAGCAGTAGAACATCTCTCCTCCATCTCCTCAGCTGGAGCTTGAACTCCACCTGACTTTCACTGATACTTGTCCACATGCAGGAGATCCAGGATGATCCCATTTCAAATCTGTGCTAACAGCGCGAGCAGACAGGGCGGCCCTCCGTGTGCGACGTTTGTAGACCAGAGCAGAATGTCCCGTGGAGATGAGAAATCTGGCAGAGACTTCAGAGGCTTGTGAAGAGAGAGCTGGAGCTGGTCACCACAGAAGCAGGCTGACTCTGGTGTTTGAGATCAGGGCGTAACATTTCAGCACAGCCTCGATAATAGAGTCCACACACTCGGCACAGGTTTAGGCCGCGCAGATGTATATGAGGAATGTGAGGAACCGTCGGGGTCACCACCACAAGCCGACCAACTGCTCTGTGAAGTTTAAGACTAAGGGCTGTAGTGTTGTGATGTTTGCACAATCTCCAGGCTTTTGAAACTTGCACACCTTACGTTTTCCTTTGCGTTGTGAAACCTTAAAATTGTGTAGGCAAACCATGTATGTTGTTGGTCTATTGAGGTCCAAAGTAGTGTCTGGAGATTGTGTTCTTGCACCGCTCCTTTAGACATGATTTAGTTTTCATCATTTTTGTGTCAGCCCTTTTAAAATAACATATTGGGCTATTCAACTACAAATTATTAATTCAATGTTTCGTCCAGACAGTTACTCTTTGAATTACTCTTCCTTGAGTAGTATTTTATGACTATTACACTGTTATTACCTGATTTCCACTGTCATAAACACATGGAAAACAGAACCAGGTCATTTTAAACTGTTTGCACTGGTCCAAACGTGCTCCTCGCTTTGCTTATGCATTTTTAACATCATAATTATTCACCGCAAAGGGTTTATAAGCACTTATCACAACTTTTAGAGCTCAGAGTGGAGTTTGCTAACAACAACTAGCAACTAACAGTGTACTTCCTGGTTCTCTGACAAAACAAAAAAACCTCAACATGGAAATGAAATAACAATGTCCGACTCGTTAAATGCACTTGATTTAGGTTTTACTGTAATATCCTGGTCATAGTTTTTCCAACTTGACGACTGGAACATGCGTTACAGGTACGGGTACAGCCACTAACTTCTTGGGCCATTTCAACATTTGTACTTGGACAATATTCTTTTTAAGTAATGATGACTTACTTGAGCAACATTTTTGGCTACTCCAACAACTTTAGGTAGAAGTGTATGACACCTCAACCAACAGAATTGTGAGGAAAGAAAGGATAGACACTGGCACTGAGGCCGAAGAGGCTAATGGCTGTGCTGCTGCGGTGGGGATGGGAAACTGAGGATTAGATTCTTAATAAGTGATTGGTTTACAGGTAAAGTCTCAGTTTAGCTTTGCCCACTGTGCAACGCAGAGATAATTCAGAGAACAGTGTAACAAACATGCTCAGACAAACTGAACTGTGTGTTTTGCTCCGGCTGCCAAAGGGACAAACAGGATTCAGATTAGGAGCAGGGATTTATGAGCTAATGCTGGATTTGTGGTGGTACAGAGTAAATCCACTCTGTCGCTTCCCTCAGCAGTCGTCATGTGGGAGAGAAAAAACAGATGTTACAATCAAGTGCGGAAACATGAAATAGCACTGTTTAGCTTGCTATTTTGATAAATAGCTTTGCACCAAACAAACATGTGTCTTGCCTGTCGAAACGATAAGAGAACGATGAGGCTAGAGTAATAAATATATATTATATATTATAATGAAACCATGTGTCTGTATTGACCATTATAACATTTGTGTAGTTACAACTGCAGTTGAATAATATTAAAGGTGTGGTATATCACTTTTTAATTGCACCAGCATTGTCTGATGGGCCAGATGTATTTTCAGATTGCGGTTTAAAATTCAATTTTATGGTTCAGTTCAGTTCAGTTTTGTGCACTTTTTATATTTACCTTTTTACAATTTTGGCAGAAGTACTTGCAATTCAGTACGTTTTTTGCCATTTAACTGTCGTATTGCTTATAAACTGTAATACAAATCAGCTGGCCCTCGGGTTGAGTAATCCTGGAGACCCGTACAGATGTTCCAACATGGGGACCTGAGATTCATTACATTCAATATAACAGATACAATACAATATGGTCAGTAAAATCAAGTACCGTACTTTAATTCAAAGTAAAACTCTTTTTTTGCCTTATATTAAAGGCACTGTACCATGAAAAACTAGTTCATTCTAAACTCTTTACAGCTCTACATGTATCACTCACTTGCCTAAAGCATTCTGAGCACACTGAATAATCACCACGATGAGTTTATAAGCACTTTTCACATCACGGTAAAGCTAACAAACATTAGCATGCAAACGGCGCATTTCCTGAGAATAAAACGCTCTATATTTAGTTGCAGAGAAAGCGCAGTCGACTCATTTTAGATGCTTTTATAATACATCCGTAGTGCAAAACATATTTTATTCTATTACATGCAAAAATATCAGGGACAGGTTCTTTAATGTTTGTACGTGAAAATATAGTATGGGAAAATGCTAAAGGAAGTGAGTCCAGAGAATGTGAAGAGACACTCTATAAGGTGTTGAATATGTGTTATATCGTCGCAGATCGTGAGTTCGATTCCTGGCCTTGACCATTTGCTCTCCATCCTCTCAATCGCTTGCCATTTCAAGTTACAGCTGTCCTGTCTAATAAAAAAAATACATTTTACAGGATTTATTGCAAAGGAATGTCAAAGGAGTTTGATGTCTTTGTGAAAACCTGAACGGTAGAAACACAACAATAACTGGCATACACTTGTTGTAGAATTGTTTCAAAAGAGCGTTTTTGTTGCTGCAATAATCCAAAAATGAAAACTAAACTGTGCTGCTACACTAATCTCTAGTAAAAAAAAAATGCAACACATTAGCTTGACTTTTACCTCAAAATTTGTCCTTTGAGATTTTTTTTTTCTTAATGTGACTCTCTGACTGTTCATCCAACACCAAATGTGAAAACCATCTTTTTAAATAAGTCCAGCACCAGGTAGGAAGCTGTGTTCTCAAAGCTAACAGTCGCTATTTCAGCTCCATTCAAACTAAGTCATTCACCTCATTTCCATTCTATCTACCCTCTATCTTCCTTTCTTCCTTTTTTCTTCCTTTCTGTCCAAACACCGTATCACTCCTGACCCAGCGCACATCTTAATCCTCTTAGCTCACGGCTCTATTACCCACTCCAGCCATTTCTGCACACATCCACACCCCCGCAAACCTCACAGCCCCTTCTCACTTTCAATCAGGGCGCTAAATCTATAAAGGGCCAATTTTATGGGGGCAACCGGGCTTTTCTTTGTGGCGTTTCATCCAAATTGGAAGCAGCGTAAGTCAGTTCCCAGGCGGGTGTGGTCCGGCCCTGGGATTAGTCTGTTTTGTGCTGTTGGTAATCCCTAAATGCCACTTTCCTAGTCCCAGCGCTACTGCTGCCGACCAGGCTGGAGGGGAATGCAAATGTGGATTTATGCACAATACGTTTGGGAATATAGAGCTCAGTGCAATGGGAGCGTTGGAGAAGGCGGGAGCAGGATGGTGACCTGTGTGGAAGGATATGTCACCTTAGACATTTCACTAAAACAGTTTACGTGAAGCATTTTGGTTTTGCTACAAACCTTGACAGTTTGGGTGAATAGTTTGCAATAGTTTATCATTCTACTTCCTGGTTGGACATGGGCAGCAGATTGACATGTGCAGAAAAATCCCACAGAAATCTACAAAAGCTATTGAAACCACTGAGGCTCTGGACTGGACACTTTAATCGTTTGCGCAGTTTGTGCATTGTAATTTTTAAACCTCGTCAATCCGGAGGTTTTATTTTGTAAAAGCCATGGGAAGAGTTTCAACATTTTCAGATGTTTGGGGCTATTTGTGAGTAGGGATGTCACGATTATAAGGTTATATTGATAATCGTGATTATTCAGATCACAATATAATCATAAGAACCAAAAATGTATAATTGTGACAATTTTAGAAGCTAAATTAAGTCTGTTAGTTCAATCTAGCGTCCAAAAAATAGACCCAAATGTAAATTACTTTTTTTATTTGTTTTGGTCACATTTAACTTAATTTTGTCTGTGGGAATAATAGCATGTAAGACAATGGAAATGAAAGAAAATTAAAGATGTCACTGTTGTTTAGTCACAGTCTCAATAATCGTGAATAATCGTGAATAATTGTTAAATAGTGAGTTTTAATCATAACATTTTATATTGTGATCCTAACTGTGAGTAAAGACAAAGATTTTTTTTACCTTTATTTAAAGTCCCAACGAGAGTAGAAATCTATTTTCAGGGGAGTTGTTTGGTACATGTTTGAGTTTTTCGGGGAAACCAGAGCATCCGAATGCAGACATGGGAAGAATGTCCACACAAAAGGCCTCATACTGCCCAGGAATCAAAGCCCTCCTTGCTGTGAGGCGAGAGTGCTCACTGCTGCTCCACTGTGCCACTCGATGATGCGCAGAATAAATCTGTTTTAAACTCTAATTTACTAAAGTAGAACCTTGCTTCTCTCCAGTGCACTGCCCCTGTTCCTGCTCGGCTTATTAACTGCCTTCTTCCTCCTCTTTGCTTTAATTTAGTGCTGTGTCTCGTGGGGCAGATCAGTCCCGCCCCTTGTGTCTGCTCTAATTGATATGATTTAAACATTACATGGCCCTGGTGGTTTGGCTCTTTGTGGGGCCACTCCTCTCCATCCGTCTACATTACACTGTGTTAGAGGGGGCCCCCAAAGCGCTGGTCCCCTGACGACTCTCACTCATGATCCCAGGGGTCAGTGCTCGGCTGAGGAGCTGAAAACTGTTGAAACTCTAATTACATTGTCAGCTTTACTGTATAATTTCTAGCAATGTGCAAATCGATTGTAATAGTATACTTTGGTCCCTGAAAACCTGTGAAAAAAGATATGTTTTTTTATTTTTGTTTTTATAATCTATAGTAGGTGTAGACCCTAGTTCGAGTGGGAGAGAGTTCCATAGTTTGTTAAACGCACCATGAGCAGATTTGGAGTTTGTCCTGGGGACTGTAAAAAGTCTCTGTTCAGATGGACGTGGAGGACTTGATGTATGTATTCAACCAGATTTTTTTTTTTGGTAAGTCAGTGCTGCTTTTAGTAGAATTGAAAAGTGTTCTTTCTTTCCAAACACAAAAAATAGGCTGCCCACTTATTTCAGGGCATAGTCCTATATAAATACATTTAGTTGACCTGCAAACAGGAATCTACATTTATCACTGCATTTAAAGGGTGTCAAGCTGCATTTAAGACTGTTGCATACATTTTCAATATTCCCCACATCATCTGAGGACCCCCTGATATTATTTTGTGACCCCCCATGGGGTCCCGATCCCCAGGATCAAAGTGTGTGCCAGTTTTACTGAATCGTGGAGGAAGAGAAGGCACCTGACTTTTGCAATGTTTTTCAAATATAAAATTACATGTCTGAGTCAATATGTTTTTGAAAATTAAGGTCAGGATTGCAAAGAATTGCTAGATTTCGGGCCTGATTGGATAAAACAACAATCAGTGAGGTGAGAAGAGGTTGGATTCCGTCACTTAAGAAATTTGGCCCAAATATAAGAATCTCTGTTTTGGTTTGGTTTGAAAATTGGATTGCAAGATCATTGATTGGGTCTGGATGTTTAGTTATAACAGAGCTGTAACGTTTAGGGTACACTTTATTTTCCCCGTAGAAAAAGTGGTCCTCTGCATTTGACCCACCTTTCAGTGCTGCTGGGGCATCTGCTCAGGAGCAGTCCAGACCCATCTTCAGATCTTGAGCTCGGCTTGGCCAGGACGACCGTAGATAGAGGATTTTACCAATTGTGCATGTTTTGTCTTGATGAGGGAAACTGAAAGAAACGTGCAAACTCCGGGAGTCGAACGGGAGTCAAACCCACGACCTTCTTGCTTTGTGGCTGTGGCGGTGAGAGAGTGCCAATGTGACTCCACACCGTTTTGGGTCTTTTATTTCTCTTAAATGTTTGTGGAAGTTTTCACACAACTAGTTTCCAAACACACTAAAATCCCTCCCGTCAAACTGAAGTTGTTGGAAGCTCTAAAATCCACAAAGTTCCATCAAGCTGAACCAATTAGCTCCCTCATCTGGTTCAACCGCCGCTCTTATTTGCTACAGTTCAACGCTCATCTCCACCACCCCGGCCCTACTTCCCTTCTCCATCCTCCCTCCTCCCTCAAACTCTTACACAGCCACTTTGAAGTGTCTTGGAGAAGCCACTCAATCAATTACCGATGAAATAATCAGCTCAAGAAAGTGGGGAGAGCTTTTCCACCACGAGGGGACCGGCGCAGCGGAGGATTACCCAGTCCAGGCCAGGCGAAATAAACTCGGAACAGGGCTGTGAAATCTGCAACCTGATCCATGGAGGACGGCGGCGTGCACACCCAGAGTGGATTACTGCGAGCTGGGTTTACGGTCACGCTAAAGTGCTTTGGGTCCATACAGTATAGGCGACACGTGCAGCCAACGTTAGCATGAGGTGATGGAAGAGGAAAATCAAGAGGTTAAGACAATGCATGTATGGGAAGGTTTTTCAGTATTATTGGCACTAAATGAACCTTAATATGACAATCACTGGGTTTTAGGGCTATAGTCAACTAAAGAAATACTTGGTCGACTATTGACATGCCAATCAATTAGTCGACACAAAGGTGGCACTGGCAAAAGCTCTCAAAACTATAAATATTCACAAGCTTAAGGGGATTCACTAACTATTTATTCATGATTTACTCTCCAGCTAACTCACTCCATGTCTTTTTCTTTTTACTGTTGTTCACATAGCTTTAATATCAATAAAATAATGACAGTTTCCTCCACTTACTTTCCCCCTCAACATGCACAAGACTCTCGCTCATGTAACCAAGCAATGATGCTTTGTAGTTAAAATGAAAATAAAAATTAACTCAAAACCAACACTTGAGAGATAACTTAAGACCAAAAAACACTGTTACATATAAAATCGTCCCATTTATGTAGCACTTTTCTACCTTCAAGGCACTCAAAGGCACAGGAACCACTCACCCAATCACACACACTCACACATCAATGTACGCTATACCGCTGGAACCCCAGGAGCCACAGTGGAACCAGTGGTACGGTTCAGGTGTGTTGGTGGTGGTCGGAGGGACCAATTAGCCTTGCTTCTGTCACTCTGCCCCGGGGCAGCTCCACACAAGTAAGTGTGGATTGAATGAATAATAATAATGAAATGAATGGTGTCCTGAAAAGCGCTATGTATTATTAAGCAGACACAAGTTGGCTTAAGTGTCTTGCCCAAGGACATAACCAGGGCCGGCCCAAGCCTTCAGGGGGCCCTAACCGAAAACATTTTTGGAGGCCCCTCACCACGTCATCAGAATCAGTTTTATTGCCATTGTCAGTAAACAATTCACATATGGGAACTTTCTTCAACGCAAACAAAGCGCACCAAAACTCCAGGGCATCCGTTTGCCAGTTAGTTTATTCTCAACACCTCACAAGCTCAAATATTGCTAACTTAAATCCCACAATGCAACTTGGTATTCCGCTGACATCACCTCTACTCCCTGTACAAATAACACACGTCCCAGATATGTTTTTGGGCGTATTTGTGGGCGTTAAGGTTCGACAGCCACATTAGCACATTAGTTTAAATTAATGAACAGGGGGGGGTCTGGGGGCCCTCCCCCAGAGATTTTCAGACCTTTTTTGGGTCTTCTGGTGCATTTTAATGTTTTCCAGCCGGCTAAAGTAAGAGTAAAATGTTGAGGTTGTAATGCTATAAAATGATAATGTGATGAAACTGTGCCAGGAGAAAATGACTAAAGCCAGTTATTAATACAATAGTGTACTTAATTACTCAATACAATATTGGCTATGAGAAATAATTATGGTCAAATTGATTCATTTTAACTGAAAATGTAAAAGTAATAGTTATCCTTACTAATTTATCTTTTACAGCTCCCAACTGTTCCTTCTTGCCAAAGTGACAAAACAAGTTATATTAAATAAAAAAAATGGCATAAGCATTGCTTGATTAACAATTAACACTGATAAAACAGTGCAAACATGTTATTCCCAGAGAATGAACAGAACGTGAAGTGAAGGTCCAAATAGTGAAGCGACTGCGTTTCTGCAGCTTTGCCACTTTTGTATAAAAATATATAGTATTATTCTATAATAGACGTAATTATTATATGTCTGGTTATTTTTCACTATCAATTTATTATAATTTATAACAAATGAAGCCTGCGTAAATTCAGCCTGGAAGACCTAACTCCATCCTTCTACGTCAAGGCCTCCATGGAAGGACCCCTCTCCCCAGCGCCATCATCGCACTCAAGCGGGCGCCCGCCTGTCCGTCTGTGAGAGTCAGATCCCTCCTTCACCATGGACTCTTCCAGGTTTCTGCGCTTATCCCAAAGAGGTTCTGCAGTTTTTCCTGGCCAAAGAAGTAGGGTGAAAGGTCAGGGGGCGTCTGTACCATGGCCCTCGCACCTGCTCTTCATCCCCAATCAACGCTCCCAGTGACTCCTCCCTGCTCCCAATCAGCGCCAGGCGGTCGCATTTAAGCCTCAGGCAGATGGCTCGGCCGCTCAAACCGTACTGCGACCCACCGCCTCCCCAGCTCCTCCTCTACATTCCCCTCATCCTCTACCTTCTCTTCACATCTACCACCACCAGTCTCCAGGCTCCGGGGGGAGACGTCTAATACAAATAGATCATGGAGTGCCCATGATTGCAACGTCTTCCGCCGGGGTCTGAGCGCCAAATAACTCGCAAATAAAGCTTGCTAAACAGTCCATTCTCGTGGTCTCTTTGTCTCTCCAGGGTGAAATAGTCTAATGATGCTTTTTAAATAAATTGAAATGTTTTATTGCTCTATTAAAAGTTAATTACAATATAAATGTTTGTTCTGATCAGAACATCACACACTGGACTCCTGCATGAAACACTGCTGCGATGTGATTGGCTGATGGACCTTACATGCATAAACCTTTACGTTCCTCTCATTGCACTTTAAGAAGTCAAAGTAAAACAGACATCACGAGTCACGATTGATCTCACACATGGAGATGTGAGGGAGGGACGCAAACTCAAACCGCTCATCTCTGACTGAGGCTGCACAGGGGCCCGGGACAGGGGACCGGGACAGGGGCCGCACATTGTTCACTCCAAAGTCTCACGTCAGAGGTTCTGGACGAGACGGCGCTCGTCCGGACCGGATCTCCGCCTCTTAGTGACCCGGGCCATAGGCGCCCCTCACCGGCCTCACCTGCAGCTAACACTACCGGGCTGGTGTAAATGTTAAGCTTATTATCTTTCATTCAGACACATATTGTGCGCGGTGCAGAGCTCTCGTCGCCTCCAGCCTGAGCGAACTAACGTGACAGAATCGTGATGTTTCAAACAGCAGCATTAACCGTCTCTTTGTAAGAGAAGTTCAATACCTGGTGAGTGTTGTTGAGTTTGCAGTTTCTTTACATCGTCAAGAAGTTTCTTCTTTCGTTTTTCGGCATCGGGGGGATATATTCCTCTGGACATGAGGACCACGCAGGGACCACGTTCTGTTGTGTTTATGTTTTGCTCTCGTTCTCCTCGCGCACAATGAAGTTGACCAATCAGCGCAGGTTTGGTGTCTCGGTTGCCAGATTTTCATTACAAATAAATGCGGTTTGTTCGTTATATGTTACCGCTGTGTGCGCTGCCGCGCCAGCAGCGCTACTACACTAGTGGCGCACGCTGCGCTTGCACTTCTCATAAGACGGGTTGCCAGATTGGGGGCCCTACTAACGCCTCGGGGCCCTACGCGGCTGCTTAGTTCGCTTATAGGCTGGGCCGGCCCTGGACATAACAACAGTATTCATTCCTCAATCACACCAATGGACATGTATGTATGTCGAGAGCCAGATTCAAACCGCCGACCTTCGGAGGAGCACACTAACACTGAACTACCATTTATGATAAACAAAGACCAGTTCCAGTATTAGAAAATGTGTTTATGTATCTAATATTTAGTTTAAGTTAGAAGGATTTGACAGTTCTTTGTTCATAGAAAGTTAATTCATAGTTCCAAATTAAACTATAATAAACACCAAAATGTTGTTGAGACAAAGCAAGACGAGGCTGCCATGCTCCTGAGCCAGTGCTTCTCAAACTGTGGTACTGGTGCATGTGTGTTCAGGGGGTAAATAAGTTCATTCAGATCGTACTTGGATTCCTCTGCAGTTCTGTTTTCTAGTATTTTATCCACATTTTCTTTGTTTGAGTTAGTCCTGAGTTAGATATAAGATAAGATAAGATAATATAATCCTTTGATGTCCACACAAGGGGAAATTTCGTTGTTACAACGCAGTAGAAACAGGAGGAAAGGACAGATTATAGGAAGTTTCAAAAACACACTCTTAATAGAACTCTTGTGAACAAAAACAAAAAACTCTTATTAACAAAAACTTCTCTCCTATCTTAATAGGGAGTGGAGGGGGGAAATAAAATAAAATAGATAAATAAAATATGAAGATATGAAGACTATAAGAATATAGTTATGATTTTGGGTGCGTTCACACTTTCACTTTCAAATTCACCACATAAAAAAAAGTCTAAACCAGGAGTAAACAAAAAACTCAATCTAAGGAGCTAACTACACTGAAACTAATACAAGCTAGTTGTTTACAATCAGGAGTATCTGTTGGATGAGTAGCAAAACATCTCTCTTAGGGTGGTCCTAAAGCAAGTCCATTCTAGTCCTGATATGCCCCTGGTTTGGTCCTGTTCTAGACATTGCTTAGTCCTAATTTAATCCAGTTTTAGTTTTAGGTTAAGCCCCAAAGCAGTGACTTTGCAAGTATGAACACACTTTTTTTACACTTCCACGTTCAGATTTTCAAATTTTCTATCTGAAATAATAAAGTCTCTACAAGCTTTTAATGTAAAAAGTGTTGGTATGAAATTGCTGACTCGGGCTGTATTAATGCGAAGAGCACTAAACTGCAGACAGTCTTTGCGTAAGCCTTCTCTTGACTACAACGATAACAAACCACTACGGCGTCAATACCAAAGCAAGCCCTCACCTCAGCAGACCCTTCCCTCCTTGGCGCTGGTTCGCTTTTGGCCCGGAGCCCTTTGATTTTCTTGATGACTGACTCTTGTTTCTGCGTCTGCAAGCTCAGCCCTCAGCACCTATCGATTGGCCGGGCCTTCATCCTCAGCGTTGGACCGTTTATACCTGACTACGGCGGCTAATTCCCCCTTCCTCAGCCGGCTAGCGCGCAGATTGAGCGGGTCGTCGGGGAAAATCAATAACGGTGCCAAGAGGGGCGGGTTCAGGGGTCAACGAGGTCCCTGACAACTCCATCACAAGAGCGCGAGAGGGGCCGGGGAGCAAGAGCCTGTCCGAGGGCCTCTGGTGGTCCGCTGTCAGTTTGTCAAGATCACGTTTATGAGCATTGATTGGGGAAAGGGTAGAAAGTGTCGGACAGGGCCGAAGAGTCATCATATAACGCCATTAGGTCCAAGGAAAAGAATGATCCTCGTGAGAGAAAGAGAAGCTGTTGGTCCATCCATCCATCATCCGTCTATTGTTTAACCGATTTCAGCTGCAACGGTCAGCACATCGATAAGAGAGCGGCTTATGGCGGAGTTTAGGAGAAATGCCATCACTATGCTAGCATAAAGTGTCATTGGAATTTTAGTTTGAGATGATTCCAACTGTAATCAGATTTGAAACAATGTGTGATCATCTTGGCTTGAGTTAAAGGAGCATTAGGTACAACTTTACTGATGCAGGGTCAGATGATGGATGAATGAATGAAGAATCGTATTTCTAGGTATAACAGTTATGCATCAACTTTAACAATTCAATCTGAATTAACTGTCAAAGTCCTGTTTGCGGCCATTTTTCTTCTGAATTGAAGACAGGAAGTCAAACTAGATTCCATATATTTAAAAGTGCGGTATGTGACATTATACTTCGATTTTTTTGTGATAAAATGAGATCATTGCGCACTGTCTGTGATAATAACCCTTTTAGCTCTGATTAGATGAGATATGACGTAAGATGACTGGACAAGAGCCATTGCCACAAACTTGGAATCACTAAAAGTATTTTTGTGAGTCACTGAGATCAGCTTCCTGAAGAAAACAAATAATTTGGCATGGAAAAACAGACAGAAGGGTCCTAAGAATCCCTAAAGTTAAATGGTCTGGGGGCCAGGGCCAGTCAAAACATGGCTTAAGTCATAAAGAGTCATTCATACTATGACTATGAAGATTTTGGATGAGAAGGTTGGACATCGCTTTTCCTTTAATTCACTAACTTGTGTACCTATGGCAATGAACTTGATCGCAAACTTGAATACAATAACAACCTAACAAAAAAAATTATCTCTAGGTTATAGACCAGCTTTTATCATCAGTACATAGCCGTGTGTTCAGCCAGAAGACAGTGTGATGCAGATATCCATTAGGTGTATAAATGGAAATGTAATGAGCCCACGGAGGCAGTGAATTAGCTGCTGATCAATTGATCGTGTCCAGGACAAATAGTAAACAAACATGCATTAGCCTTTGGCCCCGCCCCTCGCCACGCTTCCAAACAAAACCCAGTCATATTCTCTCTTCATACTTTCCCTTGTTTTGGATTTTAAAATGACCTCCATGTAACCCTGATCATCCCTGCTGCATTGGTGTGCTACTGTGCTGCGATAATTACATACAGGATCGGTTCTGAAGGCCATCCCGCTGTGATAGTCCTGCCCAGCTCATTACACTCACAGTCAGGCTCAGCAGGACTATATTCACACATAACATGGATGGGTAAGATAGTAAGATAGTATTGAAATTATCAGGCAAGAGGAGAGGTAGAGGCGGAGATGGTTAATAGTTCTGTTGTGGTGGAAATTGGGCGGGAGTTGGTTGTTGTGCATTAGGCTGCGATTATCAACGATTACAGTACTTTTCGGACCTCCAAGTCCCTACTTTTTTCCCTGCCTTTGAACCCTGCGGCCTGTGCAACGGTGCAGTGGATTTATAGATTTTTACTGGTTAACTGCCACCGGGGTGCACTCTAGCAGGACACACTGTAGACACACTGTAGAAGAAGACGTCAGTGGACAGTGGTCAGTGAATTTTAAGCTTCAAAATGCAAAAAAAAATTAAATTATAATTGGACTCATATTCACAGAGAAATTAGTCTAATGAGGAAGTTGAGGAGGTAAAACGCAAATACACACGTGAAGCGTGGACATGCGACATATGGCAGTCTGCAGTTTAGAACCTGCCGCATTGAAAGATGACCTGACCCCTGCATCCCTAGCATGGACCATATTTTTGTGTAAATAGCTCACTCACTCGCTAAGTACAAGTTCTGGAGCAGATGAACCAGATGTGAAGACACAGACACAGAGTAATCAAGAACAGAGGGGACAGTAGGGACAGCTGTGATGTGTTTTCTGTTTAAGCTTTAAACTGCTGTGTGTTTTATTACGATCCAACTCATATTCACTGAGAAATTAGTCTAATTAGACTGGGTGTGCCTGCGAGGCTCCGGGTTCAAAAGGCTGTTTAAATATCGCATGTTACAACGTGGGCACCTGGGCTTATTGACAGGTGCGGCCCGTATATGTACAATTTATTATTTCTTTGTTGGAGCGGCTTTTATTCAGGAGCGCTGTGTAGCATTAATTTATTCATTTTTTGAGTCGACTAGTCAGATAATTATTTCCGTTTAAAATATATTATCAACCAAATAAAAGTTGAAGTTCGGTGATCGAAGGCTTCTATAATATTGCTTACTTTGTTATAAAATGTCTTATTGTGTGTTTTAGAGTCTGCATTGTCCAGTTAAAGCCATATGGGTAAATGCTCTAGCAATTGCCATTTTACCAAAATAACCAATCTGACCATTTCAAAATGACCTTCTCTCGACCTTTTCTTGGTGTCTGTATTGCAGCAGTTTCACTTCAGTTTTCACTCAAATTACTCATCATTGATATCCTATAAGTCATCAGGCCTCAGTCACAGTTGCTTGTTTCTCTGATGTCTATCTAAGTCTGTGAAAACTCCATCAGCACTGCTAATTCAGGCCAATAAGGGGCTTTCGACAGCTGCAAGATAGCTTCATTAGGCACTAATAGTCTCTGCAGACAGGACCAACACTTTGAACAACAAGTAGCAGAAGTATCACTCATTATGTATAATGTCTGCTCTAGACTAGGATGATTTCTTGATTAGAAGAACTAAACAACAGAGTGCACTGTTTCAGTCGCCCTAAGGTATTCGAGTAGTTAGCTAAATAAGCCTAAAATCATTAGTTGAGCAAACTTGCCATTTGGGTTAAAAATAGTCCAGAGAACAGGGACCATCTGAAAAACAAGGCAAACATGAAGTGAATGAAACACAACCACTGGTATGTTTTTAATGAGGAAACACATATATCAATCAATAATTGCAAAACATGGACCTTAAATTCATGCAAATTTGAGCTAAAACAATGTTTGTTGTCTCCATCAACAAGACTCTCATCTAAAAGTCACTCTCAATCTGCGGATGTAGTCTAAGAACTCAGATATTTATATCCTACTCTGAGTAAGCCCTGGCCTAATAGCCTGTCTTGTTAGCTATTCTTTTGCGCTATTATTTATATTAATCTAAATGACCTGTTCAAACAATAAGGCCATTTTGTGGCTGAACGCAAAAACACGTGTAGCATGGACATGCAACATACAGCAATATGCCGTTTAGAACCTGCTGCATTAAAATGAGACTTTCTTGGGCAGACCAGACCAGCGGATCAAAAGACAACTTGTACATTACTACCATGGAATATATTTCTGTGTAAATATCTCATGTTACAACGTAGAAAACAACATAGATAGGTTTGACATGACATGGCATGACCTATTTTTCCACAACAGGGGACAGTAGGGACCGCTGTGATGTGTTTTCTGTTTGTTAAGCTTCAAAATGCTGTGTTTTATTACAATCCAACTCATATTCACTGAGATATTAGAGACCCACTGCGCAGTGGACTGCAGGTGCAAATGTGCACCGGCGTTTCCGTGTCCGATCACCGGCTCCACCACGAGCGGCACGCACCACCACGAGCCGCACGCACCACGAGCGAGCGGCGCCGCTTCTCCTCCACTGCACCGGCGTTTCCACGCCCGAACACCGGCTCCGCGCTCCCGCACCCGCCGCCCCGGAGGTCTGTACCTGGGCGAAGGTGTGGCCCCAGCCCGCCACAGGAGCAGACACGGAGAGCGGGGCACCGGCTCCACCCGGAGAAAAGCAGCCCCATACAACCAAGGTACAGCCCCGTTTCTCTGCTTTCCCCGCTCCACAGACGGGGGCGATCTGGTCACAAAACTGGACTCAAATGCGTCTTGATTGGGCTAGAGCAACGCCGGCATCTGGTATGTGGACTGCCGCTTCTGTCCCAACGTCTTTGTTTTGTTAGTCGTTTCCATTGTTTTGTTTTGTTCCCGCGTCTCTGTGTTGTCTTCTGTCTACATCCCTGTTCCTTAACTTCATCGGACATTACTGCACCGTCCATCGCTCATCTCCTCCCTCACTCCTGGACTATCTACTGCCCTAGCCGCCAGCTAACAGCTGGCTTAACACCTGCGGAGGTCCGTCATGGTATCGCGGGGCCTCCCTGCCATGCAGACAAGGTCTGGGGCAACCAACGCCACTCACTCCACCAGCTTCAACACCCGGTCCACTGCTGCTTTTTCACAACTCTCTGCCCACCAGCTTCTAGTTAACCAGCCTCTAGCCACCGCCAACATTCTAACTGGATTACTCTCATCTGCTGCTACGTTCCATCTCCTCCTCGGACTATCACTCCCACGCCTCCAGGCCACCGCTCCACCAACTTCTCGCCTACTCACCTACACCGCTGCTGACCTTCACCTCCTCAACCATAACCACTGTCTCCCAGCTGCTGCTGCCTCTGCAGCTAGCTCAGCTGGGATCCTTCGCCGGCCCCGCTACATCCACAGGGGCTCTGGTCTCTCCCATAACCAACACTCCAACGACGGCTCACCTATCCCCTCACTCTGGACTAGTTTTCGCCCCCCTGTCACCCCCACCTGCCGCACTGCCAACCTCAGCAACCTCCGCCCCCCCACCCCTGCGCCCCCATCCATCTCCGCGCCCCCATCCATCTCCCTTGCACTGCTGAACTGCCGCTCCCTCGCCAACAAATCACCTGTTATATCTGAACTGCTACTGGACAATAACATTGATCTGCTTCTCCTCTGTGAAACATGGCAACAGCCCCTGGACTTCTATGCTCTCAACCAAGCCACTCCCTCCAACTACACTTACACTGCCAAACCCCGCCTCTCTGGGCGTGGGGGAGGTCTTGCTGTTATTCATAAAAAATCTACATCAATCACTGAACTAAACCTCAACCTTCCATCCATCTCATCATTTGAATACCTCGCCTTCTCCCTCCCCAACTCTATCACCGCTATCCTGATCTATCGTCCCCCAAAGCCCCACCCCTCTTTCCTCACTGAATTGTCTGAACTCCTCACCATCGCATCCTCTCTCTCTGCCCGCCTCCTACTCACTGGTGACTTCAACATCCACATTGACTGCCCCAACGCCCCACTGACATCCGACTTCCTCTCTCTCCTGGACTGCTTCCATCTCACCCAACATATTGACTTCCCCACCCATACCAAAGGCCACACTCTGGACTTAGTCTGTTCCTCTCTCCTACCCATATCTAAGCCCCACCCCCTCCCCTTCCCACTCTCTGATCATCTCTGCATCCTTTTCTCCGCCCCCCTACCCTCGCCCCACAACCCCAAAAAACGCACCATCACCTACCGCAATATCAAGTCAGTCAACCCCCTCACGCTCTCCCAGCTCATATCCTCTGCTTTCCCCCCTGACTCCCCCCCCACTTCCCCCGACGACTATGCTGTCATGCTCAACACCACCCTCTCCGACTCCCTTGACTCCCTAGCCCCCTGGAAAACCTCCTCCGTCTCATACATCAACCCCGCCCCCTGGTACACCCCTGAACTCCGCACCATGAAGCAGACTGGCCGCCAACTCGAACGACTCCTCAAAAGAACCCGCCTCACCGTCCACGCCGAAGCTTTCAAATTACACATCTCCTCCTACCGTGACGCTCTCCAAGCCGCCAAATCTGCCCACCTCTCCACCCTCATCAACAGCTCCCACCGGAGCCCTCGCACCCTGTTCTCCACCGTCAACAAGCTGCTCCAGCCACCGGACATCACTCCACCCTCCTCCCCTGACCTCTGCAACTCTTTCCTCCTTGCCTTCAATGACAAAATTTCCAAAATCAACAGCTCCATGACTGCCGTCTCCATTAACTCCATCACCACCCCCACCCCTGCCCCCCCTCCTCTCCCTGACCACCCACCATTCCCTGCCCTCACCACCTTCTCCTCTGTTAACTCCTCTCATATCATAGACCTCATCACCGCTTCCAAAACCACCACCTGCTCTCTCGACCCCCTCCCAACGACTCTAACCAAGGCCTGCCTCCCTGCTCTCATCCCCCATCTCACCACCCTCTTCAACCAGTCTTTATCCCTCGGCCATGTTTCTTCCATCTACAAACTGGCCTCCATCACCCCCATCCTCAAAAAACCCACCCTAGACTCCGCCAACCTCTCCAACTACCGCCCCATCTCCAACCTGCCGTTCCTCTCAAAAACGCTGGAACGCATCGTCGCCGCCCAACTTCACACCCACCTCCAGTCAAACAACCTCTATGAACCCCTCCAATCTGGCTTCCGCCCACTTCACAGCACTGAAACAGCCCTGGTCAAAGTACTCAACGATCTCCTCACCTCTGCAGACTCCGGGGCCCTCAACATCCTGTTACTACTAGACCTCAGCGCAGCCTTTGACACTATAAACCATTCCATCCTCCTACAAAGGCTGCGCCAACTGGGTGTTGAGGGCTCTGCACTTGACTGGCTCACATCCTACCTCACCAACAGGCAAGAGTTCATTTCCCTCTCCGGTCACTCATCCACCCTCTCCCCAGTAACGCAGGGGGTCCCCCAGGGCTCAGTCCTCGGCCCCCTCCTCTTCATCTGCTACATCTTCCCCCTTGGTCACATCCTCCGCCAACTCAACCTGGACTTTCACTGCTACGCTGACGACACCCAGATATACCTCACCACCAAATCCACCCAAAACCCTCCCCTCAGCCACATTGAAACCTGCATCTCTACAATAAAATCATGGCTCACTCTCAACTTCCTCAAACTGAACAGTGACAAAACAGAGCTCCTCCTCATTGGCACCAAATCCACTCTCAATAAAACTGGTCCCTTTTCACTCAGCATCGACACCTCGACCATCACCCCCTCTACCCTGGTACGCAATCTCGGTGTCATCATGGACCCCACCCTCTCCTTCACTCCCCATGTCAGCCACATTGTCAAGACCTCATACTTCCACCTCCGCCGCATCGCCAAAATCCGACACTGCCTCACCCTCCCCGCTGCTGAATCCCTCATCCATGCCTTCATCTCCTCCCGCCTTGACTACTGCAACTCCCTCCTCACTGGCATCTCCTCCCATTCCCTCCATAGACTCCAAATGGTCCAAAACTCCGCTGCCCGCCTCCTCACCCACACCCGGTCCCGTGATCACATCACTCCCGTTCTCCGCTCTCTCCACTGGCTCCCCATCAAGCAGCGCATAAACTTTAAAATACTCCTCCTCACCTTCAAAGCTCTTCACCACCTTGCCCCCCCCTACCTGTCTGACCTCCTCATCCCCCACCGCCCCACCCGAGCTCTCCGATCCTCCTCCTCTCTCACCCTGACTGCACCAACATCCCGACTCAAAACTTTTGGCGACAGAGCATTCTCCCGAACAGCACCCCGACTCTGGAACTCCCTCCCCCAACCTGTCCGCCACTCTCCCTCACTCACAACATTCAAATCCCGCCTAAAAACATACCTCTTCACCCAAGCCTATGACCTCCCCTACCCCTAGCCTCCTCTACCCCATTGCCTACACTTCTACCCCCTGTTACATCCCCATCTTTTTCTCTATACTTCTTCTGTCTTGTTCATTTTATCTGTATATTAATGTGTTCTGTACGTGTTGTCCCCCCTGTCTGTAAATACCCCCCCCCCCTTTTTTATATATGTTCAGCGTCTTTGGGTCACTGAAAAGCGCTATATAAATAAAAGTTATTATTATTATTATTATTAATATGTGTAAATATCTCATGTTACAATTTGGGCGCCTGCGGCTTATTGACAGGTGCGACCCGTATATGTACTGTGTAATATAATTTTTTCTTTGTAAATTTCGTTTGTGCGGCTTTTATTCAGGAGCGCTGTATAGCCCGAAAATCATTTATTCATTTACAAGCTTTTCATTGTAAAAAATAGCTTGAAAAGCATGGATTCTTATTGTGAACAGGGTCGCCTCTCCACAGATCCGACCTGTCACCTGATTTAGAGGCGTCAACTGACTTAGTGGCGCCACCTGCCAGAAAAGTTACATATTGCACCTTTGAGGGACTTCCAAAATGTGGAGCAACACAAACCTGGGCAGGACAGCGGTGCGGTGGGTGGGTAAGGCCAGACGCAGTGGGGTGTGTGCTGACAGATCCATCAGGACTATTTCATGGCCTGTGCGCCATATTACCCCCAGCTCCAGGACAAGGACGCCCGCAAAGGCACTGCACGCAATTATAATATCTTTACATGCGGCGGATCTGGCAGCTCTATTTCTGTGACACATGAGGCATTTATAATAATACACCTTAACTTCTATTCTCTGCATGAAGCTGCTTTGAGTGCACAATCTGACCTTCACACATGCAGCATAATGCAACCGATGCAAGTGCGCTACCACTGCTCCCGTCTGCTACTATTTCAACTACTTAAAACAAACCATAAGAAGCTTCGGCATTTGCCCATTTAAATGATAAAATATTTAATAGTTGAATTGCTAATTTTACATCAAAATGAAATCCATGGCTATTTTTGAGTTATGATAGCACTGGGTTTTGATTAAGTAATTCATAGTAAAATATGATATCCTCTGAATGAAGAAAAGTTCTCCAAAAACATTCAAAAAGGAAGGAATGAATAAAAGCTCAAATAAACAAAAACACAAAATAGAGAGAGAGAGAGAGAGAGAGAGAGAGAGAGAGAGAGAGAGAGAGAGAGAGAGAGAGAGAGAGAGAGAGAGAGAGAGAGAGAGAGAGAGAGAGTTATGACACATAGTCCAACATAAATGTCCCATCTAGCCTCATCTCAAATTTGTTTCCATTTTTCTCATGTCTATTACTAAATCAATCCAGTCTTTGATTGTTGGCATTGGATCGAGTTGTGTCCTCCATTTTTTCATGATGGCCTGTTTTCCTGCAGCCAGATGTTTGCTCCAAAGCTGTCCATTTGTTGTGTCCATGGCAGGAGATTTGAGGCCCAGATGCATGAAGTCCAGAGGGAGGCCAAAACTTTACTGTAGTGCTTCGTTAATCTCAGTCCAGTATTTCTGAGAAGTAGGAAATTTCCCCAAAACATGATAATGGTGTGCCCCCTGGCAACCACATTTCCTCGTGAGACGAAACTCTTCCAAGTGTCATGGTTTAACCTGCCTAATGCACATTCCTGCTCCTGTAGAGCCAGGCTTGACCTGATGCCAAACCCAAGTCGAGAGAGCTGCCCCAGCATGCCAAGCGTAGCCACAGCAGTGTCCCTGCTTCCTCTCAAGACAAAATGTTTAACCGCCAACATATGGTGAGGGTCGAAGGCGTATGAATGAGAATGTGTGGTCCATGTATGCAGCAGACAGAAGAGCTCAGGAGAAGACACTTATTGCCTTTTCATGCTTCAATAGAATTCTTGAATCTTGAAAGAATGCAAGAAGCGAGGAAGACAAGCACTTCTGGTACCAGAGATATGGACGTCAAACCCCAAAGTTTCATTGATTTTCTGCCGCTTGTTCCCTTTCGGCGTCGCGGGTGACTGGAGCCTATCCCAGTGACTCTGGGCCTTAGGCGGGGTACACCCTGGACAGTGGCCAACTCGTCGCAGGGCCAACACAGAGACATAGACATTACAGACAACCATTCACTCTCACATTCATTCACTAGGGCCAATTTAGAGTTTCCAATTTTACCCAACACATGCATGTCTTTGGAAGTCTGATTATTCTGCCACAAGAACTCTGGCTCTATGTCATCACAGGCCTGGGTCAGTTTGGGCCGAGACGTGCAGGGAATGATCTGGGTCCAATACATGCTTGGGTTTGGGCTGTTTTTATGGCTTATGGCCCTGAATAAACTCTACCACCACTAATCAGGCAGAGTTTTGTGTTATTTTCAGTGCCCTCTAGTGTAGTGGAGGAGTAACACGCATTATACACAGTGGACAATAAATGGCTGCATTTTCCCACAGGCACAAATTTGTACAACATTTGGTCACGCTCCAACACAATACAGACACAACATCCATAAATCCCCAGGACGATGCAGCCTAATACAGGATCAAAGGTAGAAAATAGGAAGTGTACAAAAAGAGGTGCTTCTTAAATAGGTCCATTTGTCAAACAAGCCGGTTAAAAGGCAGATTATGGGAGGACAAAGGCTCAATCCGCTCTGCTGTAATGCCGTGTAAAGAAGGGGATTTGGACTTGAATGAGGAGGAATGCAGC
This sequence comes from Eucyclogobius newberryi, assembly GCF_026437365.1. Taxonomy (NCBI): domain Eukaryota; kingdom Metazoa; phylum Chordata; class Actinopteri; order Gobiiformes; family Gobiidae; genus Eucyclogobius; species Eucyclogobius newberryi. The sequence continues at coordinate 29,069,111 of NW_027315746.1, forward strand.
GAGGAGACGTTTTCAGACACGTGTGCTCACCAGGCCAGGTGTACTTCAGGCAGGCAGCAGCGTCAGAGCGGGCTGGGGGCGGTCAGAGGAGCCACCAAACACCGAAAACACACAGACATCAAGTTAGGAGGTTATTTCAGTGTACAGTCTATGCAAGTACATACAATGATCTGGCAAAAGACCCTTTGAAATTTAAATCAAATAGATTCTAAATGCCGGAATGGAGGCAAAAGTGATGTGCAACTAGAATTAACCTCAATTTGTCACAAAGTTTAAAAAATCAAGCTGTCAAATTAAAACCACTCAATAACTTGTGCGTGATATCAGAGTTTGGTTTAAACACATTTGATTTAATAGTAGACACTTAGTTTTTCATTTTATATACAGATTTATTAAATACGTTTCCACAAATTATACTTTTTATGAATGCCAAATACCTCTTGAGGCCAGTTTCCCCCCCATTATTTGAAATAATGAAGCAGGCAAGTTTACATTTATACAATGGAAATTAGAAATGTTTGCTTGTTATTGTCATAAAGACTTAAAATTATCTAATTCAGTCAGTTAATCATTGAAATTTTACCAAATATATCCTACAATCTCTTATTCATTTCCACCACAGCAGTTGACATTTTCAGCCTCTGCCATGCTGCCTGCTAACGTTTAAAATATAAATATATATGCTCCTGTCTGCTGCATAATCTATGTAATCTGTGGAGCCTTATGTTATATTTTAGACATTTATATCGCAATGTTGATCAAAAATGATTCAATAAAAGAACCAAATCTGCTGACTTCCGGTTGAAAACTGCGTAACTGAGTTTTGCCCTTATAAGGTAAGTCACTGTATGTTATCGCAACAAAGCACCAATCACAAAAGAGGATTTTTTGCTGCTGAATCCTGCAGAATATATCTCCTTTAAGGTTAATTTGTCTTTTTGACCTTTATGATATACAGTATATACAAGATTTTGGTTGTGGCCCCCCAGATGTCACAAACTGTTTTAACACATACAGTAGATAAAACAATAGAATATAATAAATTAATGACAATAATTCAGGGTTGGAATGGGTAGTAGTTAACGGATTAATCAGCAATTACATGTTTGTTTGTTTGTTTGTTTGTTTGTTTGTTTGTTTTGAGGTGTTCTCTCCCATTGAGTATGTTTGGCGATTAAGCTCCCCCTGCACTCTTGTGAAAATACTAAACATTCTCAGAGAACGTTGTCTTTGCTTTCTTTCTTTACCGAACTAAGTCAGTAAAATCACATAAAAAAACGTTTCACATTGCCAAATATTTTTTTAAAAAAGAGTCAGGGTTTCTCAGGAGAGTTTGTCTTTGGGTCGTTGTCGGCAAATGCAAAGACAGCAGGGAACGACGGCGCTGTTCAGTTTTAAACAACTTACAAAGACATTTGTTTGGGTCAAAATGTCCCTTAGTTCTGTTTTAACATTAAAATATAAATTGCTCCATAAAACCAATACGTGAAACTGCTTGATTAATATTATTTGGAAGTCACAATAGCCTGATCTGCTGACCCACACTGACTAGGCACATTAGCATTCTCATGTCCATAGAAGTCTATTTGTCCTGTTCCATAGAGACACTGTTATTTCTGCTGCTCCCATAGTCTGGACTTGTCCTGGATTGCATTGGATTGTCTTAATTGTCTGTAATGATCTGATAGTCCCAACTACTCGCTTCATTAGCTCACTATTAGCGCTGTTAGCCGCCAGAGGAGAGGAGGGGGAGGGGTCTTAATGACGGACACATGAAAAGCCCCGAGGCAAAAGTGAGGGTTTGAGTTCAACAACTTTAGCGACACTTTTTTTATTTTAGACAGTATATAAACACAATATATCATTAAAATTATATATATCTCAAGCAGAGGGCGCTACCAGATTAAGTTATGAGCCGGATCTGTGGAGAGGAGAGCACATAGAATTAGTTTTGTTTTTTAAGCTTTTTCAACATTTTGTTTTCAGCTAAAAGAGACATCTAGAGAGGTCTATGCCAGGGTTTTCCAATTTTTCTTGTCTCAGCAATACCATTCATTTTGCACCACATTTTTTTTCTCTAGTAAATAGAAAGCTGTATATTCAATATTCTGTTTAGTCAATTATACTAATTTTCATTTTCATCATTCTCTGACAAAACATCCAGTGCCATTTTATAATAAGCAACACATAGTTTTACAAGCATCATTCAGGTTTAGTAACTACTTAACAGTAGTTACACGGTAGCAGAGTGGTTAGCACTCCCTTGTCCCAAAAAGAAGATTGTGGGCTCGATTCCCAGGCCAGACCAACATCACATGATCTCTCCATGTCCTCCCTGTGTTACCGTGGGTTCCCTCCTCCCACCGTCGTAAGTCAAGCATGTGACATGCAAATTACCCCTAGTGAATGAATGTGAGAGTGAACGTTCGTCTGTGTGTCTGTGTTAACGAGTTGGCCCCTGTCCAGAGTGTACCCCGCCTAAGGCCCAAAGTCATCGGGTTGGCTCCAGTCACCCGCGACCCCAAATGGGAACAAGCAAACAAACAAACAAACAAATCACTAAGCATATACAATTCTTATTTGTTCATGCTTTACTGAGGCTATTCAAAAGTAGTACCAACTGTTCTTTATAGCAGTAACATCCTCTGGACAAAAGCAATGGTTGACGAGCACACACATTACATACAGTGCACTTTTAATACGATCATCATTTTTTCCCAATAGAAATTTTAACAGTTTATCAGTTTTGCATGATTTTGATGAGGATGACACTATTATTCTTATTAAGTTATTCATATTACAAGTGTTACATTTGTACACTGGTAAAATAATGTTTAAAACAATAACTTTTGATATTATGATTGTTGAGGTCTCAGATGGGAGTAGAAATTTTAAATAATGAATAAATACTATACCAGGTTCCCCCACCTCCTCGTGTCCAAGAAAATGTTATTGCTTTTACTGAAATCTTCCACAATATAGCATTAAATTAATCTGTCTTGCATTCAATTACAGGTGTGTAACTGTACTGTGAGCTGGGTCGCCTCTCCACAGATCTGACCTGTAATACAGCCTATTGACGTCACTTGATTCTCTTAAATAACATTCTGTGGAAGATTCCAGCCAAAGCAATAACCTGCATATAGAAAAGCAGGTGCCGGACGCTCACATAGTCAGTTCAATATAGAAACTTCAAGTACCAGTAGCTTCTTGAGGCCCATAATAGAATGAATCCTGTGAGGATTAGGCCGTGATTGTCCCCGTGCAGTGGACAAAGTCAGATTAGTTCACTAAAGACAGATGTTTTAGAAGAACTTTGGATTGTTCCTTACCCACCAGAGAGGCTTAACCGAGGTTTAGCCCCGTGAAGCCATTTCTCTAATTGAACTAGAAACCAGGGAGCAGAATTCAGTTTGAGAGGGCAGCGGACAGACACAAGGAAGAGGAATATAATATATATATAAGGAAGAGGAAGATATGTATATATATATATATATATATATATATATATATATATATATATATATATATATATATATATATATATATATATATATATATACATATGACATAGGGTACTTTTCATTTTAGTGGATGACCTTTAGTGGTTACAGGTGAAGCTCTGGCAGACCCTCACGTATATACATAAATGTGTACACGTCTTACAGAGACAAATAAAGGCAGAGGAAGAAAGGAGCTTTGTCAGAACAATAAAACACAGCAAATGGTGTTTATTGTAAAGTGTAGGACATTGTTATATGTGATAATCTGATAGTGTGTTCTCTATTGTGCCACGAGCTAAACTACAGTATTTACAGGTACATTTGTGTTGAAGCGGGAGACGTTACTGTATAACAGTAAGTTTACCGGCTCAGAAGATATGTATATATATATATATATATATATATATATATATATGCATATACATATATATATTCAAACAGTAATAAATAATGTGTTATATTATTATTACCATCATCACATAAAATAGCAATCACTATATACCACTGCCCATTGTCATTGAAATCATGTATAATTTTCCTTCCACTACATAAGTGTGCGCCATTTTCTGTTGAACTTTTAAAACAACTGCAATACATTTTATTTCAGTTTGTTTTTGTGACGTGACAAAATGTGGAAAGTTCCAGGAGTACGAATACTTTTGCAAGCCACTGTATCTGCAAATCTGAGATTCTGAGATTTTTCATTTGTTTGAAACGATACAGGCATCTTACAGTGCCTTTAAGATCCTAAAGACCTATTTTAATGTTCTTTCAAATACATTCTAACACCATGACAAATGTACTTACCAGTGTGATGCCCAATAGCTCAATGCATTGTTTCAAGTTTTGTTTACTTTTGATATTGTTTTGGTGAATGTGACTCTTCACATTTTGCACATCCTGCCAGCAATCGATCCCGGGGCTGAGCCAACTTCTACACAAGAAAAAGTCCCTTAACAAATCCTAAATTGCAGAATCTTTTTAACAACAATAGTTGGAAAAGTTCGGAAAGAAGATTGAAAAACATTGACATAGGGTACTTTTCATTTTAGTGGATGACCTTTAGTGGTTACAGGTGAAGCTCTGGCAGACCCTCACTCCTGGAAGAACTTTAACCTTTCTGATCCTCTCTCCTCTCCTGCATTGCTTTGCTTTCCTTTGCTTTCAGCACCGATGACGGGGGATTAGGGCGTGGGTCTTTGTTTAGAGAAAGCCCAGGATTAGCCCCAGATTTGCCCCGTGACGTTGTGGCCTTGATGGGCCTTTTATCCCCGCGTCGCTCTGGAGATGTGTTCCCCGGGATTAGCAACGTACAATGGGCCCCTTGTGAACGCGATCCGGGCCAAGCGAGGACGGACGGATGGAGGAGCGCCCGGGAGAGGAGGATTGGGAGAGAGAGAGAGAAAAGAAGATAGGGGACAGGAGAGAAGAGAGAATGTTGGAAGAGTGAGAGAAAAGAGACAGAGGAAGAGGAGAAGGTGAGGAAACAGGCAAGTGGGGAAGATAGGGTTGAGAAGAGAGAGGAAGGGGGGAATTGAGAGAGAAAGAGATGAAAAACAAGGGGAGAGAAAGAGAAGTGAGCGGAGACAGAAACAGAGGGGGAGATAGAATAAAATAGAAGGAAAGAGTAGGAGGGGGAAAGAGAATTGCAAGAGAAAAGATGAGTGACAGAGAGATGAGGAGGATGAAGGAGAAGAGTTAAAGATTAGGAGAAAAGTGTGGGAGAGAGAACCGAAATAGAGAGAGAAAAGGAGGGAGAGAATAAAGGAGAAAGAAAGAAAATGCAGAGAGAGAGAGAAGAGAGGGGCATGACAAACATAAGAGAAGGAAGAGAAAAGAGTGGAAGATTGGGAGATAAAAGGAGCAAGAAGAGAGACAGAGACATGAGAGATGGTAAGAAAAGACGAGAGGAGGTTTAGGAGAGAAAATGGTGGGGGGAGAGAGAAGAATAGGGGAGGAAGAGAGAAGGAGAGAAGAGAAAGACAGAGGGAAATTGTTTGTTGAAAGAGAGAGGGACAGAGCAAGTGAAGAGAGAAAGAGAAGAGAAGAGAGAGAAAGAGAGAGAAGAGAAAAGGACTCTTCAACAGCTTAAAGAGCAAAGTGACAGGTCAAAACATTTTGTGAGGGGGATTAACCACAGAGATCCAAAGATGTTGTCAGCACTAAAAGGGGATTTGAGGAAGTCTGAGGTGTGGAAGGGAGAGCAAGAGACAGAGAGAGAGAGAGAGAGAGAGAGATGGGGAGAGGGGGCAAGAGAGAGAGAGAGAGAGAGAGAGAGAGAGAGAGAGAGAGAGAGAGAGAGGGAGAGAGAGAGAAAGAGCGATGCACAGAGAGCAAGAGACACACAGAGAGAGAGAGAGAGAGAGAGAGAGAGATGGGGAGAAGGGGCAAGAGAGAGAGAGAAAGAGCGATGCACAGAGAGCAAGAGACACAGAGAGAGAGAGAGAGAGAGAGAGAGAGAGAGAGAGAGAGAGACATGGGGAGAGGGGGCAAGAGAGAGAGAGAGAGAGACAAAGAGAGAGAGACCAAGAGCGATGCACAGAGAGCAAGAGACACAGAGAGAGAGAGAGAGAGAGAGAGAGAGAGAGAGAGAGAGAGAGAGAGAGAGACAAAGAGAGAGAGCAAGATGCAAAGAGAGAGGGAGGGAAACAGAGAGAGAAAGAAAGAGAGGGATGCAGTAAGGGGAGGCAGAGAGAGTCACAACAATCAGTACTCAACAGTTGTGAAGTGTCTGAGGAGTTTCCAGACTAAATGTTAAAAGTAAAAAAAAAGGTATTCACTAATTCACGAAACCTTTAGAGCTGCAACTCTGTGTTTTTACAGAGCAAAGAGCTTCACACGTCACATTAAAGTGCATCGTCTCATGTCGTTACACCTCAGACACTCAACTGCAAATACTCTTCTGGAGAATTATCACTAGACCTGATTTAGACCTGATTTAGACCTGATTTAGACCTGATTTAGACCCAAAATAGTCTCGTTTTATGGTTATGGAATGCTAAATAGTGTCTTGGTGGCACTGGCTGTGAATGGTTTGAACCCAGGTCTACAACATTTACTGAATTTCAAAATGTGGGCCGGTTTCAAAAGTCAAAAAGTCAACAAAAAAAAAAAGTGGCAGACGTTGAAGAAATAAACACCCTGTCAAAAACATTCTAAAATCTGTCATCAATAAATTCAAAATCCTTTAAACTCATTCAGTTTTAAAACAGCGACAAAAATGAATATTCCACATTTAAATCAGCGTAAACGTTGTTGCTATTTCCTGTTCCAAACTCCAAACTTTGCCTCTTTAAACATACCTGTTCTCAAAAGAACCGGAGTGAGCGGGGGGCCGGAGTGAGCGGGGGGCCGGAGTGAGCGGGGGGCCGGAGTGAGCGGGGGGCCGGAGTGAGCAGGGGCCGCTAATAACGCGCCCAGAGCTGCTCCTGGCAAATTGCTTTGTTATTCTTGTCAGAAGGAGGTGCGGAGTGAAGGCGCACATCACAATGATTAATAGCACTGGGATGAACAGATGCCGAAACACCCTTGAACGCACCACGGAGGCATTAATGTATTCATGAAGTTACACAAACATCATTAAGACTATTAATTAGCTATTAGTCAGCTCAAGCTCGGTCTGATCCAACACGGGCCGGGGCCGGTTGAAAATGGAGCCGAGGGTTTTGGAGTTTTAAGGGAAATTTAGTTTTTGAAGCTGGGAAAAAAGTGCTTTCTTCAATGTAACTTTACATCTGCTTGGTGTGTTATCGCTTTGACTGGAATGTTCCACAGTATGGCATTAAAATGAATGAATTTCCATGGACAGGATGTTACAGGTCAGATCTGCGGAGAGGCGACAAACCAATCATTTTTCAAGCTGTTTTTTTTTTCTTCTTTTTTTTTTAAGTTTATCGTCATATTGTGAATCATATCAGGCAAAGGAAACACATCTCCATGGAGACAAGCAAGCGGCGCATCCACCATCACGAAAAACTTAAAGTGCACCTTAAGTTTTTACCCGAAAAAGGTAAAATAATAACCCAAAAAACACACCTTTTCAAGTATAAAATACTAAATCATAACCAAAACTATTTATTGACAATTTTCTTCTAACTTTTTTTTTTTACATTTGCCACTAGATGTCACCAAAATGACAAAAAGAGAAAATTATCCGTGAACTAAAAAGGATCCATTTAACTGTATTTATATTACTATCTTTTTCTGTAAGTCATTTGAAATTTGCAGTCGTATACGCTGGAATTAAATTAAAAATAAGTTTAATTTGATCTTGATATATTCACTTCGTGTTTTCTTCCACGATAAAACATTCTTTTGATACTTTTGTTATAAACTCGGGACAGAACTTTAACATCACAGTTTTATTTGCGTAAAAACGGTCACGCTTAAAAAAACCGTGTGTAAAACAAATGACTCGGGACATGGACACGTCATTCCTCATCCATCACATGAAAAGCAATTGACAAAATTCTGACTGCGCAAAATTGCCGACAATAAATGCAAATCCCGTTGAAGGACCTCCTCTTAGTGCGCCTTTTGGAGACTTAACTCCCGCGTCAAAGCCTCATTCCCGTTTTGCCAATGCCTTTTTTTGTGTCTGAAAATAAAACTGCACATTCCCTGGAGAATCCCACCCCAAAAAATAAAAAAGTAAAACGCCACCTTAAAACATTAAAAGGCTACTTTATGTGGCTTTAATTCTTCATTCTTCAACTAAACGGTTTTGCGAAATCTGCCTTTAAAAAGAAAAAGAAGAAGAAGAAGAAGAAGAAGAAGAAGAAGAAGAAGAAGAAGAAGAAGAAGAAGAAGAAGAAGAAGAAAAGAGCCGCATTATTGACCTAATCCTCTTAACCGCACTCATTTTAAGACAGGGGCTTTTCTCTTGGAAGAGGCTAAGCGGGGTGAGGTGGCGTCCCAAATCCTTCCCGGGCTCGGCACCTCTTACTCCCGCCTTCAGTGGTGTCTGTCTCTGAGCCGGAGCCAGCGGAGCCGAAGAGCCGAAGAGCAAACACGAAAAGCCCAACCTGACACCAGCAGAAGAAGCGGGGGAGAACTTGGCTGTTTGGAGAGCAATGGCAAGTCCAGATCTGTCAGCCAAGACTAAAAAGAAAGAATAGATTTGTATGAAAAAGGCTAAATTATTACAGCCAAATGATTTAAATGAGAAACATAAGCCTATATATGTATTATTTAATGACCTTTTGAAATGATGTATCATGTATTGCTCAGAAAAAGTCGCCTTGTCACATTGAAGTTGAACAATTCATTATTTTTGAACATTTGTGCATGTACAGTTACAGTACATGGCCAGTAAAAATCTGATAATAACCAAATAACCCTGACTTTCTGACAGAAGTCTGATCATTAAAAACAAAAGGTGTTCTGTAATCAATGGATTTATAATGAATTTAAAATAAAAAAGTACTATTCATTTTAAATTACCTTTTCAATAAAAATAAATAAAAAGGAAACGAAAAGCAAATGTATTGAAACTATAACAAAAATACTACAGTCCATATGTTTTTTTTATTTCTTTTTCCTCTTCTTCCTCTTTGGTGACACATACTTTTACCCATTTTACGCGCTCAAACTACAACACATCTCAAATCATTATTCTCTTTTACACAATACCTTCTTGCTTATGTATGAAATATCCATCCATCCCTCGTTAACCCTGTCGCGCCCCGTGATGCTGATACTGATGATGATTGACAGCTCGCTCGGCCAATCAGACTGCCCCGCGCTTCGTTTATATCGCCTGCCCGCGCGCTCGCACCTCAGACGCACTCGGGAGAGGGGACTACTACGGACTGGGACGCGGTCAAAATAAAGAAATAGAACACCCGCGGACGTACGTGTCAGCAGACGCAACGATCCGGAGCAGCGGAAGGAGAGAGGACGGACTGTAGTCGGATCTTGGTCGGATCTTGGTCGGCGCGCGCACGGCAGTTTTTCAGAATAACGAACCAAAAGGTAAATATCCCGTAACTTTTTGGAACAGCCTGAATTTATATTTTCTTTAACGTACTGACAAAATAGATTAATATCATTCGTAGCGTGCAGTTTATGTTGTGATTTGAGTTATTTATTGAATACGTATTTATTTTTCATTTTTTAACAGAGTTGCCGAATTCGTTATTAAAAAATAATTCAAATTGAAAAATGAAACCGGCTAGCTAAACGTGCATTACTTATTTATTTATTTATTTAATCTGGCCCACACAAAAAACGTGATTTATTGGATTAATATATGATTAAATTTGCACCAAGGAGATCGTACGTAAAAGTTTAAATTCTGGGTGGAAAGGAATTAGTTTATAACAAAAATCAATGAAAAAAATCAATCATTAAAAATCTAATTTTTAAAGACATTAATAAAGTATATTGTTTATCAGATTGTTTAAGATATTAAGGAATGAATAAAATACGTTTTATTTTGCCTAAAAAGTGCGAAAAATTGTGTTTTATTGATTTGATATTACAAGTAATGATTAAAAATAGCATTTAATCTGTGTTTGCTTATATCTTTAGGAACACATTTATGAAGTATAGGCCTATTAGCACTTTAATGATAACACGGGGCACCAGAGACCTTTAAAGCTGCTGTTATAATTGTAAACGATTATAATCTGCTCTTGGCCATGCCCCACAGGTTAAATTTGGCAGTGTATTTTCTTCTTCTGCCCTGATCATATATTCTGCCCTTAACATGGTTCAATAATTGACATAATATTGGCCCGTGATGTGTAGGGCCCCGGGCTGAGCTGCTGTTTAACACGGGGGCCATCGCTGCAGGCTGTCCAAGGAGGGGCCACATTAACAATATATTCAAGAGGAGAAAGGGGCAGAGATTGCATGACACGCACATTTAAATATATCTCTGAAGGTGATACAAAGACTAGCTTGAAAATATTCAAAATTTGTTTAGAGTCACAGCATTTATAGGCAAGAGAAAGGTAAAGTGTGGGAAATGATTGTAAAGACAAATGGAAAATGGCATGAGTGTTTTTAAAGCCAATGTTTTTATTTTATTTGATGTTTTTACATACATTGATTAGGCTATACTCCAAGCAAACAAAGATAAACAATTTCAAACACATAATACAATTTACAAACTGATTTTGCGTTAAACTAAAGGATAATAATAATAACAATAATTAAGTAGATAAAAATAAAAAAGGGTGGATGAAGATTTAGCAACGTGGGAATTTAGAAACCTTGCTAAATGTGCCTTGTGAATTGCATCAGGCCGTTCTTTTTCCTCATTTGGGTAGCTTCAGTTTTAAAAAAAAGCTCTTTGCCTGAATCAATTCCACATCTTTGGCCTCATATCTGGGCACATCGCACTCTACTCAGAGCTTCACTAAGTGTGGGGCGGGTTCGGTTGGAGGGGAGACATTTGGAGAAATGTGCGGGCTTTAGGCGTGACAACAACGGAAAAAATCCTTTTGGAATCAAATAATAAAGAAATGTGCATGTTATGTTCTAGTATTGTTATGCAACAACAATGTGCAAACACAAATGGAATGGTTTCTGTCTTGCAATTCAGCAGAAACACTCATGCAAAGTTTGAAATTAGAATAAAACTATGCACACAAAAACCCCGCTGTGGTAGTTTCCCAGTGCAGAGTCCATTTGCTAGAAACGCACGTGGCCCATAAAATAGTTGTAAAATTAGCCCTTTATTTATGACAATTCCGTTTTAAACCTGCAGCTCATCGTCCGTCCTGTGAATCTCTTCATGCTCCTGTACAATTATGCACGGTCCCCACGCGCGCACACGCACGCACGCGCCCGTCCGTCCATCCGTGTCAGCGGTGATGATAAATGGAGGGCCTCGCAGTCGAAGCCTATTTGCACTTCTATTAGACGCGGAGCCAAATGGGGATCAGCAGCGCGCATATTTTAGCCGCAGAGGAGCCATACATCTCCGCCACAGCAGCAGTATGGCCCTGGGCGCTGGGATACGGGCCCCGCCGCGGCACAGGGCATTGGAAGGAGGGGTACGAGCGGGGGCAGCGGGGCTAAAGAGCGCGGAGGGGGGTCTATTCAACTCAAATACTTATGGGACTAAAGTAAATGTTTAGTGAAGCACCGTCTGTCCCCGAGAATGGAAACTGCTCCCACTGCGCCTGCGCTACTTTTCCAGCTGCTGCAATGGGACATGTCAGGAGACGCGAGGAACCACAACAACAACAAATAAAACAACAATAACAACAACAACAAATACATAAAAATAACAAGCAATAATATTAATAATTATAACCTATGGATATTTGTAATCTACAAAATTGATTTGGTGTTGGAATATTAATCAACTCTTATTTTAGTATAAAGAATAATTCTGTATTGACAATGACAGTATCTAATATAATATATACATATATCTAATATATACAATTACCTTATTATTTAGCCATGTGCATGACCGGAAGGATTTTCTCTTTTAAAAAACCTTTTCCTGTAAAGCACCGCAATTACATGTACGAATTGTAATTAAATAAAGTTGCTGCTGGCCTAATTTGACTGCTTGATCTTTAACTACTTCTAAAAAAAATAAGAGAAAAATTGCCGGAAGAAAAATGCCCAAAGTTTCCTCTAAGTTTCCTACTATGGCCAAAAGTAAAGTATCAGAATCCGTGTTATTTAATTCTATTATTATTATTATTATTATTATTATTATTATTACTTATATATTATTACTAGTACTACTAAACTAATAACTCTTTCTATTCTGCCTTGTGCGTGCGTCCTCCGCGTAGGGCACGAGCTCGGCGCACCTGTGTCTCAGGGGCCTCGTGCGTGCCAGCTCCAATCAGGCCTCGAGCTCCTCCCGCGCGCGCGCCGCATCTCTAATACACGTCCAGCACGTCTCTGATGCTAGTGCTAGCCCGCAGCGCTAATGTGCGACCATGTCATTCGTGAAATTATCCTCTTCATAACTCGCCACAAAATGCATTTAATTGTAGTTTGGCCTGTTTGGTCACCACGATAATGATAACGCTTTGACCTGAGAGGTATTTTACCCTTCAAGGCCAGTCACACCGTCAGCCCAGCATGATCCTATCTGCAAAGAACCAATAAATAATCCTCAATCTTGTGTGGTTTATTTTGGCTTCTGTTCAGGGAGAAGTCACACGGAGCAGGAGTAAAAAGCAGGCGTCACGGTGCATTATGGACACGCGGGATAATGAGGCCAATTAAAAGGCTTTTGTATAATTAATGACATGAGCAGGGCGGTAATTGGATGTTAATGGATAACACTTTGTCGGCGCAGTCAAATCTATTGGCCCCCGAGCGCACGAGGCCCACGTCATTTAGAGCGCGTGCGTGCGTTAGGCTCGTGCGCGTGTCATTTTTCTAAAGACGTGTTTTGGTCTGTTTCATTTTATAGCTATACACCGTGTTTTGTTGTGGTTCTTTTCTGGGCTACTAGATTAGCAGAAAGTATATAATTAGTGTACATTTCAAATAGGCCTATTACTCTGACCTTTGACCCAAATGGATGTAGGATGCACGAACATGTATAGATCCGCGAAGGAAATAACAAATAGGCCTGCTCAGTACAAAAGTTGTTGAATGAGCGATATAAAAATTCTTTCAAATGTTTATTCTTGTTTACTGTTTATTTAAACGGACATAAATGTTGTATTATGTTTAGTTGCTTGCATCACCATGGCGTGAGTAATGACTCACTTTGGAACTTTACTCAAACTTCAAGCGTGATCGGACTTGCACTATATTTGGTACTTATTTACTGTCAGATATTTGGATAAACACGTGTTCAAAACAGATGGTGCTTCACCGTTCATCGTGCTGATGATGAGTGATGAGTGTTTGTGGCCGGAGTACATTATAGTACATTATAGGCTTGCTAACTATCATAATAAAATGAAAAGTCTTCAGACCTATCCTAGTTGTTATACATATTTTTAATAACCTTCAGTATACTTTTACACATGTGAGTGGCTAGGCTATATCATTAGTATACATTTCAAATATTACTCCAAACTTTGACCCAACTTCAGCTCTCTGCGACTACTCAGTTAGTCAATTAGTCTTTTGTAACTCTTTTTTTTACACAGAACATGTTGGTTATTGGTCACAAAATCTAGCCTATTCAAGCAAAAGTCATGGAAATACAAAATAACATTTCACAAGCAAATTCTGTATTATAACATTTTGGCACGAAAGGAAATGACTTAATATATTCAGTCTGACTTTATCAGTTACATAATTTACTCACGGATATCTAGGAGTAAATGTTGGCGTCATCATAAAATAGGAGAGACATTCTGAGCCATAATATTCTAAAGTAAAAGAGACTAAAGTGTAACGTGTCTGCTCCACAGGTGAGCACCAGAGAGCATGCAGCACTACGGGGTGAACGGCTACTCGCTCCACGCCATGAACTCCCTGAGTGCCATGTACAACCTGCACCAGCAGGCAGCGCAAGCCCAGCACAACGCCGACTACAGGCCCAGTGTACACGCGCTCACACTGGCAGAGAGGCTCGCTGGTAAGAGACACAACCACACACAGGCAAACACCAAATACACACTGGTTAGTTTTCATCTAGAGGATCTCACAGGCACTAAAGACTCATGCACTATAGGCTTAGTTTAACTAGTTTAATATGGTTCTATTCTCACAGTACTCAAAAGTACCCAATGCATTTGACAGTGTAAACAGCTTTAAATGTTCCATCCCAATTCCAAAAGTCTTCATTTCTAGCACATATGACCTCTGCCCTGTCTGGTGGGAGTGAAGTAACCGTGGTTGTGTGTGTTAAACGGCTGTGCATTCGCAGACATCATCCTGGAGGCCCGGTACGGCTCGCAGCACCGGAAGCAGCGGCGTAGTCGGACGGCCTTCACGGCGCAGCAGCTGGAGGCTCTGGAGAAGACCTTCCAGAAGACACACTACCCTGACGTGGTGATGAGGGAGAGGCTGGCCATGTGCACCAACCTGCCCGAGGCGCGTGTCCAGGTCTGTCACAGGACACAAGCACTAGCAACCAAAATGTACCTCCAATGTCTGTTCAGAGGCACTCAACTCAATTCTATGATTCATTTATGTCTGTAACAGTTTGTTTCACCGCACAGAGGTCACTGACACATGTGTCTGCCTCACTCTTCAGGTGTGGTTCAAAAACCGGAGGGCAAAGTTCCGCAAGAAGCAGCGCAGCTTGCAGAAGGAGCAGCTGCAGAAGCAGAAGGAGGCGTGTGGAGAGGGGGGAGACAAAGAGGAGGCTCCAGAGTCCCAGGCCCCTGCCTCCTCCTCTGCGTCCCCTCTGGAGGAAAGTCCAGCTGGACCCATCCCTCTGGACCCAGAGCTCAATGTCACCTCAGAGGAGCAGTCCGGCAGTGAGTCTGCTGCAGAGGACAACGGCACAGATAAAGAGGAGGAGAGACAGCACCCAGAGGACACCAAGTCAGACAGAGGCACCAGCCCCGCCCACCTGTCCTCACTTGTGTCCCCAGTACTGCCCTCACAACTGTCCACAGACTTGTCCACAGTACTGTCCTCAGGCTGCAAGGCTCTCAGCCCCAAACCAGGTCAGCAAACGTCAGTCGCTTGTGTAGTTACAGAGGCTCTTTCTGTTCAACTGATAATAATATAGTACAATGGTGATGCAAAAAATGAAAAGACAGTAGAAAATAATCTAAGGATAAGTGTTGAAATCAGGGCCTTGAGGCTTTAACAAAGAGGCCTGTGTATTTAAAATGGCAATAGAAGTTAGAAAAATAAGCAATGATAATATTACAAATGCAAATCCTTACACTGCACGTGTTTGTGTCTTCTCCACAGACTCTTCTCCTGTGTCTCCATCACTGACCCCCTCATCATCCAGCAGTCTGCCTAGCAGCGGGCCTCTGTCCCAGGGTCACTCGTACTCGTCCTCCCCTCTGAGTCTGTTCCGCCTGCAGGAGCAGTTCAGGCAGCACATGGCAGCGACCAACAACCTGGTGCCGTACCCAGCCTTTGAGCTGGCCCCCTCCTCGCTGCCCTACCTGGGCATGAACATGCCCCCTGCTCCCCTGGGCTCTCTGCCCTGCCAGTCCTACTACCAGTCTCTGTCCCAGCATGCCCAGCAGGTGTGGAGCAGCCCCCTGCTACAGGCCAGCAGCCACAGCAAGAGCAGCAGCATCGAGAGCCTGAGGCTCAGGGCCAAGCAGCACGCCGCCTCGCTGGGGCTGGACACTCTGTCTAACTGAAACAAGCCTCTACACTGGCAGTGACAGTGGTGCATGTGTGAATGACATTGTAGACGGTCCCTTCTCGATCGGGCCTAAAACTAAAGGCAGAGTCAAGTGTCCATGAGAAACAAGTGCACCCAGAATATGACGTTTAATGACAGCTCTCCTCACACAAGCACAGTATTATCAACTGACCTGATCATGGCGTCTCCATCTGCTGAAGCACAAACTGAAGGAGCACATGGACAACAGAGAGGAGGACTCAGCCTCTTAATGCACTTTCAGACTCCAAGAACCTAAACAAGCACATGATGGACAGTTCACTTTTTTCTATGGTTGTAATTCAGTTTTAGCAAATAATACACTGCAGTTTCTTTAATGGAAGGTGTAAAACGGGGCCCTCCGTGAACATGAACACTTGGGACTGCTGAGACGGATGGACCGGCAGCACACTTGTGATGGCAAAAGAAAGAACAGAACTACATGTTTACTGGAGCAATGTGAATGAACTAAATTGAAGCGCACTTTTGATGGAGCCACGGAGACCTTTTCTCAAACATTTGAGCAAGCGAGCAAAGCGACCACAGCCTGTTGTCGTCGTCAGCACAATTAAACATGACTAATTTAGCCGTTTAATGGCTGCTAATATGGCACTTTGCACAGAGGCTGGCTCCGTAATGAGAAAATGATTTCAGTGACTACATACTCGAGCTTTTAATTACATTTTGCCCTGGGCTGAGGGAAACAGGGCACATGCAATTATGAACACGCAGCATTTTACTATTCAAATACAGCCAATTAATGTCGCCCCATGTAGTCACACCGCGCCACATGTTCAGTTGATCAAGTTACACAATGAAAATGATTATAATGTTGATGAATAGGATGATATTCTCCTGAGAAAAAGGTTTAATAAAATCTTGTTAGCACTTGATGAGGAGAGGGGAGGTACACAGGTCTCAGATGTCTTCATACGGGGGAAAAAAGCACATTATTTTAATATGTAATATACAAAAATGTCTATCTATTCCTGTTTACGGTAAGGTATTTGTAAAATCTATTATGTTGTGGATGTAAAGTCATTACTGTAAGATTGTATGATTGTATTTGAGCTCAACAGGGCAGCTTTTTCAACCTTTCCCTTGTATCCACTTGACATTTTTGGTTTGTAAACGAAATGAATAATCGCCAGTGCAAATCCTAACTAAAAAGTTAAACGATTTTGAGATGTATAAAAATAATCTCCCATCTCCATTTGAGAGAGAAACAACAGCACATTCTAGAATCTGAAAAAAACTAATACTGCGTTTATATTGAGAAATATTATTATTGAAAACCAAAACTTCAGCCTTGAATTTCCTTTGTCCCATTCTCCATTCCGTCCCTCCTTGTGTCCATGCAGTGATAATTTAAGTAGAACCTTGTTGTCCCCCCAAAAGTGTAGACTTGAAAAGTGTTGCTGTAATATAACCACCAATAAAACACTGCTTGAAAGAGCTTTAGAAGAAACAACTGTCTCTGTGTTGTGTTTTTACTTATGGATATTAGCTGTCTCTGTAAGTTTGTGCAAAATCCGGAGAAGCTGAGAAACGTTGACTTTTGATTAGATGTATATGTCCAGCTGTAATTCTGATTACTATTATTCAGAAACGTATTGTTATTACCACATAAAATACTGACTTAATCTGGTTGTAATGTGGATCTTGATTTCCTCAAAAGTCTGACAACATTGAGATGAAACTGTTCTCGGCCCAGTGCAATCTCTTATTCTAGTCCTCTTATGTTTCCTTGGCAACCAACTACTTACGCTCAGTGGAAGAAAGTAAAAAGCATAAACAGTAAGTATAGTACTATTTCTCAAGTTTGTGTCCAGTTGAAATTGAACTGTCTGAATGACAAAATAAAGTAAATAGCCAGATAGGAAGCACTTTAGAACTATAGATTTAATTAAAACCACTTAATTTTGCTTATAAAATGTTGTTATTTTTTAGTTCTTACAATTATGTAATGACCTAAATAATTGTGATTATCAATTAACTGAATAATCTCGACATCCATAATGGACACAGAAGGTAAACTGGGGGAGTGTTTTGCCCATGGACACACAGTTTGCACTAGAACCACTGCTGCCCCACTATGGTCTCCCATCCCAGTAACCTGACCAAACCCTCCAATTATCCAAAATCTGTCATTTTCTGGGTGATATATTATAGTTTAGTATTTAAACACTATTAGTAGATTTTAATCATGATACTTTGACTTCAACAGAGTACTTCCACCACCTCTTCTGAAGCTTGATGGTTATGGAGAAGAAGGGGGCTTTCAACCCTGCTGCCAACACACCCCTCTGCAGTGGTGTCATCTGAGAACTATACTCAGTACTGTCGTATTCTCTGCAAGCGCGTCTCAGTTCTGTGATGAGTCTAGGGTACAAGTCACAACCTTGAGGGATGCCACTACTGAAGATCATCATATCATATCTGCATAATTGTATAAGAAAAAACCCTGCAACATTTCCCAATCTTTTATCATATTTTTATGCATCCTAGACAAATAATGTCACAGGCATAAGCAATGTAAATGAAGTGTCTTGCCCAAGAACAGGTCTTGTCATAAAATAGATTTGAACCGACGACTGAATGATAGGCAAACTCTCAATACTATACAGTACATTTATTTTTACGATTAGCCACTCCTACATAAAACTGCTGGGAACACTGCTCAAAGTTAACTCTAAGAAACAGCAATAAAATCAATGTAAAATTAAACATAAGGTCAGTATAAGCGGCATAAACAAGATCTATGACTAAATAGAAGAAACAAATGGGACGTAAAAGCCCCGTGTATGTTTGAAAGAGGGCGCGTGTGGAGACATAAGCCACCCCCCGATGAATAAGCAGCCCATTATCCTGAAGAATAGCGGCCCGCGGCGGTGATTATGCTCCTATTATATCTTTAACAGCATGGTTTGTCAAAATACACTCCCCCTCCCTTGGCTATCCCACCCCTTACGCACCCCTAAGCCCCGTACAAAATGTGTCCTTGCTCTTCCCGCGGCTAACCTCAACCACTTTGCTACGTGTGCTGTTAAAGCTGTTAATTGTAGCGGCCTTGAAAATCGGTGAGAATAAATAATTTTGACACTTTATGGATGACTTCTTTGGCAAAAATCGGATAAAAGGGGGATAATGATATGAGCAGATTAGCGAGCTTCATCAGGGAATATTAGCCTGACCTTGTGTTGTAGAAATGCACTGAACACACTAAATAACGCCATAATGATAAGATATTTAGTCACTAAACGAGAAAGGTGCAGGAAGCTGGACTAAAAAGTTGAGCTGTACGTTCAGGCATCAAGCTAAAAACCCTATCGTTCACATTTAAGCTATTTCTTTACTATAATGTTTCCATAAAAACATTGTCCCAGGAGCCTTGACCAGAACTCAATGCCCATGGTCAGGAGAAGCAAACTGCAGGAATAGCGTTTGTTGCACTTTTTAGGTTGATGAGGGACATGAAAAGTACATGGAAGAAATCCACAAAGACAGGCCAATGTGGTAATCAAACCCATTGTTATGTTTTGGTATCATAAAGAGTGGTGGGGTAAGGGCACAGCATGGACAAGAATGCGAGGGGAACTATTTCATCCAGGAAAGTACCGTATTTTCCAGACTATAAGTTGCATCTTTTTTCATAGTTTTGGCCGGGGTGCGACTTATACTTATATTTATACTTATACTCCGGAGCGACTTATATGTGATATTATTTGTTATTTGTCACACTTGCAACCGGATTGCATACTCCAGTGCAACTTACACATGTTTTTTTCTTCTTCTCAATTATGATTTTTTTTGGCTGGTGCGACTTATAGTCCGGAAAATACGGTATGTCAGACAAATAAGGGAAACACAAACGATGGAATTTTGAGTGTGTTTGATAGATTTGTAAGCAAGCTTTTTCTTAGGCCTGGACACTGGCATTGAAGAGGAGGATATACTGATATACTGCGGTGGCTAATGGTTGTGCTGCTGCAGAGAAATGAGAACAAATAGAGATGAACCGATCTTTATCTTTCTCAGATCCAATACCGCCAACAACACTTGGGTCTTAGCTATCTGCTGATACCAGAGATAAACTAATACCAGGTATACTTTCACTAAAACTACTTCATCATGCCAGAACTTACTAAAAGATTAAGAAATGTTAACAATATGCTCATAATATTGTTTTTACACCAATTTGTGTAACTGTACAACAGCAAAACACAATCAAATAAACTAAAATGATGTATCGCATGTCAATATTTACGTGGTTGAAGACATATCTATGTGTTCTCAAAATGGCTAATTGGAGTATCGGAAGCTATAGGCAATCAAATACCTTCTTTCTAGTATCGGCAGCGATATCAACATTGAAATTGAAAAACGTTGCATCCCTGGCTATGATTTCAAACACTTAAGAGAGCTACTGTACATCCAAACTCATTCCTTGTTGAAAATACTGTTTCATTTGTAAGATGTGGCAGCGGAAATGTCCAACACACACACACACACACACACACACACACACGCTTGTAACTCGTCCTCAGCCAAGGGCACCACGCTGCGCCCGATCACTGTGTCCTTGTTATCCAGGCTGCAGATCTGTCCACGTACCGCGCTGGCAAGCAGGAGGCTCCCCCGGGACCCCTGCCTCAAAAAACAACACAATAGTCGTGTTCTGAAGGTCCGCTCGCTCCTCGGCCCTCCTCGCTCAGCCAAAGGGGGGTAGTAGGAAAGGTAAGGGGGGTTTGAAGAGATGGAGGGAAAGCTTGTCGAGAGCATGTCTGACACCCTGGGCGCTACATATTCACTGCGTGTTTATTGTAAGGCTGAAGGGAGCTCCATCTCCTCTGCTTTGAGCCAAGTTTGACACATGTGCATTTAGATTGGATCAAATCTTTGCTGAAATGCTGTGCCTCGGCTGGTTAATATGTGATGATCTACACAGCGACTGGCCCAAGCACCCGAGGCAGATATGAGGGGAGCAGGTCAGAGGTGTAGGGACTGTTGTTACGTCTTAAAAATAAAAAAAAATGCACCGTATCAATAAAAGCAAGTCATTTTCCAGGGCACATTTTTGACACACTGAAAACACACACTTATATGTATATGTGTATATGTATATGTATATGTATATGTATTATGTATTATGTATTATGTATATGTATATGTATATGTATGTATATGTATCATGTATATGTATTATGTATATATAATTATCTTCAGCCTTAACTTTCAAATAGTAAGACAGTTCTTACATGACATGGGCTTTTTTTAACCCCAAGAAAGTGATTCGTGCACTCAAAGGATATCAAATCATACTCATTTTTAAAGGACATATGTTATACAAAATTCCCTTTCCTGAACTTTTAACCATGTCCTATCATAACATCAAACACAAACCTGGAGGTGTATTTAGCTTCATTCATGCTGTTTTCGAGGTCATCTTCTCTGCTTCTTCTCTGAGCCTCACAAAAACACTTTGTTTTCACATTTCCAGGCTGATGCAGACTGGGCAGTGGACAGTGAAAATATCAGGACTGTGGATGCAGATGTTGGCGCTCCAAAACCCCGCCCCTGTTTCAAATGGTTAAATCAACTAAAATGGAAGAAAGAAAAAATGCACTGTATAATACTGGACCATAACGTAATGTATAAGGTCATCATTGTTCAAGAAGTACTAATGTATTTTAACTCATGTACATGTTTGATGGGTAAATGATTAGTTAATGGTGAACTCATAATGAGGTAATAGTACATTGATTCATGATTAATTTATCATAACTTATGTTACCATAATGGGTACATTTGTGAATTAGTTAACTCTGGGATTCATCATGAACATGATTAGTTAATGATGGAGTAATGAAGAGTTCATGTTGACTGTGTAACTCAGGTTATTCATTAATGAGTTGTAGGATAGTGTTAATTCAGTAGTGTTCATTTATGTATTATTAATTTGATAGAAACAGATAGAACAAACAGGTTAACAATAGTCTGATGCAGGGATCACAGTTTTTGTAGCCGTGGCTAATAAACAACATCAGTCCAAAGAAGGGCTTTTAACTCATAACCTCATGTGACGAAATGATCATTTTCCAAATATGTGCACAATCTTGTGTCAATTTTATCTCACGAGGTCTCGTGCCGTGAGATTTTGTCCCATCCATACCACACGATATAAAAAAAGAAAGAAATTCAGACAATATGAGCAGAATTTGAATTACCAACCACAAATGTTACTTATGTTAAGTGGGAGGCATAGAGGCAATTACTGAAATTCACAAAAGTAATTAACATGCTGAAAACAGGTGGACGCTGAACTAAAGCGGTTGCTCGCCTCACGATTGACTTGGTAAATACAACACAGGAAGAATTAGAAACACTTTTGACTCATTACCAGAAGGTTTCACGTTTATCTCCCACATCTGTGTTTTGTATGTCTCAGTAGCAGATGTCCAGGTTCTCTCATTTCCTGATTAACTTGAAACATTTTCTCTCTCTCATTCACTCTCTGACTCCAGCTTTCCTCTGTGTGGAGGATCTGACAGCTCAGTGCTTGTGGTTTAGCCTCACATCCAGAGGTTTAGACTGCTGCCAGATTAAGAAGACAAAGAGAGGGTTTTCTCCATAAGAAGATTACCCAGAGCGGCTCCGGCTGCGCAGAGCTTACGGTAAAGGACAGTTCAGGAGTTCCTAAAATGTGGATAACTCACAAGTAAAAGGTCCGTTTTATTAATCAATGATCATGGGTCTGGATGTTGTCTTTTTTTCTCTTTTTTTGACACTTTGCTCAATGCTCTGAACAAGTTTGTCCAGCAGTGGCAACGAAGTAGGAACTAAGCTTCAAACATTTCTCAAAATTGAACAACAAGCACCTAAATATGTTTTATTATTTCATGTAATCAACTTCCATCCATAGATTTATTTAGGATTTTGTAAGTCAAAGGCCGTTTCCTAAAAACGCATTTTCCACAAAAAGACATACAAATTACCCCTTAAAGTAGCATCTATACAATATTGTACAGCGCAAGTATGCCAGGCTCCAAGTGCAGCATGTGGGTTTGATTCCCAAATCTGACAGTTTACTGCATGTCCTCCCTTCTCTCGTCCCCCATTTCACACCATACTTTCCTGTCTTATAAAGCCTGCAGGCAAAAAATAATAATCTTGGAAACAAAAATGATTTTTAACACAGGCTTTTAACACAAGCTGAACAGAACATGTTTACCGCGTTATTTTAGCTTGTTTTGGCATGTCTTGTATGTTTTACTGCATTTTTTGTATGAATTTTCAATAAGATCTAGTTAAATCAAATGCAAAATAAAACATCAAAAATCCCATCTGTACATGATTTTCTATGTGATACTTTGATACCACTTTTTCAAAATGATGAAAAGAAATTTAAACGAGGCTCTATACATTTTTATTTTAGAATAATATGTCCCAGATATGTACAATTTTGGCCATATAAGATAAGATAAGATATTCCTTTATTGTCTCACATGGGGAAATTTTATTGATGCAACGCAGGTAGATACAGAGGTAGATACAGAAGAAAAGAACAGATCACTTATAGGAAGTTTGAAAAACACTCTCAGTAGAAGATCTCTTATAAACAAAAACTCCTATAGACAAAAACGATCTCCGGGTAAGACGACGGTTCTCCGCAGTTTCATGAGGTACGGCGCCGGCCGGGGGGCCGGGGGGGCCGGGGTGCTCGGAGCCAGGGCACATCACGACGACACGACGAAAACACTCAATAATCCAGCCGAACAAAGTCAAAACAAGTTGAATTAAAGCGATTCCAGTGCTGTCCTGATCGTTCATGAAGTAACTTATATGTACACATATATATTATATGTACACATATATATAAAGTATTTTTTATGTACACATAGAAATTACTTTATACATGAAAACATTACATGATGAAAAACATTACATGATGAAAAACGTGTCATACATTTTCCTGGAATTACATACAACTTTAATGAGCTTTTAACCGTGTTATAACAGTGTTTCCTCATCATTCGTTTACTGAAAGTTGTATTTTGACTGATTTCTTCATGTTTGAGTTAAGCCTGTAATGTCCTGCAACTGAAGCATGAGTGCACAGAAAATGCCTGCTTTCACCTACCCCCTATCCCCGCCCACACCCCTGTACTTACTTGTAATTATCTGAAAAATGAAGACTATAAGTGATACATTGAGGAATTTCAAGGTCTATTATTGAGCCGTTTTTGATCGATATTACGTTTTACAATGAACAAAATGTAAAATGATGACGTACTTATGTTGTAGTTCAATACTAAGGACCTGAAATGAGCATAATAGCTCTCCTTTGATGTTTTACAGAACTCACTCATGGTGGTACGATTCAAACTTACCTTGCTAAAATGCTTCATTAATAGTCTATTTTCAGTTTATTTGTTCCGATTTTCTCTTTTCCCCTCGATTAATTCTTCATCATTCTGACATTTATACATGAAACGAGCCTTCCCTCTGCTAAGAATTTAAATTTTGCCTGATACACATTTGAATATTAGACTTTTTATCATTTCCTTGTCTCAACCTGTTCAAATACGTGCAAATATATTGATATATGCAGATATATCGAGCAAAACATGGATTCCAAATGGCCCCTTGGCTGCGCAGACAAATCCATAACGTTCATCTTCATAAACTCAGGCTTACGAATGGACTCGCGGTACACTGGGCGCTCCATTGCCTAATTCAATAATATACATTTATACGGAAAAAAACACCAAAGATAACTGCTTGCCGCCTTTGGACTGTTAAAACATGCAAATTTATGTAGGCGCCCGTAGCCGAAACATATTTACAATACGTTTAGGTAATCACAAGGCCATCCGACGCTCCCCCAACACAAATAGTTTTTATGTATCATTAATTCCCATTGCATTTCGCGGCTACATCCCCGTCTGGCCCCGCTAATGCAAGAATCGCTCGCAATCTCGTTTGAAATGATCCGCGCTCGTCTGCCTCGCCCGCAAACCCCAAACGGGAAGATGCGGCTGCCATTTTGGAGCGGCTCTTTACGTTCGTAAGAGAGTTCGGGCGCGATGCGAGGGGCTTAATGGTGGAGGGGGATCGACAGACACCTTTTTCACGCTCCATTGGCGGGACGGGACGGCGGTCAGGGTCATCGCTCCGGAGCCGGGATGATATTGTGCGGCGAAGAGGAGACATTTTGGAAGCGAGTATGAGGAGAGGAGATTGGGACAGAGCAGAAGGCATTACCTGTGTGATTATTACCACGACGCAAAGTGGAAATGTAAAATATGCGAGGGTGCGCTGATGGATACGCACGTTTTCAAAGTTAAAGGTCTTTTTCAATGGACTGAATTGAGTCTCGACTGGTCTCATTCCGATGCATTTGTAGGTGTGTGTCGATGGAAAGTTGAAACATAATCAGCACATGTTATTTTCATCAGTCAACTTTAGCTTTTTTCTGCTAATCGTGCTCCTCTTTGAAATGAGTTTGGCTCAACTCTGCAATTTAAGGTTGGGGATATAATAAACGAATGGTAACACTCACTACACCTGGTTAGTCTTATTAAAGCATTGAAAAAGACTTACTGCATGTTGAAAAATTGTTTATTAAGATTGATTCAGGCATAGTAACTACGCAATTAACTCCCTAAATTCTAAATCTAACTTAAGTGGACTAGGTGTGGTCTAAATGTGGACAATAGGTGGTCCTCACAGCAGGAGCTCAGTCTGCAGCTGGACCTCATTCACTTTGACAGTAAATGTAGCATTTGAGGAGAAATGTCCAGAGTATGAAACCCTGGTCTAAATCACTGACCGTTTTGAATAAAGACTATAATGTTACAATAGTGACATTTAGTGGAACAGTCCGTGTACTGCATGTGTTTTGTACGTTACCTGTGATTTAAAGATTCAGTTTTACAACGTATACATGAGTAAGTAGTACTTATACACGAGTGCTCCTGTGGATTTGACACGCACAGGAGTGAATAAGGATTATAGAATTAGGAATTTGTTTAATGTATTTATACAAAGCCTAAGCTTTGGGGCATTTTGATCATTACTGGAAAGCCACTATTTCAAAACGTGTTTGTTTCACACTGCCACTAATTAGGCAAAATCCACAGAAAATCCAGCCCTCCATGCTCCACCGTCAAAAGACTGCTGAGTTCCATCCTGCAACAGTGTGAACTTTCTCCTTCCTTATACAGGGCAGATGATGGGGTTCTTCATTACAAGTAGTGCAACATAGAGGTAGGATGAACAGACCGGCAATACGGCTCCAATGTGAGCAAAATAAATGTTGATGTTCAAGAGTGCTTCTATTGTAAAACTCCCAAGTTTGTTGTATTAGAGTAGTTTTAAAGTGAAAATCACAAATTTGCTATTTTAGAGTGGCTTCCTCAAAGCATCCTCAAAGTGTTGTTTGAGGATGCTTTTATTGTGAAAATCCAAATTAGTTGCTTTAGAGAATATAACATTTATGAGAAGAGATGCAGTGTGAGAGAAGCAATCCAAAATCAGAAAACGTTTTATTGTCAGTGAACAAAATTCACAAAGATATATCAAATAAGGCATGCATTAAACAAATTAAATCTACAAATAAAATAGACATAATGTACAGTTACAGTTTCAGACGTGGTGCAGAAAGTGCACAGTGCAGTGCTGCCCGGTGGTCGAGTGGTTAAGGCACAGCACACATATGCCAGGCTCCAAGTGCAGCCGGCCGCAGTGTCGTGATTTTCAATCCTGATTCGGACAATTTACTGCATGTCCTACCTTCTCTCTCATCCCCCATTTCACCCTGTCCTCTCCTGTCTGTTAAAGCCTACGGGCCACAAAACACTTCTTGAGGGGAGTGGCTCAAATAGTCTGTATCCAGGGAGAAGAAGGGTCAGCTTTGAGCGGACCTGCTCGTCCCAGAGCCCTGGAGACGTACAGCTCCTGCAGAGATGGAAGTCTGCAGCCGATCACCTTCTCAGCAGAGCGCACAATACGCTGTAGTCTCTGTTTGTCCCTGGCTGTGGCTCCAGCGTACCACACGGTGATGGGGGAGGGGAGGATGGACTCGATGATGGCCGTGTAGAACTGCACCATCATCTCCACTGTCAGCTTGGCTTTCCTCAGCAGCTGCAGGAAGTACATCCTCTGCTGGTTCTTCTTCATGAGGGAGCTGATGGTGGGCTCCCACGTGAGGTTCTTGGTGATGGTGGTGCCGAGAAAGCGGATGGAGTCCACAGTGAAGGAGGGGAGTCTGTGATTGTGAGGGGGGGCTGTGGGGCTGAGGCCTTCCTGAAGTCCACGATCATCTCCACCGACAGCTGAAAATCTGAATTCGAGACCCATTTTGTGTGGGACCAGTTTGTCATCACTCGCTCTGTTTGTCTCAGATTTAGCTGCTTTTCCAAAAGAAGAGAATAAAATTACAACTAAACTAAAAAAAATAGACTTCGTCCCTCCACAGAAGGAAAATATAGGCCAATCTTTAAATAAAAATACAAAAAATCTTTTATCAAATGTTTTTGATATTGATATTTTCTAGAAACACAAATGCATCAATAATACACACAACTAAAACGTAAAGTTATTTTATTGGCAGCCACAGCACATAGAATGAGTTTGAACCATGGTGGATGTTGCAGTACTAAAACGTTGCTCTGGTGTTTCAAACTGTGTTTGGAAGCTTTGAAACATTTGGCT
The DNA here is from genome assembly GCF_026437365.1 of Eucyclogobius newberryi. Lineage (NCBI taxonomy): Eukaryota > Metazoa > Chordata > Actinopteri > Gobiiformes > Gobiidae > Eucyclogobius > Eucyclogobius newberryi. The sequence continues at coordinate 29,096,570 of NW_027315746.1, forward strand.
CAAATGCTTCACTTTTTCATGAGGCTTCACATTGTCCGTCAGTGAGAGTGAGATCAGAGCTCAAAAGAAAGATTATCCAAGCCTGACGTTTTGTCTTTGTGCTTTTATTTAATTAATAATAATGTATTGTATCAAGATATTGTTTGGGGGTAAATTGACAGAGTTTTAAGCTCTAATATTGAACTTTTAATTTTAAAAATCGAATTTATATCTAACTTTTATCTAACCCTAATCAAGTCAATGATCGCTTGAGAAATAAACCCGTTTTGTGTTCAGTTTGGATCAGATCATTCCTTGGTTTATTTGATATCATTATTTAATAATTTGGTATGACTTTGAGCTGAGATCGTCTGATTCTGCAGTGAACCATGTATTTAGCGCACTCTAGTGGTGATATACAGAAGTGCCAACTGCTGTTTAATCTCACATCATGACTGATGAGACCTGCTGCTGGATACAGAGTTACTTATTACACATGTGCACATACAATTAAACATTAGATAAAAGTAAGTTTAAAACAATGTTGTTGGGTCATGATGTAAACATTTTTATTGTACATCTCGTCTCAACACAGACAGGAAAAAAGGCTTTCAACAACTTTTCTCCTGCGGAACAAAACATACTTTTAAATGTAATCATTTTATGCCTTTTAATGATTGTAAAGCACTGGTTAAGGACTACCTGCAGTGCTGATGCACTCGTTTTATATAATTTGATCTCATACTGTATGTTTAAATGTGTTTTTATGTATTGGTTAATTTGATCAGCAAATTAAACATATCCAACATTTTAGAATAAACAAAGAAAGCAAACCCTTTTTATGTACCTTTCAAACAGCACCAAAATCCACACTTAAACCAACCAAACCAGGACCAAAACATGATTAAATTTAGACCAACTAAAGAGAACTATAGCTGGACTAATGATATAATATAATGAGAACACATTTTCACAAACCGTTTCTTCCTTTCCGAGATGAAAGAGCATAATTTACAGTTTAAACTTTTGTACACAATGACACACACTTGGGTCGCGTTCACAATAGAATCAGGGACCAAAGTTGCAACATAATTGTCTCGTTCACATTACACTTTTATTAATCAATCAAAGACCCATAGGCGATGCATATTGTATGCATCGCCTGTCGAGGCGATGCATACAATATCAGCCAAAGGAATGACTGGAGCTCTGCCTGATCCGCGTCACAAACACTTAGAGCAGCTGGCCCTCAGAGGCAACTGTTGTTGTGATTTTGGGCCTTACAAAAATAAATTGATTTGATTTGATTTTAGCGTTTTAGTGTTTGGACCCATTCTTTGGCTTTTGGCTTTTTTTTCCTTCCTTGATTCAAATGGACCCAGACCAACCTTTCCAACTGGAGCAGAGCAGCTTCTTTGGCTCAAATCAGGGTTCGATTACACGTTCAATATTACCCAAACGATCCAGGTAACGGATCCTGATTAGAATTAAAATTGTACTGAGAAGGAAACCTTAGTTTTCATCGTTCTGAACTTTCCTCCAGGTTTCTTCAAAGCCGTCCGCATGTCATTTCATAGTTCTTCCACTCGTCCCAAACAGTGTCCGGCTCAGTCCCTGATGGAGAATCCGGTCTCTGCAGGTGCAGCTGCAGGTGCAGGTGCAGGTGCAGTCGCAAGTGCAGGTGCAGGTCTACATGAGCCTCCTGAGCTTGCACATGTAAATAGGTCCAAAGTTAGCGGATAAATGCGGCAGCACCAGTTCACCCACAGACGGCTCCGGAGCAAAGTGAAATGCGTTTGTGAAGCTGCGTGTCAGGGGCTTCAGATCCACCACCTGCAGTACAAACACACACAAATACTACAGCTTTACAACAAGCAACACAGCGGAACTACAAGCACTGGAACCACTGCTGTGAGCGGGCTCCAAATCCAAAGAACAACAGAGAGTAAACACAACTTGTACTGTACAAGGGCAAAAAAGGTGTTCGGGAAAACTACTCCACAAATAAGTGAATGTCTGGACCTAACATCTGATTTATTATTAAGACAAACTTAGAACAATTAAATCATATCTGAAAGAGTGGTGCAAGAAACACACATGATCGGATAATTTAATACTGCCAATATAAAGTATTTGTCACTTGTAGATTTACTCAGAGGGAAGAGGAAGCGACACGTATACTCAAGTATGACTGTTGTTACTTCATAATCATAATAATACTAATAACAACAACAATATGAATAAAGTACAAGTAAAGTACGATATAAAAACCATGGCCATACCAACTTGTAAATACCCGATCCCGTCTTGTGTTGTTACCATCGTAGTGTCCTCCAGTGTCCATGTGTGCTTGTTTATGAATGAGTGTGTATTTTTCAGAGTGAATGTGGACTAATTAACTAAAGACTCCTCCTAATGGATGCGCTTGACATGACGAGTCTTCTGGCCTGTTGCTAGACTGTGCTTGAACTTACACAAAGTTTTGGAGTAGGTTCTGAGTTGACAAAAGCAACCGATGCAAACTGACTAACTTTAGATTCTTGTGTTGCTTGAAGCTGGATTTAAACCTGAAGGTTGGTTATGCTTCTCCATCAAATGTAGGCAGACCGGACCGAAGCACGGCAGCCAACCAGAAAGCAGGCTACACGAAGAGCTGCAAGCTTTGTGATTGGCTGCCGTGTGCGTGGGTCAGGTCTGTGTAGTTTTGATGGAGAAGCATAAACCAGCCACAAACACCGACAGTGTCCAGTCTCTCTTACCTGGATCTGGATACCGTGCCGCTCCAGGGCCAGCTGCACAGCCTGCTCCACCACGGCCTGGTTCTGCTGCTGGGACAGTGTGCACGTGGAGTACAGCACCTCCCCCCCGGGACGGGCCGCCTCCAGCCCCGCCCTAAACACCCAGATACACCAAATTCAACTCATATAGACAACTTGCATTTGGAAGGTCTGAAGAAGGACTGAAGAAGGACTGAAGAAGGACTAAAGCAGGACTAAAGCAGGACTAAAAGCAGGGCTAAAGCAGGTCTAAAGCAGGTCTAAAGCAGGTCTAAAGCAGGACTAAAGCAGGCCTAAAGCAGGACTAAAGCAGGACTAAAGCAGGCCTAAAGCAGGCCTAAAGCAGGTCTAAAGCAGGTCTAAAGCAGGACTAAAGCAGGACTAAAGCAGGTCTAAAAGCAGGACTAAAGCAGGACTAAAAGCAGGACTAAAAGCAGGGCTAAAGCAGGGCTAAAGCAGGTCTAAAGCAGGTCTAAAGCAGGACTAAAGCAGGACTAAAGCAGGACTAAAGCAGGACTAAAGCAGGGCTAAAGCAGGGCTAAAGCAGGTCTAAAGCAGGTCTAAAGCAGGACTAAAGCAGGACTAAAGCAGGACTAAAGCAGGGCTAAAGCAGGTCAAAAGCAGGTCTAAAGCAGGACTAAAGCAGGACTAAAGCAGGACTAAAGCAGGTCTAAAGCAGGACTAAAGCAGGACTAAAGCAGGACTAAAGCAGGTCTAAAGCAGGACTAAAGCGGGACTAAAGCAGGTCTAAAGCAGGACTAAAGCAGGACTAAAGCAGGACTAAAGCAGGACTAAAGCAGGACTAAAGCAGGACTAAAGCAGGTCTAAAGCAGGTCTAAAGCAGGACTAAAGCAGGACTAAAGCAGGTCTAAAGCAGGACTAAAGCAGGTCTAAAGAGCAGGACTAAAGCAGGACTAAAGCAGGTCTAAAGCAGGACTAAAGCAGGTCTAAAGCAGGACTAAAGCAGGACTAAAGCAGGACTAAAGCAGGACTAAAGAGCAGGACTAAAGCAGGTCTAAAGCAGGTCTAAAGCAGGACTAAAGCAGGACTAAAGAGCAGGACTAAAGCAGGACTAAAGCAGGTCTAAAGCAGGACTAAAGCAGGACTAAAGCAGGACTAAAGCAGGACTAAAGAGCAGGACTAAAGCAGGACTAAAGCAGGACTAAAGCAGGTCTAAAGCAGGTCTAAAGCAGGACTAAAGCAGGACTAAAGCAGGACTAAAGAGCAGGACTAAAGCAGGACTAAAGCAGGACTAAAGCAGGACTAAAGCAGGACTAAAGCAGGTCTAAAGCAGGACTAAAGCAGGACTAAAGCAGGTCTAAAGCAGGACTAAAGAGCAGGACTAAAGCAGGTCTAAAGCAGGACTAAAGCAGGTCTAAAGCAGGACTAAAGCAGGTCTAAAGCAGGACTAAAGCAGGACTAAAGCAGGTCTAAAGCAGGACTAAAGAGCAGGTCTAAAGCAGGACTAAAGCAGGACTAAAGAGCAGGACTAAAGCAGGACTAAAGAGCAGGTCTAAAGCAGGACTAAAGCAGGACTAAAGAGCAGGTCTAAAACAGGTCTAAAGCAGGACTAAAGCAGGACTAAAGAGCAGGTCTAAAACCTGGGACTAAACTCTGGTCTATAGTAGGTCTAAATAACACTAAGGGCTTGTTAGGTAAGGTCCTGGTCGAGTCCTGTCCTGATTTAGAATGAGTTTGGTCTTGTTCTAGTCATGGTTTAGTCCTGATGGGATTTGAGAACAAGTATGAACATAACCTAAACACACGACTAAACCATCAGGTCCAAACAAGGACTAATCAAGGTCTAAACTAGGACTAAACCAGGACACATCCAGTTGTAAAGCCAGCCCAGGTCTAGGTGAGGTCTAAATGTGGACTACAGGGGTCCTCACAGCAGGAGCTCAGTCTGCAGCTGTGGAAGCCCCCTCCTCTCGACGCTGCGACTCCTGTTGAAGATGTTGTTATCGTCCTCTGTGACCGAGTGTCTGTCTGTGGTACACGGGACGTCCACGAGCACCTGAAACACCACACACAAACTCAACATTTACAATCAGCTTTTACTTTTAAAGTATGAAACTCCTGTGGATTTGACACACGCTACAGTGAATAAGTGAGTGTCGAGCCTGCCCTGGTCAAACATTCCGTTAGCAGGTTTATTGGAGCAGATTGGGTCACAACGCCCCCTGCTGACCAGTGCTATGCCGGACCTCAGGATGTATTCTTTGATGTGTGCACTGTCCTGTCTGCAGTGTGTGGCTCCAGACTCATTATGCCTCATTATGATGTTACACAAACACCAGCAGGTGGCGCCCTTCCACAAGCACTTTCTACAGCTGTACACTGCACAGTCCAGATAAACAGACATGCAGCGCACAGACGCGCAGAGACGCAGATCGCAGACACGCAGTGCACAGACGCGCAGACACGCAGAGCACAGACACGCAGAGCACAGACACGCAGAGCAGACACGCAGCGCACAGACACGCAGAGCACAGACACGCAGAGCACAGACACGCAGAGCACAGACACACCCAGCGCACAGACACGCAGAGCACAGACACGCAGCGCACAGACACGCAGAGCACAGACACGCAGCGCACAGACACGCAGCGCACAGACACCCAGCGCACAGACACACCCAGCGCACAGACACACCCAGAGCACAGACACACCCAGAGCACAGACACACCCAGAGCACAGACACACCCAGAGCACAGACACACCCAGAGCACAGACACACCCAGAGCACAGACACCCAGAGCACAGACACGCAGAGCACAGACACGCAGCGCACAGACACGCAGCGCACAGACACGCAGCGCAGACACGCAGCGCACAGACACGCAGCGCACAGACACGCAGCGCACAGACACGCAGCGCAGACACACAGCGCACAGACACGCAGAGCACAGACACACAGCGCAGACACGCAGCGCACAGACACGCAGAGCACAGACACACAGCGCACAGACACGCAGCGCAGACACGCAGCGCACAGACACGCAGCGCACAGACACGCAGCGCACAGACACGCAGAGCACAGACACACAGCGCAGACACACAGCGCACAGACACGCAGAGCACAGACACACAGCGCAGACACGCAGCGCACAGACACGCAGAGCACAGACACGCAGCGCAGACACGCAGCGCACAGACACACAGCGCACAGACACACAGCGCACAGACACACAGCGCACAGACACACAGCGCACAGACACGCAGCGCAGACACGCAGCGCACAGACACGCAGCGCACAGACACGCAGCGCAGACACGCAGCGCACAGACACGCAGAGCACAGACACACAGCGCACAGACACACAGCGCACAGACACACAGCGCACAGACACACAGCGCACAGACACGCAGAGCACAGACACACAGCGCAGACACGCAGCGCACAGACACGCAGAGCACAGACACACAGCGCACAGACACACAGCGCACAGACACACAGCGCACAGACACACATTCCAGCTCTCTGTCAAGTTCTTACTAAAATTCTACACAAATCACACAGAATCCAAACACAGCTCACACCAGACTGAACCTGTCTGATGGAAATAGACAAGTAACATTTATGAGTTAAAATCACTATCTTGAGCTCATCCACAGAGAACAGACCACTTTCCCTCTCTACGCTGGAGTCCGAGTCTGGGTTTACCGTTTGACTGGAGCCACTGCACTTTTTCCTACACTCAAATAACACCCGTTCTCAGTTTGGGCTCACCTTTGTGCCTTTGGGTAAAATTAACAGATTTCTGCTTCAATTTACAACGTTAACATTTTCCGTCCAATAAACATAATTCAAGTTATTATAAAAAAAAACAGACATTTAGAATCACACCACACCGTTTAAAGTGTATGGATCATCTTGGTGAACACTTCTTCCAACAATACTCTTCTGTTTTAATTGTATTTTACTTTAATAACCAACTGTTTATCTCTCTTTTAAAGTGTCTTTTAAAATATTTGCTTGTTCTTTTTTATTGTGGGAATTTATTTGAACATTGATTTGGTCATTTAAACAGAATTAGTGCTGTTAGACCACATTGTACAAGTATAACAGAATTATTCTAAACTTCTAAACAGCAAACTCTTTTTTAGGGGATTATAAACTTTGACCTAGACGGACAAGCAGATGCACAATGGAAATTAATTCTTGTAAGGAAAATTGTATATATCAATCAATCAATCAATCCCTCTCCCATATCCCACCCAGAACCTGTGCATGTGCATATATTAAATACAAGCAAATTTAATCTACAAAATGTCATCATCATAAAGTAAGTCTAAATATACGAACATGTGGGTAAAAGCTGAGTTAAGCCTCATATGAAGCGTCGGTTTAAGACTCACTCTGTCAAAGGTGTCCCTCTCGATCTCCCCCCACATGGAGCCGTTGAAGGAGCTGATACGCAGTGTGTGGTCTGAGAGTAGCGCTTTGGGGATGTAGCTGTGCAGGACCCTCCGGAGGCGTATCGTCCGGGAAACCGAAGCGTCGTTCAAACAAAGGAAACCTAACCAAATCCATAAAACAATGCATGCGTATGAGGAAAAGGTGATTCAAGCTTTCATTCAGCTGTTTGTATCACATCCTACACTCTCTGCAGCCAAAATATGGAATTCTGTTTAAAAGAAACTTGTTATACTTTTTATTGGTATCATTTAATACCTCAACACTGATTGAAAACTATAAAAATGGGATGATTGAAGATGGTTCAAGACTTCAAATGACTGACAATGTTGAACCCTACGTGCAATGACTTTTTTTTACCCTCACACATACCTAGTCTGTATGTCTGCATGATGGCCAGTGCCTTCCCTCCAGGAGCCGCACACAGGTCCAGAACAGTGTGCCCCTCCCGGACGTCCAGAGCCAGGCAGGGCAGGACCGAGGCTGCGTCCATCAGATAGTATCCCAGCAGCCCGTCTGGGTCAGGCCTGGGCACAGACAAACAAACACTGCTATTACGGACCAAACCTGGGCTAAAAGTAGAAATGTCAACACACATCATTTAAACATTTGCAATAAAAGAACATTTAAAAGCCCAAATCATGTTCATGGGATTCTTTTAATAAATAAAAAAGGCACAGAATGTAACCTTCTAGTCCCCAAAAATATTTTTTTTCATCTTAGATTGTTTTATAGCACTAGAAATGTATAAAAACATGTGTGCTTACAGTAACTGATCTTGCATCTCCACAAACCTGACTCGTACTGGCCTGAAGGAGCCTCTTGTTGCTCATTTCCACAGAATTGTTGTTCCTTTAAATATAATATTCCACAGTATGCATAACAATTATCTATCTGCATGGAGAATATACTGAAGTATCATGCTGCCGACCTTCCACCTTTACAAAAGTTACACACTGTGCCTTTAAAATCAAGCAAAAACGCCTCAAAGATAGTGTTCCAAGCTGTGGGAGCAGCATAATCGAATGATTGAGTACTCTAATAAATCAAAATAATAAATCTCAGAATAGACAACCACTCATGTCTGACACACTGATTCAGCAAAAATCCACACCATTGCACGTGTACCGACATGCGTTTCGGCTGATTGGTTAATCCACCTGTCAATCACGCCCATTTAGAATTGTGGAGACAGAATATGGTTGCAGAACATCTTTGTATTAAAGTAAGTCAAGTAAAGCGTGTGCTATTAATGGTGGCATACCATCAGAAATCTGCAAAAACATGAAAATAAATGAACTGTAAAATGAACTAAGTACAGATATATCAGTTAGTATTCTTAAATATAGAAGATTACAATTTCAAGTTTTCTTTTCTTTTTCCTCAACTTTGCATGCAGCTTTTAGAAAGTTGTAGCTATAACAATCATGCATATCTTCAAAACAAGTATTTTCAACACCACATTAACAATATATCGCCCGTCTATGAAAGCCAAACTTTACAGTGAACACAGTGGAAAGACTCCAGACTGACCGGGCGGGTTTGAACCTGCTGATGTCTCCTCGAGGAAACACAAAGCACTTGATGTTGGAGTTGAGCCCAGGAGAAACATCTGAGGTGGTCTTCAGGTCACCTTGAGATCCAAACTCTCCTCGCACAGGCACACAAGGATTTTGCTCCAACTCTGACTCTGTTGGTATACATAAAATACAACCACATTGTTATAGATCCGTAATAAAGCGATCACTGGTATAGTAATTGTGCACTTTGCGCCCTCACACTCACTATCTGGAGTGAGTCTTGCAGTAGCCGTGTCCTGTACGGCCACCGCAGCCGACTGGCCGGTTTGGGACTCCTTAAATGTAGAAGCATTTTGTTGCGGGGCAAGACTAGCGCTCCATGTTCCTAGACCTAACCCAGCCCTAATCCTAATTGTGGAATAACATATTGACAAAAATAAACTTTGGCTGAGAAAAGGCAATAAAATAAGAACACTAAAGCACCTCCACCCCCGGAACCAAACGTAGAACTTTTAGGAAGTCCCTGACCACAAACCACCTCATAATAAATACATCTAATCACTGCTCAATGTCATGATCAGTTTAGCTAAATTAAAACAAAAATGCAAATACCTTAATTTACACCAGAATTACAAATCACAGAGCCCAAAACTAAATTAGGCTAAATTAGGGCTGATACTGTCTGACTTTTTAGATTTCAAATCACATTGTGGAAAAAGTAAAGAACCTTGGTATTGGGATAAATAGTTTTTTCGTAAGATACATAGACAATTCAATTCAATTTATTTTTGTAACACCCAAAATCACAACAACAGTTGGCTCCGAGGGCGACAGTGAAAAATGGATTAAACAATGTCCGTGGGGACGAGGGACAATGACACTGTCCCTTAAATGCTCCTGGAACTTGGTGTTAACAATCTGATCTCAGCCCTAGTTTCTTGCTATCAATGTGCAGCTCTACTTTATAATATAATCTAAGTGCAGCTCATCTTTCCCAAACTATCCCACGTCTTCAGACTCCACACTCAGACACGTCTGATTACCTCCGAGTGCCGTGTCAGTGATGAAGTCTGCACAGCCCTGACGCTGCAGCTCAGAGATGACGTCGTGGTGCGAGTGCGTGTTGACCAGAGCGCCGTACTTCCTCTCGCACAGCAGAGCCACCCTGACTGAGGGCCACAGGGAGCCCAGCTGGGAGCCGTACACCGCGTCCATGTGCTGGAGCGCCAGCCTGGTGGCGGGGTACTTCGGACGCGTCGCAGCCTGGCAAAAGGATCGAGAGTAAGGTTTGTGTTGTGCAGAGCGAGATATGAGAAGGGACTGCGTGGTTGTGCTGTGCAATTAGAAACATTTTAATTAAAAAGACCCTAATGTTTGAAATTGTCTTCTTGGGACTTTTTTTTTATGCAAAAGACGGACAAACAAGGCAAAAAGTGGTCAGTTAATATACATTTACAGTACAAAGTCATAAACATGGCACGTAAACATAACAGTTGGTAGGCTGAACAGACAGAAACAAATGAGGAATAGGTGTTACCTACAATTGTGCGTCACAAGTGTGTGTGTGTGTGTGTGTGTGTGTGTGTGTGTGTGTAAAAATAATCATTTTAAACTTTATTCTATTTTGTCTGTGTTCAGATAAAAGGACGTCAGAGAAGAGAAGACATATTAATTTAAAAGATAATTTAAAAAATGTTAACGCAAATAAATAAACATGATAATAGTGACAGCCCAATTCTTTGTTTTTTTTAAATTATTTTTATTTATTATTTTTTATGAAGCCCCTTTCCTCTGTCAGTAAAAGTATGTGGTTTGAAGTAGAGCAGCAAGATCATTGTAATAGCATCACAAAGGCTGAATTTATTTTTACAAAACAATAAAAAAATCTTACTTATTCAGCATAAAAAAACTGTACCCTGTAGTTTAGATCCATTAAACAGCATACTATGCTGAAAGATATAGGATTATTGTATTAGTTTGTCGGTTTAAATGCCGATTTCAGTCTTTTTGGATGCATTCTAATGACAACTTTCCACAGAATCGTGGTATCAGAACATGAATCCCAGATCTAATCACAATAGCAGATTATTTTCCCCAAATTGCGCAACCCAGAGTTGTTGACCGTTTTTTGTGTCAAATGGAGCTAGTTAAAAGTTTATGCAGGTGTTTGAATTATATTGAAAGCTTATTAACGATTTCACGTTTTAACACTGGTATCAATGTTAAATATGTTTTCAAAATATCCCCATCTCACACACTAAACACAGGCAAATGTGTCCTGTTCTAACTTTCCTAGGACAGAAGTAAGCTAATAATTATATCATCATATGCAATATCTAATATCTATAGATTTCCAATTATTAGCATATTAAGTGAGAGGTCTAGCCAGTCTTCAGCAAAAGCATATAGTTTGGAACAGTGTTTATGTTATCATTCATTTTTAGTTAACATCAAGTCAAATTGCCCAGCTCTAATGCTATACTTCAGTTTAGTTGTTTAGTTTAGTAACATTTACTCCAACATAGCTATATTTACACAAAGTACAGTAATTGCAAAGACATTTTCTTGAGACGTATTAGCATCTACAAGTCTGTTATTGATTTCAAATTGCATTAATCCTTCATCCATCAATCACAAACCTAAATTTAAATTTTCTGAGCACAATAAAACATCTAATAACATTTATACTATATTTCAAGTTCATTGCTGTAATGCTGCAGTGTTTTCATGCAAGAAAAAGTCTCAAACAATAAAAATCAATGATGACATGATAAACCTTCTTTGGCACGTACCCATTTCGCTTTAACTCTGTTCCTTTTGATCATAAAACATCTTAAATCTTTGACTTTTCTTAAAATCAACCTTGTTTCCACGAGCAGAGCCATGTTGCCACAGCCTTTTACGTCCGACTACTTTATCTGTCCTCCCAAACACAAGTTCCGGCTCCTGCAGTAAAGGAGGCGGGACGTTTAGTCTGTTCAACTTTGCCATTGGACAAACTAAACAAGGATCGTTCCGTACAACCAATTAAAATCGTTATCCGGTCTTTCCTTGACACACTTCCTGCCTGTGACCGACCTCACGTCCTCAACGCTTGTGCCGCTGCCAAGTGGTGGTTTTTTGACCATTTCAGCTGCTTTTACGCACATTTTAACTTGACAAGATGGTTTGGGAAAATAAGATGATCACATACGATGATCCCGATGATGAGGTAAACCTTATGCGCTTTTGATGATATGTTGGCACGTTTTTGACGAATGCATTGCCCACAATATTAGGTAACCCGAATCCACCTAGGATATATCTGCACATTATTTTTGTTTAATCGATTATTATTCGTAGATGCTTAGCCCATCATAAACTATAGCCTGTATTTGTTGTTTTTACAAACGTTTGATTGGACGTAATGAGAGATCCCGGTTTGTCCTTGAATTCTGAAGTATTGTTGCCCAATAATTGTTTCACTATAAAATGATGAAAAAATAAATTAATGTTTCTGAAGGAGGAAGAGACAGCTGAAGAAGAAGGGGAGGAAGAGGAAGAAGAGGAAGAAGAGGAGGATTTGGTGGTAAGTTGATTTAGTTGTTGTTGATGTGATGATTCCAGTTTTGAAATTTTGTGTGTTCAAAAGAGAGTCTTCCAAAGGGGTGTTCTCTGCTTTGATTGGCAACCCTATTTAATTGATTAAGATTAATGTAATGTGTATAATCATACATTGTATTCAAGCATAGTTGTGAACATTGTTACTCATAAAAGTAAGCCTAAAATAACAATGGTGTATGAGTAAGTTTGATGCCATAAAGATGAGTGTGCAGGATCACAGAAACGGTCACAACTTGATTGGCTCCAAAGAGATATTTTATATTTATTCTCTCCTCACCACAGTGATGTTTAGGGCGCTGCCCTTCATCAGACAGAAAAATAACTAACACCCTGAGATTTTGTAAGTTCTCCCACTTAAAAATTGTGGAGGAATCTGAAATTTTCATTGTTGATGCTTTTCCACTGTGGGAGACAGAATCTAAATGAAAAAATGGAAATCACATCTAATGATTAAATTAAATCAATTTTAATATTTGGTACAGATATCCTTGTTCACAATTACAGAGGTCAAACGTTTCCTGTTGTTCTTGACCAGGTTTGCACACACTGCAGCAGGGATTTTAGTCCACTCCTCACAGATCTTCTCTAGATCTGTCAGGTTTTTGAGATTTTTCATTGGATTTATGTCTGGAGACTGGCTAGGCCACTCCACCTGATATGCTTCTTACAGAGCCACACCTTGGTTCTCCTGGTTGTGTGCTTCGGGTCATTGTCATGTTGGAGGACCCAGCAACGACCCATCTTCAATGCTCTGACTGAGGGAGGTTGTTACCCAAAATCTCGCAATTTTTCTCCTTAATACAGTGAAGCCATCATGTGCAGAAACCACATCCAAAGCCTGATGTTTTCACCCCCATGCTTCACAGTAGGGATGGTGTTCTTGGGATGGTACTCGTACTACTTCTCCAACACGCCGAGTGGAGTTTATACCAAAAACACATTTTTTGGGACTCATCTGACCACATGACTTTCATGTGTATAATTGCAATAGTTCAGGTATTTCCAATAATTAACAAAGTTTAATATTGTTTACAACAAATACTAAATCAAGGACTGAGAGTCCACAGTTCTCTGTGTGATCAAAGCACAAATGTCCAGAGGCAGTAATCCAAGCATTGCCTTGTAAATAAATGTGTACCAATGTCTTTGCCCCCTAGTGGCCAAATAAGGCCAGCCCACTCATGAGTACAAATCCCAGTGATGTGTCATGTCTCTAATAAGTAATGAACCTGAGAGAAGCATGAGAAACCATGTCCACCATCTGAAGGCATGAAGAGGAAACATCCATGTGCTTCAGATCTACTGCTTGATTTCTTTCTTGACTGAGCATAAACGGAGGAGTTCAGGCCTCGTCTGTTTCACCAGTGTCACTCACAAGAGCAGCTTTGGAGGAGACTCGATATTAGACTATGGAGAGCACACGCCCACCTCCACCAAGACCCCACCTTTTAGGACATGAGGGACACACTCTTGTGTTTGGTGAGACACAATCAGAGAACTAAGGAGAGGAATTATGAGTGAACAGGCAAACGTTTATACATTATCAATGATCAAATGATGTCTAGCAATTTTAGTTTAACTTAATGTAAAGAATAAAGATGGCAATATTGATAACGATCCCAGTCCCTTCTCCCGGACGCAGGAGGGTAAAGGACTCATTGAGTGTCGTGAGTCAGACTAAAGTCCTTGTGCCTTCTTCACCTCTCTGGGCACAGATCTGCTCCAGGCTCTGCTCCAGGCTCAGCTCCAGGCTCAGCAGACTCAAGCCTAAGCTTACAGCGCTCGTCACAGTTCTGCTCAGGAGTGGTTTTCCTGGGCCTCAGTGGCATTTGTTGCTAACCTAAACAAATCCCACTTTCAATAGAGGCTGAATGAAACCTTAAAACCCTTTTATGCAGCTCCATGCTTATAAAAAACTCCCTGTTTCAGTCGGCCTCTGAGTGAGCAACAGGTTTGATTTAAACTGATTCCAAGAAAATTGCGTTAATGTTTTGGCAGATCCCACTTCAATTTTTGACAATATGCTAAATTTGAATATTTTGTATTTCGTTTATAGTTAAAAAGAAAAAAAATCCAAGAGTTGTGTTGGAAACTTTCAAATAAGAGTTTACATTTTTATTATTTTAACATTTGTGATTCAGTTTACAGACATTTCACATTTGTCTGAAATGCAAACCTCAACTAATACATTTAAAGACATTTCTGTTGGTTTCCATACTGTAACATTGTCTGAATATCATATAATTAGTAATAAAAGTGTGTGTGTGTGTGTGTGTGTGTGTGTGTGTAATATATACATTTTCTATAAAATTATGATGTGGAAACATTTGCTGCTGTGCTATTGACACTCGTTCATGTGGGCGTGGCGAGGTCCTAGTGAGTTGTGCTGTCCCTCCTCAGGACCCTCTGGAAATGATAAGAACCAAGTGTGAGGAGACGGAGCACTGCGTCCACTACAGAGAGAAGCTGGAGGCGTGCGAGGGGCGGGTGGGCTCCAGGGCCTCCACCGAGGAGGAGTGTACAGAGGAGCTGTTCGACTTCCTACACGCACGAGACCACTGTGTAAGTCACATGAAGGATAAATAAGACTGCTCTATTCTCTAAAACATACAAATGTAGCAATATTGAGTTTTATTATAGCGTTTCAAATGTTCAAGGACACATATTTATTATAATTTACTTCTCTTGAGCTTTTAATCATGTTCACTCTGAGCCTCAACACTCTGTTCCAAATGCCCCTGATTTGTGACTTCAGATGTCTTTAAATAATCTCCAGACTCGTTCTGAGCATTTCTGCCGTCCAATCATATCCCTTACTACTGTGCTTATATTAGCATGTCGGGTCAAACTAGGTTAGACTAGATGCCACTCCACTCCATCTAGACACCACTAGATGGAGCTAACACACATCTTGGTGAGGGATAACCTTACATATGTGTGGTTTTCAGTCCATACATTGACTTCTTAAACACCAGAGGCCAAAGTAAAGGTACTTGTTTATAGGCCAATAACCAATACATAGTACAAATGATGTAGAATATGTGTCCATAAGGTTATCAAATAATTCCTAGACCTGCATAATCAGATTAATATAATGTATGTACATGTACATATACAGATAGATATATGTACATCTCATCAGAAGTCCTAAATCATTTTACCATTATCAGATAATGCATTCATTTGCTTAAACAATTGAAGAAATTGGAGCTAATCGATTGCTAAATGAATGCGTTTGGTGCACTGTACCTGCTGTTGACCACAGTTCACTGTGATGAGTTTAGAAGTGCTTTTCACAACTTTTCAAAGTGAGGTTTTTGTAACAAAACAATGACAATTAGCATGCTAACAGAAGTCGGTGTAATCCCTCATTCGTCCAGGCGTGTTCCATAGTAGAAAAAGCTTCAGTTGTAGTCATCTGGACTCAGTTTGACTCAAACTGAAGTCCAGATGACTACAACTGAAGCTTTTTCTACCATGCTAACAGAACACTTCCTGCTTCGGAGAGAGAGAGGAAAAAAAACTAAAATACTTAATTGCAGACGGCACACTGCGGTTTTATTTTTACCCCAAGAGCTGCTTTTGCAATATATCTGGGGCTAAACTGATTTTGAATTCAGGACATTTGGATATAATTATGTTTTAATCTTTGGGAGATTATAAAATTGATCTGAATCCAAATCTAAATGGACCATATTTCTGTTTCCTATTGTTTGTCTTTGCAGGTCGCACACAAGCTTTTCCACAAAGTCAAATGACCTTCTCCACGTCCACATTAATCTGTATGAATCATTAACTTATCACATGTGAGGTGTGCTCGTGCCTCCAGCCTGAACATGACCACCAGAGGCAGAAGCTGGAGCCCCCGCCTTCTGAACATGACCCCGCCTTCTGAACATGACCCCGCCTTCTGAACATGACCCCGCCCTCTTAACATGACCTCACTGTGCTGTGTGAACACATGTGCTGCTCCAGTCACCACTTCAGATGTTAATTCATTGTTCTAGATGAAATAAATGTTATCTTGGGTTTTCAGTCTGACAATGTCTTTTGTTTATTTGCACTACATGCCAGCCAATGTTCCATTTATTTACAGTAATGTTAGGTCAAATATTTTAGCTTTTCATAATGTATTCACGCGCTACAGTTTGAGTCACTTCTAAATTGGTGCTCCTAAGACAAGTTAGAGCTTTCATTATAAAAGGAAAAACAAGATGTGCATCAAAGTGTTGCAAGAATTCATCTTGTGAAATCAGAATTCCTGTGTTACGCAGTTTACTTTTATCCCCCTATTTAGACCCTTTTAACTTTGGTTTAGTCCAGTTACAGTTGGTACTCTGTATCAATACAACAATACCAAGTCTTATTTCTATCCTTATACTTATGAGCGAAGCTTTTTCAACAGTATGTACAAAACCGGAACAGTGATTAGTCCAAAATGCTGCTGTGACCAAGAGTCTAAAATTTATGACCAGCTTAGTTACTTATCAATATACTTTGCTGATACTTTCATCCAATTCTTTTATGCCAATTTAACTTTCATTACTGCTATTGACCATTAAAACAATTTTTTTTAAATACCGTCAGGTAAAATGGTAAACGGAACATTTAAAAGCTTTGGGAATATAAAGTTAACATTTGACATCCTTGGTATGTCATTTATTAAAAATTAAAAGTATATAGTAAAATTACAGATTTATACCCAATAAAGAATCACTATTGAGTTAGGGGGTACTCTAGCACGAGAAGCTAGTTTGGGGTTATTTGAGTTGTTGGGCCCCCGAGGAAGAGGGGCCAGAGTAAAGGCTGGAGCCACTGCAAACCTCAGTCATGTTATGTCATGTATAACCGATCAGGGAAATGCTTTTGGGAGTAAGCAAATCAATCAGTGTGCTCTGAATGCAAATACCTGGATGCAATTTCACACTCTAGTGGAAAGACTTATGCAAGAATAAATTCCAAGAAAACAAATCTGCATCTACTCTTAATTATGCAAGATAAGATAATTAGTGTATTCATGTGTGGACAGATTTATTCAAAAGTTTGAAGCAAAACCCAAAGACATTAACTACATTTATTTGCATATACGACATCATAAGTTACTGAAGATAAAAAAAAAAAAAAAAAAAACATGATTTAAATTAAAAAAGGTTACAGAATAAAACATAGCAGCAGGTGGCAGTGTTGCCTCGTGTGTCGGGGACAGTAATGTGCAAACAGTGCATTTGTTCAAAGTAGAAGAAGCTCCATCAAAAGCAGTTTTCTTTGTTCTGCTCCATGAAGTCTTCCATGGAGGCCTGGAGGAAACGGGGAAAGGATTAGAATTTCTCTTTGTTCATAATCGTAAAAGCAACATTCGCAATTATAGAAAAAAACTGTTAAAAATCTTGTACAATTTGAATGAATATCAGACCCTAATCATAACGTACACAAGGTTTTGCCTCTGAACTGTAGTTTTACAGACACACAAGGAACATTTCTAGTAGAGAGTATTTCACTACTGCTTTGCCTGGATTCTTCCACAGTATTGCATTAAAATAGCCCAACTCCATGGAGACGAGCAGGGCCAAGTCACAGGTCAGATCTGTGGAGAGGTGACCCCGCTCATGGGTTTCAGCTTTCCGTTTTATGCAACACTTTGTGGACTTTTCCTTCAAAAGATATTTAGTTTTAAATTGTTACGAGAGTACGGTTTTTATGATAGTTCTGACTTTATTTGGTGGGATAGGACCAGTCGCACGTATAAATTATAGTTTTAAGTCAAGTTTCAGTTTGTGAAGGAAAAACTATGTTGAAAATGACAGAAGTAGAGCAGAGTGCTAAAGATAATGACATCGTCACACAGGCAAATTTGGCACAATTTACAACACACTTAAGACCTTTTAGACATTCAGCAAAATATATGCGTTAATCATATTATATATAAAAATAATAATTTCTATAATAATTTCTAAAAAATAGGAGAGTAATGTGTAATGTCATAATACATTATTCAATTAATATCCTGATTGGTTTTGTTAAAAAATAAATAAAAAAGTAGTCCAACCAGTCATGGCACTTTAATCGCTATGGCAACAGTTTAACGTCATTCTGACAAGAGCGCCTGTAACTGGAGAACAGCCTCATCACTTACACTGCAGTGTTCGTTTCATTACATTTAAGATCCATTCTGGTTCATCTGATAGAGGTTCGTGTTCGCTTTCACTAATGAAAGTTGGTCTTAAAATCACGTTAGCTCACGCTCTAATCGATTCATTACCTGTAGAACAAGGCAAGAGGAGACAGAAGGCTTTCTGCACATGCCAGTACCAGAGGAGCCTCCCCGTCAGTCTTATTCACATGAGATTGGAACAGAGTCTAACTGGCTTCATCAGCAGCAGCTGGAGTGTAGCACCTTTAAAACAGCCTAACCCTACTTAGAGTTTACATTTCAATATTTGGCTAAAAAGTCTCCAAAGTGTAGCCCAAGTCATTGTACCTACTAGTATTGTGTTAGATACTTTATTCTAGTATCGTGACACTAGTTTCTCTCAACCTTTTCCATTCCTATTTTTCCGGTCTCCAGTTGCTGCGCATTTGCAGAAAAGGAAGTAGGAATCAGGGCAACACTTAAAAGTACCCGAGCAGGAGCTTGATCAATGGCTTTCAAAATAAAAGCGCAATGGCCATTTTGATAAAAGGGATGATAAGAAGAAGAGGCAGTCTAAATAAAATGGTGATGAACTGTTGAATTAGTTGAATGTTGTAAATGCGATCCACAATGAGCACATCACTATGTCAAGTAAACACATTTAAGCTCCTTAAGTCGGTCTCTGGAGGACTGGGTTTGTTTCTAGTGCAGCCTGCAAATTGCAGCATGAGTCAAGAGCGACCATCACACAAGAGGGAAGTGACGCTCGAGGAGCAGAGTGGAGCTCTAAGCAAATACATTCAAATAAATTATTTACCATGACAAATTCAGACCCCGCCATCATTTCTAAGCAAAATCGCAGGGTGTTCAAATACTCATTTTAGAGCTTTTTGTGCAGCACAGCTTCATGTGCAGGTTTACAGAGCTCTAAATGAGCCTGAGAGAGAACAGAGTGCACAGCCCTTCTGCTGTGTCCATACTGATCCTGACCTGCATGAGCAGCCTCTCCTTCCTCATCCTCCTGTAGAACTGGAGCACGTCCGGGTCGGCCTTCACCACGCGGGGGTCAAAGTCCATGACCCTGAGCCCCTCCAGGCTGCGAGCCCGCGACAGGGCCACGTACGCCTGGCCACTCTCGAACACTCGGGCCAGAGAGATCTCCACACAGTCCAGCGTCATGCCCTGAGACACAAGGTGCAAGTCATTTACCTTCAGAGAGAGGCACCAAGAAGAATGAGACACTGAGCCAAATAGACCAAAGTGGAGCCGATCATCATTTCTTTCACACACAAAGTAAAACTAGATCAAATCTGAATAGTACATGTCTGTGATATACTGTATCGTCTACAAGATATAAACATGCTTTTTGGGGGATACATTGTATTGAAACTCTAAAATCTATGGATTATGTCTATTATAGCCCACAACATTGATCCAAAATGACTTGGTAATAGAAATGGTCCAGTTATAGTTCTGCAGTTTAACTACTTTATTATTATTTTCTTAAATATAATGCAACACAAAATGGAGGACAAAAACTAAACAGAGGAATGAAAAAAAAGAAGAAAAAGAGATAATACATCTTCCCCATTGTCTGTTAAAAGTACAATTTTCCATTTTGTGTCTGAAGTTAATTCAGGCTGGTCCCATTGTTTATGTTTTAAAGTCTAATGGACTGTCATGTTGAAGTCTGCAGTGGCTCATTGAGTGCAGACTAGTATTTATGATAGATCAACACGGGATCAATTAATCTCAAGAGAGATTATTGTGAAAGGCCAACTCCAGAGTACTCGAGAGCTGTACACTTCCCAAAATGAGATCCTGAATACCACCAGACTACTGAAAACTATAAACACAAACAGACGTCCACCTTTAAACACATCCAAACCTAAAAAATGAGTTTCGATAATGAGAGAAGAGGAAAACGTTGTCTTGATGTGATCTGTAATTCGCATGTTCCTGGTGGAAAGGGATCGGGCCGTAACGCCGCCTGTGAGGAGACGATCTGCTGTAAACTCAATTACCCACAAGCCCCAGCTGAAGCAGTCCCAGGGCTCAGGATGCATGTGTGTAGCGGCTGGGGTTACTTTATATTAAAACGGTGCAGACGGATAAAGCTCGAAGGACCGCGCTCTCGGCTTTACTGTCGGTGTTTGATCAGTTTGCTCCTAAGGATTGGATTGGGTGAAAGTCTAGGCTCTTATAGAACTGAAAATACTCAACAGCCCAAGAATGAGAGCACTAACACGATTGTTTGTTCCAGCAATTATTTTTCTTCATTAGTCGACCCGTCAAATGACTTTTTAAATACATTAATCAGCAAAATAAAAAGGTTTCAATATTAGAATTATTATTAGAAAGAATCATAACAAATACAGTGCATTTTGTCTTTGTTGTCAGTGTGAAAACTCATGCCAAAAGACCCTTTATAACAATCAAAATGCAACTAGGATGATGTAACCAACAGTCTGCAGTGTGCGTATTGGGACAGGGCTGTGATTAACTGCTGCCTGAACTACCTGCGCAGTTATTCCAAAATCACAGCATTTCAATTCTCACCATGGTCTCATTTCTCATAGTCTAGTCAAACATTATTACAGACCAACAGTGGCTTGCAAAGGTATTTGTACCCCTAGAATTTCTCTCCCACTACACAACAGTCTGTAGTTTTGCATAGTACTTTCACAAAAAAGACCAATAAAAAAGTTATTGTTGTGTAGTTTGTGGTCGCGTTATGTCATATTTTATTTTGAGACCATTTACAGGTTAAGCAGTAACAACTCTGACACAAGCAGGTAGAGGATTTTCACAAGAGTCACATCGTCTACCGGAAAGTGACCGGAATCAGAGTAAAGTGCAGTCAGTCAATAAAATATATGAAGAGAACTGCATAAATCAAACTTAGTTTTGACGGAGCAGACGTGGCTCAGACAAACCAACTCTCAAGTGAAGACATTTGAGGGATGAGGCACTTGGGCTAATGCTGTTATGAAGAACATATCCAGACTCTGTTGTAGCTGGAGCGGGGACAAGTGGCCAGACTAGACATCCCAATCTCAAGGCTAAATAATGTACACGACAAAATGAGATGAACGTCGTATTAGTGGAATGAAATGATCTGAATTCGTCTGGTGAAGTTGCAGAGAGTTCAGTGCTTATAAAAAGGAACAGAACATGGCTTATGTGGTTAAACTCTATGATAATAACTATAGCAGGGAGGCAAAATCATATGGAATTTTATTTAAAAAGGCAAGGCATTATTTTTTTATTATTAGAAGATAGAACCTTTAGTTAGGCCAAAATATTTGTAAAATTGGCTTTGAGCTTTAAACCATGACTAACATTGTTCCCTCCTTAAAAACAAATCTGGAGTTGTATTCAGCATCACTCACTCATTTAATACCATTTAAAACGCATTCTGGATTTCCAACCTGTGAAATCATATTCTGCTCATGTCTTTGCTCAGAGATCATCTGTGCTGTTTAAGTCCATAAACCCTCACCACCAGACGCGCTCTGAGCATTTCTGCCTCGAATCACGATCGTTACAACTGTGTGGCTGCATTAGCGTGTCGGAGGAAAGCTAGCTTTTGTTCATCTGCCCTATGTATTTCCCTCTTACCAGTAGAGGGAGCCAAAAGTACATAGCATAATGTCGGTGTAATCCCTCATTCGTCCAGGCGTGTTCCATAGTAGAAAAAGCTTCAGTTGTAGTCATCTGGACTCAGTTTGAAAAAAATATTTATTCAAACTGAGTCCAGATGACTACAACTGAAGCTTTTTCTACTATACATAGCATAATGTTTGTCCTTTAAACCACAGGATTTCCATACTGGATACTGAAGTGTGTTTCATTAATATGGCTGACAAAAGAGAATGAAGCGGCCCAACACAGCTATAGAAGGGAACATTCTGAGCACACAGACCTGGCTCTTGTGGATGGAGATGGCCCAGGCCAGTTTGAGGGGCAGCTGCTGGCGGCTCAGGTGGACTCCTCCCCCAGACTTAAAGACCCAGCGCTCCGGCTTCATTACCTCCGTCACCCCACACAGGAAGCGCACCCGCGGGTAACCTAAGCAACCAGCACAACAATCAACATTCAAAATCAGATCATTAAGATTACCCCAATAATTGGCACAAAAGGGGTCCGAGGGTCGACGCTCAGAGGGGGGTCTCCTCTCCAGTGCCCTGCACCTGACCAGGGACGCTGAGGCGCGTGATCCTGGGGCTGAAACACACCCTTCTTGAACAGGGGGAGTTTACAGTACTTCTAAAATGAAATTCTGTGGCTCCATTTGAATTAATCAATATCTTTTTAAAACTACTTATGCAGGAGCCTATGCCGTGCTCATCTCCATGGAAACGTGAGCACTTCAGGTGCTGCCGTTCAGGTGTTGCCACCACGAGGTAAAGTTAAACGTCAGATCTGTGGAGTTTTTCAAGTGCAGCCATATATTACATCTGCAGTTTTCGTGTCCCGTCTCTTTGTGCTGAATTGAATGAGAATAGATTGTATACGACAGTTCAAGGATGACAGCTTTTGTAACCAAATAAAAACAAGTTTAATTTCTACCAAAGCAATGAGTCAACAGTTTGACATTTGGACAATCACTCACCACTCTACTGTACTGACAGATGTACTGAAACAGAAAGCAAGCCTATTTAAGGAGTGACAGTGAGCAGTCAGCGTTACTTTCCCCAAACGGTTTTAAATCTGTGAAATCGCAGTGACTCAGACTTGTCGTTTATTACAACTAAAGTACTGACCGTGTTTCTGTGTATCGAAGGACACGACCACTCCTCTGGCTCCGTTCACCAGACCCCGGGACACGTCCAGGTTCTTTGTCAGCATCACCTGCAATAACGAGAGAGGTTTCACACTGAGGCCCTCAAGCGACCTTCAGGAGTCGTCCATCCAGGGACTAATGTGATTCACGAGCAGTCCAGGTCCAACACTGGGAAGAACAAAATACAGACCCCACGGTGCTTTTCTACAACAAGGATTTGCAACTGGAGGAAACAATGTCAGTTCATTTCCAGCCTTTGTAATTGTAAAGCAAAAGTATAGATCTTCACTTAATATTGTATGCGCGCTTCAAACAGTGTAATTAGTGGTCAAGTATGTGCCATATCTGTAGATGGAAAGAAAAACTATGAAGGGCTCAACATTTCTGTCAGTTGTCCTGTAAAACCTAAAAAATAAGTACCGGTAGTCTATGATAAACGCGATTACAAATAATGTAAATGTGTTTAAAAGAAGTTCTGACATCACTCACATGTCGGAGTGCTTTTCATTTGGCTTGATTTTTCAGATTTTGTGAGTTTCGCCATTGACATCTTTATTTTATTTTTAAAAAAGAGGGTCTATATGGAACTTTGCAAATAAATACATTGTAAATTACAGAATGGAAGTGAAGTTGAACACATTCTGATTTCAATGAAGGAACTGGTTTTAACCTCTACCTAAAAATCTTTTGCGACAATGTTAGTTTTTGTATTTCATCTACAAATACAGTACATACTCTTCCCCAAATTACACTTTGAGAAGCTCCAATACAAATTTTAAAGTCTTACCTTTGTACTTTTTTGTTAAATATTGAAAATAAAATGACATTTAAAACTGATTAAAGTGAATACAAAATAAATTTAACTTCACTTTAGCTCCCAGTGGTCTCCCTTCAGGACTTTTAAAACATTCTGATGACATTTCATACTGTTGAGAAGCCTGCGGCTGTTTAAATCACAAAGCTAGAATATTGTACAACTTCTGAATAAATGGACTTTAAAACCCAAGAGCTTATTTATGCCGACCTTACTATTGCACATCTATTTCATTTGCGCTTGAAAGAAATTAAAAATGTACTACATGCAAACACATTTGAATTTGTTCCATAAATCCATGGATAACTTATGATGCATTACTGGCCCAAATATTTTAAAAAGAAACATTATGCGAACACTTTTAAATAGGGTATAGTAGCTTTTCCAGCATATGGCTTACTCTCACGGCTTGACTTTACTCCTTTATAAATTACACACAACACAAATGTTTAAAAATGATCAAATGTGAAGCTTGTTACCACATTTGAAGTTGAGAATTGTGAAGAAGCAATGTGTTTGAGCCGCTCCCAAACCCATACAAACTCTAGACGTCCCGACAGGAGGGTGGGCCTGTACCTGAGCTCCGGCTTTGAGCTGCAGCAGCCTGCTCACCGGGCTGTGGGCGTCGATGGTCTTCTCCAGAGCAGGGTCACTGTCCAGGGCCTCGAACGCACGCACGGCTCCTGAAGAGACGGGGAGAAGCGGTCAGTGAAGTGCTGGAGTTACAACTAGTCAAGGTTTTCTACTACATTTTAGAAGCACAAATGAGTCATTTAAATCTATATTCCAAAGTGTAAATGTAAATCAGACGTTTAGATTAGTTTGTAAATGAGCTTTTTATCAAATTTGACCAAAATTAAGCTTAAGAGATGGTCATAACACCTGTTCTCCCAGTTGGCATGTCTGTATAGTTTGGAAAACGATTATTCAATTACTAAAATTTGTGATTAATTGATTCACTCGTTTCAACCCTAATGTAAAGTACTTACTTTGGGGTCTAGTATACGACCAGCTTTCTGAAATCAAACTTCCACAGTTAGATTTTTCTAAGACTTCACAGTGGTTAAAGTCATGTTTATTCTCACAATAATTTGATGACAACACATCTTTACTTGGACCTAAAATGGCATCAATTCATATTTTACGCTCATCCATAAAGTTTGCTACAAAAGATCAACAGCAAACTGTATCAACTTCTTGCAAGCTCCTTTTGTGTTTATGCACATGATCGTCTGGAGGTGTGGGCACCGTTTTGTTGTTGGACCTTCAAAAATGTCAAAAGTCAAGTTGACTAGAAAAAAAAAAAAAAAAAGATTTGGTGAGATTTTACCAGCTCTGATTTTGTTCAAATGAGTGAGATTTGCTTTGGAAACATGCGTCAAGCTGTTTCCCCGGACCAATCTTCTGAACCTAATCGGCGGTATTAGGGTCAGGGCACAGTCTCCTCCAGTTACCGGGCAGCTGCTGGAGCTTGTTCTGGTTGGTCAACTCCACGTCATCCTTGTGGGTGCAAAGCCGTGTGGCCAGGATGCCGTCCCGCTCGATGCTGTGGTAGGCGCTGTGCAGCAGCCTGGAGGTCACTTCCTCTGTTACTCTGCGGGGGCGAGATCGAAACAGGTGTGAAGGCACTAATGAAGGCTGTGTGGATGGTGTACGCGAGGACCAGGGTGTGGATGGGACTGTGGTCTGTACAGAGAACATTGGAAATGATCGTTTGGAGTCAAAAAGGGACAAGATCGTTTATAAATTGTGTACTGCTCTTGAGTACTTTTACTTTGCATAACATGTCACATGAAAAAGGAATTATGGAGGATTTTTGGGCGCCAAATCTGAGTCTCATTTCCTCGTGGTGTGGACAGCCGAGTTGTTCATTCACATGTCAATCATAGGACGCACCTACTGCTCACCTGCAGCCTCGTTCCCAGGATAGCAGCACTTTTCCCTGGCTGAGCATGAGTGGTTGATATGCCGGTGTGTGTTTAGAGAGTTCCTTAAGTGTACAGTGCAAAAACGACGACAGAGAAAGACTGTTCGAGCTCAGAAGAGACGGAAATCTGCAGAGACTAGAGATGCGATCTGTCGCGCTAATAAACAAACACACGTGTAGGAGCGAGGCTGTTCCGGCGGCGAGTGTGTGCATGTGCACTTTTCAAAAAAGGGACTAACCGTCACTTGAGTTCTCAAATCGGCGAAAAATCCTCTATGATTTCCTTTAAGTTCTAAACCCCAAAATCAACTTTGATGAGCGTTTGACCTCGTTACACCAGTGTTTCCTCGTAATTAGTTTACTCAACGTTGTATTGTGATTGCATGTTCCCGTTTTCACTTACCACCCATCTCAAGACCCTGGGTGAGACATGTAGAGTTCTAAAATGTCACGTAGCCACTCAAACATAAAAAAAACATGTAAAAAACAATCTGCTGCTCGTTACAGTGCAAGGTCACTATGAAGGGGCTTATCAGTTCTGCAGTTTAGAACAGGAAGTCAATGGATCCGTTTCTATTACTAAACAGTTTTAGATCAATATCTAAAATGTTAAGCGATGTACTTGAAAAAAAGCGTGCGTCTCCTTTAAAATAATGGAGAACTTTATAAGTATACTTTAAAAGCACACATGACATTCTGGCAGTTAGGCGTTCCCTCATGAGGATCGATCTGGCAGCACATGGAATTACCATGGGGAAAACAAATGAAAGACAACTTGTCCCAACATGCAAACACAGTGTAATGAAAGGGATCAGAACAAATCTGGTGATGATTTGTGGACTAAGGGTTCCTGGTTTTTACAGTGCTTTTCACAACTCTCAGAGGGCACTAGGGAGTTTTGTGATCACAGGAAACCGAACAACAGCGGTTATATCATGCTAATAGCCACTGTTCCCTCAGAGCTGCGTGCGCACTGCTCCAAAAAAGGTCTCCAAAGGTTGCGCTGCGCACAAAATAAAAATCCAACCTGAATTGAAACTAAACACATACAAATGTATACAATGTGATTCAGTGAGTGACAGGCAAGGGTGGACTGGCATACGGGGATTTTCCAGGTGGGCTGATGGGTAAATGGGCTGGTTTAGTCAGAGGAGGCGTGCAGCGCCGCCGGGGCCCACTCGGCCCCTGCCTTAGCGGTGTGGTGGAAGGGATTTCCTGCGGTCAAACGCTGCCGGAACAGGCAGATTTGCATGGCCTCGAGTGGGCTTTTTGGTGTCATACATTTCTCCCTCTGGACAGTTTCAATGGAATTAGATTAGTTCAGTTTATTTATTTATTTAAAGACCGTCCCATGCGGGTCTCAAATTCAGAGCTGTCTAAACATGGGCCATTCACTGTCTCATTGCAGTAATATGATCGAACCGAGACATAGCCCTCAAATACTAGGCTGTACTCTGAAGCTGCACTCTGCATTGTGTTAAAGTTGGTTTAAAGTGGTGGTTCTCAAACAGAGTAGGCTACAGGCCACAGAACATAAGGCTCCTCGGGTGAAATGAGGCAGTTTGAGGTTAAAAGGTGCACTATGCCTTCACCTGATTCTCATAAAATGTTCTTGCTTTTCCTGGAAGGTTCCACAGTATGATATAAACTCATCTATCGTTCATTTATCTAGTTCAAAGGAGTTTTATTGCCTCAAAAGTACTTGGTTACATGCTGTACTAAAAAATATGGGTGCTGATCATAAAAGGAATACAAAAATCTAAACAAACCTATTGAATCAGCCTGACATTGCATAGTAGTATATACTTGCTTACGGAGTCTATAAAATAAAAATAAATAAAACATTTTTAAAATGAACCCATATTTTCTATATTTTTTCACCCAGTCCGCTCTTGCTACACAGGTCATGAAGATTTCAGTCTTTTTCATTGTAAATGGATTAAAGAATTTAAAAGTAATCTAGGAGAGATTACGGCTGTAATCTCTGGCACGCATAGGACACGCATGATGGCATCATGCATGTCCTATAAAGCGTCGTCAGCTGATAACGGTTTTAAAGCAGAAGAAGTGGAAACATAACACAGCCCCTTTACCTGCCCACTCGCACGGCCTGCAGCAGCGAGATGAAGCTCTGGTCCGTTTGGCGACGCACCTCGGTCAGCTCCATGTTCACGTGGATGACTTTACGCCAACTCCGGGACTGAGGGGGAAAAGCATTCACAAACCATTTGTATTAATGAGCCTGTGAAAGCAGAACTGTGAGACTCATGAAACCTCCATCATAAAGACTATGGACAGCGCAGTGGGGCGGACAATAGACAAACGCAGATTGTTTGGTATAAGCATATTGCCTATAAAATTGTCCCAGTTTTAGTATTGTACAGAATGAGCTGTAAATGCATATGTTTATTCATTATTTACTTTATACCCTCGTCTAAAAAGATGACACTACAAGGTTCTGATCTTGGTGATGTGATTTCAGTCTCAATGTCTAGATTCAAATTTTAATTAGTCCTTTAAAAAGGATTAATTTCAATTAATTTATTTAACATAAACAAGAATGCCATTTAATTGCTTTTACTGACAGGATTGACTTAACCTGATTGAAGATTAAATGTGACTGAATCTCGAGCTTGATGAGGAAATTCACACAGCCCTGTTCTGATCATTTTCAATCCAATTTACCCTTTTCACAGCCTTTAAAAAACTAACACATCCATATTGAATGAAAAACTAGTGTTGAGTTTTGATTAGTATAACTAACTTTATTGTCCACCATAGTGGAAAAGTGTCTTTGGTTCACATCACATGACACAATCAATCCATCAAGCGTTACAATAAATAAATTATAAAAAGGTTTGCTGCAGTTAAAATAAATATAATGATACATCAGTGCTTATTTAATAAATTAACTGTTTGGCACAAATGGGCCTTTGTACACCTTCTTGGTCGCCCTGATCAGCTTAAACTCATCACACACAGGATGTGATCGACCTGTTCATGAGGCCGTTCACAGCCAACTGATAAAGAAGCTCCATTTTGTTCTGTTCTTTTCCTTCCTGCAGTTTTCAATATTCTGTTTGTTCTTCACCACTGCCTGATCGAAAGTGTCCTCGTTTTTTTTACATCACTGACAAACTCTTTCCAAATATGTGAGCTCACATCAAAGCCGCAGAGTTTTCCGCCATAAGACCCAATCCTTCTTAAGTTCCGCTTGTTTTAGTTTTACAGAGAGTGGCCGACCTCCAGAGAAAAGAAGTTCTACACAGACTAAAAAGCCTTTTTCAGAGAATTGGTCCAGTGTTGACTTGGTCACATGAACATTTTCCACAAACCAATCAACTTCATAGCATGTTTTAGCTGTGAGACTTTTCCTTCTCCATTTAAACCAATGGAGTTACCGTTGGACTGGAAGTGCGAATAGGGTCAATAGAGGCTTTGGTTGCATTTCTCAAAATCCACATTTTGTGTGAAATTAAGCTCGTCATCAATGCAAGTTCCCTGAAGCTACCCACCACACCAATTAGGATCGTTTAGGACAAGCGTTTTGGTCTCATCGATATCATCAGGGAACGCCATCTACACCACTGTTCAACCATTTACCCCTGAGCCACATGTTACAGTTCACTTTATCAAAAAAGACCAACTAGGGACACAATCTGCACATTTAAAGAGTTTAACGTTACAGTCTATGAATTGCAGAGCATTAATCTACAGAGAGAACAGAACAGGTGATGACACACACCCCTGTGGTACTCCTGTAACGATGATCTCTTCAGAAACAGTCATGTCCCCTCTGAGGTCTGTCAGGGGAAAGTCTCTGAACCGGTGATCAAAGTGACCTTTGTTCATATCAGAGTTTAAATGTTTTTTGACACTGGTTCTGACCTGGAAACAGAAGCTGGCCTTTTCCTTTCCTTTAGAGACCGGAGGCAGCTGCAGGAAGTCTCCACACACGATCAGCTGGATCCCTCCGAACGGCTCCGTGGACCTTCGGACAGACCTACACATACACACACACACACACACATATATATATACATATACATAAAACGGTCGGTGTGGTTACAAAAAAACAATCCTAAAATATCATATGCTTGAATGCCAGACAAAAAAAAAAATACATAAAATAGGTGCCATTGTTGAGCTTAGTTGGCCTTCTTAAATAGGAGCTTTAGTCAGAGCGGCGTGCGTGAGGAACAGAAGCACCGCCACAT
The DNA here is from genome assembly GCF_026437365.1 of Eucyclogobius newberryi. Lineage (NCBI taxonomy): Eukaryota > Metazoa > Chordata > Actinopteri > Gobiiformes > Gobiidae > Eucyclogobius > Eucyclogobius newberryi. The sequence goes on from NW_027315746.1 coordinate 29,126,742, forward strand.
GTTTGTCGTCCATTAGGGGTCAGTCTCCCCTAGACACAGGCAGTTTCAGCAGATGGAGAGACTCATAATGGCCCCGTGTCTGCTGAGGCCATTAACAGCTGTTTGTCTGCACTAAAGGAAATGACGGTTCAGCTGCAGCTGGCACACATTCCATTTGTTTTTTATATTAATATGGGGTAATATTATGTAAAGAAATAATTGTAGCCATGTTATAACAGTTTTCCCTCATAATTAACTGACTTAAAGTTGTATTTTGATTTATTCATGCATGTTTGAGTAATCTTGAGCCAGCAGTTCCACATACTGGTTCTGGAAGTACATTTAACTCATTTTGCCATAGAGTTTAATAAAACAAATTCAAATATTAAGAGCTTTTAAAAAAAAAAAAAAAAAAAAAAAAAAAAAAAAAAGGGCACTAGAGAGGCTAAGCAGCTCTGGTCATAATGTACCCAAAAGCAGTCGTTTTCACGCTTGATTTAATGATGCCAATCTTCTGTTTGTAACACAAATAGCTTCTGTAGTCGACTGTAGTTGCAGCACTAGATACATCAAGAATGATACAAGGCCAAGTGCATCTTCCAGAGTTGTGACGTTTTTGTTTTTGAACAAGTGCAAGTCAATTTCGCACAACTTATGCATCGTTTCTGCAGTTATTAAGATAAGATCATCCTTTATTGTCCACACATGGGGAAATTTCATTGTTGCAACGCAGGTAGATACAGAGGTAGATACAGAAGAACAGATCACTTATAGGAAGTCTGAAAAACACTCAATAGATGATCTCTTATAAACAAAAACTCCTATAGACAAAACCTCCCATTTCCCAACAAGGGATGGAGGGGAAAAATAAGATATAAAATAAATAAAATAAATAAAATAAATAAAATAAATAAAATAAATAAAATAAATAAAATAAAATAAATACCATTGCATGTGATCACGACGGTAATTGCACATGAATATGTGTCACGACAGTAATTGCACATGAATCACGACGGTAATTGCACATGAATATGTGTCACGACAGTAATTGCACATGAATCACGACGGTAATTGCACATGAATATGACAGTATTGCGAGTGTTCAGGACTAACAGTGTTTGTTATAAAGTCTGACAGCAGCAGGAAGGAAAGACCTGCGAAACCTCTTTCTTAAATCATTAATGTCACCACTAGATTCTGATGAAGGCGTCTGTACGTAGAGTATTGTTGCTTGGTACCTGGCCACAGACTCCAGCTTGTCGAAGTAGCGCGCCTCCACCATGGAGACCTCGTCGATGATGAGGTGCTTGCAGCTGGTCCAGTGCCGCAACACCCCGGGCCTCTGCGCCAGCTCGATGCACTGTTCCAGAGGAGCAGCGCCAGAGCCCATTCCTGGAAGACACGCGCACGGGTTGAGAGGGAGAAAATGACATCTCCATATACAGCGGCGCTTCTGAACGTGCATTATTGATTTGGAAATTAGAATGTGGAAAGAACCAGACGTCTTCTCCAATTCACTTTCACAATCAGTCACGGCATACATATAGGTCATGAATTTCAACCACACCAGAGTCAATCTGAAGAAGCTGGATAACGTTTAGTTTTGTCCCCATCATAGCCAGAAATTAAAAAGTTGCGCCTTGAAATAAACAAAAGACATTCAATCTTTAGGGCTGCACATTATCGCAACAACCGCTGACGCAATAAGAAATATTTCAACATTATTTTATAGGATATATAATAAATTAGGCTTTATTTAGTATTAGTTTTGTCCATGTTGCTTTTATACTGACAAATCACGATGTTGAAAAATCATGAAAGTTGAGTTATATTAAAATATTGGTGTTTTTTTTTTTTAAGTACTGTGCAGCCTTATAAATCTTTATTTTTTGTAGGAATGTAGTCTGGACTTAGTGTCAAAAAAAAAGGAAAATATTGTTAAAAAAAAAAAAATTAAATAAAATGAATCGTAATAAACTCTGGTGATTGAAATGCAAATAATTCATTTTAACGTTCTTAAAAACGTGGGGAAACTACTGGTAGATCATTTAAAACCATTTGCAGTTATTCCTCAATCACCTAATTGTGTGTCATTCATCATTCAGCTCTAATTTACAACAGATAAAAATATGCATTATTGATGAGAAGGTTGTGCATGGGGAAATAAACCAGGCTCCTCCCACCAATTGTCACTTGCTTCCATCCCAGTCTTCCAAGAAAACACACTGGGCCCAAATGAAACGAGGCGGCGATAATTGCCTTCGTTCTGAAAATACTGCCGAGCCAAGAGCTTGTTAACTGCTCATCAAAGTTTAAACAGGCTTAATTTGAGACGCCGTGTTCGGCCGTTACTCACAAGTGCTCCAGTACAAACGTGCGTGGTGGAGTTTGGAGATGTACCGAGTTGGTTAATGACATTGAATGATGAAAGGAGGCGGGACCGACCTGCGAAGCTGTGCAGAGTGGTGCCTCCGATGTGACAGGCGGCCACTCCGGTGCTGGCGGTGGCGTACGTGCTTTTGGGAGGCAGAGAGCCGACGATCCTCTTCAGCAGGAACGACTTGCCTGTGCCTGAAGTGGGCCGCATTGTGAGAGTCAGTAAATGCTGGACGTGCCATGTGCATACTCTTATACTTGCATACGATTTTTGGTCCAGAATATGTAAACTAAAGACGGGACATTTTACATTTTAAAAAGTACATAATGTAACTTCTGATGGAGGGGTGCCGCATGAATATTAGAATATTACGGGTTGTCAGGGGCAACTTGTTTGTCATTCCAAGATGGCTGCTGCACCAGAGATATATAAAATCCTTTCACAAATTAGGTTCTGTAAACACATTTTCTGTTCCAAATGTGTTAGTTTTGGTTAAACTAGCAGCCATTAAATGAACATTGATTTAATCATTTGAATAAGTTAACAGTTTCATGAGCAGGGCCACACCAAGCCTTCTTAAACCAGTCTATAACGCCTCAGTCACCACCCTCCCTCAGTACAATGTGCTTCTTTCAGTCTTCAGTGCTCTAGGAGGGGGGTCCTGAACCGACTGGGCAGATCACAGAGACTGATCCCCCACCCCGAGTCTCTCCATGAATCACTGGCGTCCATCGCATGTCAATAAATGGTGGGTTGCTAATGAAGGTCAAGGTTCACTTTATTAATCAATGCGCTCCGGAGGGAACAGGGGGCAGTTGCGAGGATAACTGTCATTTACCCCCTGAAACTTAACCATCTCCATGGACACAAGCAGGTGACGCCACCAGGGCAAGTTACGAGTCAGATCGGTGTAGAGGAGACCCCTGCTTACAGTGAGAATACATGTATAAATAGGTATTTGAGAAAAAACACCTGTATTTGAATCAATACTACATGAATAAGTTAAATGCCATACTGCGGAACATTTCAGGCAAAGTTATGACATTTTCCATGGAGACAAGCAAATGGCAAATATGTAACACCTTTTTTTTACCCAATTGTATGCCTCCATTTTGGTTGCTTTATCTCTACAGAAAGTCTCACATTTCACAACTACAAAACTCTTCCATCACCATCTGATGTTTCTGTCGTTCAGGAGTAAAAGTTGGAGTTTTCTAGAACAGTCTCACCTGCACTCCCAGTAAAGAAGACGTTCTTCCCACTAAGAACCGCACTGAGGACGGCGGCCTGCTCCTTGTTCAGCTTAGACGAAGGCAGTGAGAGGATGGGCTTCTTATGGGGGTTGGTCTTCACCTGGGAATCACATTTGGCCAATGAAATGCATAGATGAAAACTGTGAGCAACTCTTAACCTTTGGAGTCCAACCCGAATGTAAACAATGTCACAAGATCCTTTTCCTCATGTGTGCAGTGTCGTCCCGTCCCCAGCAGCAATAGAATATGACTTTTTTTTAGCGCATTGTGAATTGTTGCATGTGTGAAAGGTTGATCTTCAGTTTTGAGCTGCTGTTAGTGACGGGAGGATCACCATGTGTCCACTTCCACAAGACTGAAAATGACTTTGCAATAGGATTGAGCCGTGTCCAGGTTACGGCCTTTGAAACTTTGACTACTATTATCCAGGTCTAGACAAAAAATGTATTACACCTTACACCAACTTTTAGGGGATTTCTTTTTTATATTTTCCTTTCCCTTTATCCGTTTCTTCCCTCTTTCTATATTGAATGAGAGAAAAATAATAAATTAGACCAGACTTGACGTTAATTTGAAGTATTTTGGCACATTTGAATATTTGTTGTATTAATTTTGCATTCTAAATAAATTGGTTTATTTAAAATCCCTAATCTGTTGGGTATAATCCAAGTCTATTTCATAATGAATGCCTGTGTCGAATGTTTCAAGTAAAAGTCCATGACCAAGCAACGGGCGTGGTCATGTACATTTTGTGGGTCCCTTCATTGCTGCTTGCAGGTGTAACTGGCTCTTTTAATAAATGCGAGCTGTTCGTGTTTGTCTGGTGTTTACCAGTGTTCTGTGTTCGATGGAATAATTGGCCCATTTTATCCTTTTTAGCGCTCACCGCCCGCCTGGAGCACACCGTGTTCAACACGAGCTGATAATCATCAGCTGGCAAGTGAAGACTTAATGATTTTATGTGTAAATTTAATGATTACAGCTCTGCTCCTGTACCTTACCGTCCTCTCAGGTAAAGCTCCCCTTGTAATCTAAAAGAGCACTTTGATGCAGATTAATCACACAGTCTGTTTGGACCACTTTGTGATTAATGCACTCATTTTCTAGTCTACTAAAGAAATTCTTGGACAACTAAAAACATGCCCTGCCAAACAACTAGTTGACCGATTACTCAACTAAACGACTAAACACAGCCCTACAATGTTATCTTTGACACCCCAGTTTTAAGATTCTATGGAGCGCTTTAAACCCAATCACCCAATTAAATTCAATCACCTTTTAAATGTTATCTCTATTTTTTTAAAACTTTACTTATCCAGACATTTAGCATTCATTTTCTAGCGCTTGTTCTTTCTCAGACTATCCCAGCTTAACCAAACGATGCAGTTAGAACCGATACTCACTGGACTGAAGTTGCAGTCCGCCCTGGACCTCTTCACCTGCGGCCCCGTCCCGGCTCTGTTGGTCCGATCCGAGAGCCCCGCGCTGGGGTTTACCTGGGCCCTGAGCTCATTGACCTTCTGGATGTCCTTCTGTTGCAGGGGGCTGATGGCCTCGAAACTCCGGGGCAGGCCGGCGTGCAGCTTCTCGCGCTCGCTCATCGGCTTGGCCCCACGACCCGCCTGGTGCTTGATGGTCAGAGTCTTCAGGAAGACGCAGAGCTGGGCCGGGGGGCAGTTCGACATCAGGATCTGGGTGTTGGAAGGCAGGAGGCGGATCGTGCACTTGCCTTCCCGGGAGAACTTTGTGAACAGCTTGAATTCTTTGGCGCTGTAGCTCTGGGGGACTTTCCCGTCATCGATTCGGAGGATGAGCTCTTGGAACTCGTTGCGGCCCAAAAGGATGGAGGCCTTTCTCATGACCTGCAGATGAAATGAGAGGATTATTCACTTTTACAAAAGAATAGAGAAAGGAGAGGGGCCATTAATCAACTCAATTCTTTCTAATGAATGATCAGCATGGGTCTTTGTAATGCAGAGGTCTAGACATTACATTGATTAAAGTGCATGATATTGATTAAAGTGCATATGACAGGTTAGACTACACATTACAATTTGGTGGCGTGTTTCTTGTTACTTTCAGGTTGGACATGAACCAAAATCCAAAGAAATCACACAATAGTTATGATTGGTCAAATAATAGCTTTATATTTTGTTGAAGTAAATGTTTAAAATGTCAGAAAAATCATGTTTCAGTTGTGTGCGAATTCTCTCTGCATTTTTGGATGGAACATCTCTCATTGGTGACAAAGACAGAGGGATTCTGTTTTATGTTCAACTTTTCTCCACAAACTTCAACTTGACTGATGTAAAGCTGAAATTGCCACCACACAAACTATTACATAGAAGAAGAAAAAAGAGGAATGTCAATAACATTTGCAAAAAGAAAACATTTGCTTTGAACGGCTTTTTAAAATCTGAAATTCTGATCCATAAACACAATGGGGATAGTCCAGCCCCAAAATACAGAATACAACTGTCAATATAAACTTTTCCTGGACCTGTCTGCGTGTGGTCTGTCCAGAGGAGTCGAGCTGCTCCACAGTCATGCTGCACTGCACCTGGGCTCCATCCTCAGAGGACATCACGGCGGTTAATTCTGCAAAACAATCACACGGCCATGTATATTCTGCAGGGCTCTTACATTATCCATCTAAAAATTTAGTTAAGAAGGAACAAGATGCACGATACCGTTAATAAAAACATTTAGGTTTTAACACACCAACCACTCAATCATCTGCAATGTTTTAGTATTCAAGAATAAATCATTATTACAATTGTTATCAGAAGATACTATATTTGATTTGAACACATTTCCCTCAGGCCTGGGGACAGTTTATGTTTAGGTATATCAGTATCTTTTGGTAGCATCAGTAATATTAAATATCTACTGACACACAAAAGGTCATTCAAACAAGGCTCAGCTCAGTGTATGATTTCCCCATAAACCCAGCTAAAGTTTTTACTCCAGTGGTTTAGGCACCAGAAGGTTTGTAGAACAGTTACGCTTTTAGAGCCACTATTGTTATTTAAGTAAACGTGGTTAAACAAGTCACTGGGATAGGCTCCAGTCACCCGTGACCCCGAAAGGGAACAAGCGGTAGAAAATGGATGGATAGAAAAAATGGATGGTTAAACAATGGCAATTTTAAATGCAAGGTTTTTCATGAAGTCAGAAATAGCACATAGTACAATGGTCAGAAGCAGCAGCACGGAGCTTCAGTGCTTCTGTTCACGATCACATCTGCCAATCAATCTATAATGTTGAACACCTTTCACTGAAGAAAAGGGTTCGCAGTGAACACGTGCTAATTGTTCAAGTCTTTTGTGTGGCAATCATCGTCATGCAAAAAGTATTTATCAGTTTGTACCTGTTCTTACGCTTTACGTCACAAAAACGCAGGGTTTACCTTGAAAAAAGAGTTTAAACGCTGTTAAAGCCTCCGCTGCAGACACGTCCGATCACAGCTGCTCCTCTGAACAACGCGAAAAGTCTCATTTCAAACAGAACACACGCGCATCCAGCCAATCACAGAGCATCACTTCGGCCAATCACAGCAGGGCAGTTTAAATTTTCAGCCAATGGATAGTCAGGGACACGCCTCTACTCTCACTGACCAATCACTGCTGTCGCTAACACGGAAGCATGCGAACGGCAGCAACAGCTGTTCGGTTTTGTTTTACTTCTATAATTTAGTTATAAACTGGAAGTTTAGCTGAATAAAGACAAACAGACACGTGCACGGGCATCTGCGCTAGCTTACAGTTTCAGCTAAATGACAGGACAGGATGACCAAACAGACATTATATGACACAGGCCGACAAACAAAAAGAGAAGCAGTTCGTAGTTTACTTTGCTGTGATGGTTGGCAGTGGCGCATATTTCAGCCACTAGGTGGCGCCATTACGCGACAATAGACCATTTATGATTTGAGGTGGACTCACACAACTCTTCAATTTAATTTATTTTTAACTCCCAAAATCACAGCAGTGGTTGTCTCGGGGGGCGACAAAGGCTGAACATTGTCTGGTGTAAAAGGTCTGGTGTAACAGACTACGTGTGTGCAGGGTGCAAGATAGCATGCAAAGCTGTAGACTTGACCAAACTATGGCCTGGGGCCCAAAATTGGCCCTAATGATCATTTTATTGCCGATTCTTCCACTACTACGGCATAAACATCAGTGTGTTGTGATGCAGACCTACAGTAATGTTCTGAGCAGTGGCTCAGTCTTAAAGTCCATCTGAAGGACTCAGTGGCTCTCCATTTCCAGTATATTTCATTATATGCCCCTCTGTGAAAAAAACAAGTCTGACTCCATATATGGTCTTTTCTACGTTAAAACACTGATCTTATGGCGTGTATCAGACAGCCTCAAGGCAGATGTGGCCACAACAGAAATAGTCTATCACAGAGATTGGCGAGTGAATGAATAACACAAAGCTTTGAACCCAATAATGAATAAATCCTATATTTTTCAAAAGGCACTGCCCTTTGGCCTGTGTATCTTCTGCCATCACTGCCAGCGCACGTCTTCCACGAGGCCCTGGATCCTGCTGCTGTTAACTGTCCGTGCATGTGAGGCTCATTACACTTAACGGGATGGACGACCCCATGTTCTCGCTTTCACTGCCCTTTACCATCACGTCCTCATTATCTCCTCTGTCACACCTACCTGTCGTACGGTCACTCCAGGGTGTTTCCCAGAAGAGCACCAGCGTAGGGGATTCGCTCGGTTAAACAAGACCCATTAAAGTGTTCTGAGGGCAGAGAGCAGGTGCAGAGTTAAAGGTGTCACAGACTGCAGCAGGGCAATGTGCCGTGACCAATGCCTGTCTCCATATTGACTAATACTGTAATTATCCATTGCATAGAACTAATGAACGGGTAAAATATTCAAAAAACGGATCAAATTTCCCCAGTTAAAATATTTTGTAGAAAAGCTTTGTGGTGAGGGGACATTAAAAAGTTAAATCAAAAAGTATGTTTTTAGTAGGCGTGAGATACTGTTGAAAAATTTATAATATCACCATTGTTGTTTCAGAGATGTGTAAAATTAGAATATCAAATACATGAAAACGATTAAAAATGATCTCAATGATAGTCCTGCACTTTTGTGGTTCATTTTATGGTCCACTAACATTTTGTATGACACTTGAACCTTAAACCAAAACATTTGCATGCACATTTTCATACATTACTGATGCGTTTAAATAAAATTATCTGAATATTCTTATTAATGCAAAAAAAAAAAAAGAAACAAGTTTTGTTGTTGTTGTTGTTTGTATCGCCCACAATCGGTTTTGAGATAATTAGTAAAAATGTACAATAATATGTTTAAAGCTTAACACCTACACTAGGTCATTACTTGTAGGAGTAAACCTGAGTGTACAGTGTCCAGTTGTTGTTCAATTCAGGAAAGAAGGTTAAAACGTCTCAGTAAAATAATCAACTCACTGGAGGAGAAAGGCAGAAAAAAAACATGCATGACTTACAGGATCGACATTCAAGTTTAAGAAACACAGATCATAACCATCATTATTTTGAATATTCATTTATGTTTTTCTTGCCCAATTTAGAAAGTATGTTGCATTGCTGAATAAAAATATATCAAACATTTTTAAAAATCAAGCCGCAGACTGATCACATTTGTCATGCATTCTGAACATCCTAAATGTTCACTGCAAATAGTTTTTTATAAGGATTCACAACTCTCTGTGCTCACAGACACAAACAGAGTGCACTTTCTGCTTTGCAGGGAATAAAACTGTAATTAGATGCTGATGATGTGCTGTGGCAAAACAGATTTTACTTTATTATATGCAAAAAATTAGGTAGACGGAAGAATAGTTTATTCCTAAAGTAAAAGACAATTTTCTTAATCAATGTTTAACTTTAGCTTTAAAAAATAAGACAAATACATCATTACCTATTTATCTTAAAGGCGCAATGGACGATTTTTCGGCGATTTGAGAACGCAGGCGGAAGTGCGCATGCGCACTCCTGATACGACACACGTGCGTTTGTTTATCAGCGCGACGGATCGCATCTCTCGTCTCCCGTAGAGGGTGGCGTGTGTGGATTTGGAGTCAATAGAAGTGGAATTGAAGAACGTGACAGAGGATCATAGGACAAAGGAGGAGGATGAACAGGAGACAATATTTACAGTGTAAAGAACAATATTGAGTGATGGGTCCATGTGGATTTCTTAAATCAAATATCTGATATTTGACATTGCCTGTTTCGATAATTAAAATCCATAGCAAGGCCCACAAATCTATTTGAAGTTGAAGTAAAGATTGCAAATTAACTTCTCACTTATAAATAACAACAAAAATAAGAATGTAATGTATTTATCTGGTATCAAATCAAATCAAATCAAATCAATTTATTTTTGTAAGGCCCAAAATCACAACAACAGTTGCCTCTGAGGGCCACAGGGAGAAATGAATCAACAATGTCTGTGGTGGCGAGGGAGTCAGACAATGTCTGTGGTGGCGAGGGACGATGTCCCAGGGTCCTCTGTCCTTAGACTCTCCTTCTCGGCCAGGAAAAACTACAAAAAAAACCTCTTTGGGAAAAAAGCGTAGAAACCTGGAGGAGTTCCAGTGAAGGAGAGATCCGACTCTCACAGACGGACAGACGGACACGAGGGAGACTGGAGCTGGACCCACTCTTCAGGCAGATGAGGGACCGTCCACACAGGGCAGGGACCACTTCACCAGGAGAGGGGCATCTGGGTCCACAGGTCCTCAGGAGTGAGAGAAAGAAAAAGAAGGCGGTGAACAGTTTGCAAGTGGAATCAAAAAATAAATATTGTTTGATAGCATAAGTAGTCAGAAGAAGAGGATAGTGCTCAAGCTGTCATACTTCCCCCAGCATAGTTACTCCTAGGGCAGCATAGCTAAAGCTGTGAGTTTATATTTCTGTTCCTAACTAGTCTGACCATAAGCGATTTCAAAGAGGAACGTTTTAAGCCTGGACTTAAATGAAGAGACTGTGTCAGCATATTTAACATGGATCGGGAGCTGATTCCATAACACAGGAGCTTGGTAGCTAAACGCTCTACCTCCTACTGTGCTTTTAGAGACTCTTGGCACCACCAGAAGGCCGGCATTCTGAGAGCGAAGAGCTCGGTTTGGATGATATGGTTCTATAGCATCTTTGAGGTAGGATGGGGCCATGTCATTTATGGCTTTGTAGGTCAAGAGTAGAATTTTAAATTTGATTCTAGACTCGCCAGTGAAGAGACTCCAGCACCGGCGTAATGTGCTCTCTTCTTTTTGTTCCTGTCAGTAATCTTGCTGCTGCATTTTGAACCAGTTGAAAGCTTTTTATGGAGCTTTTAGGACACGCTGTGAGCAGGGAGTTACAGTAGTCTAGTCTAGACGTTATAAATGCATGGATACGTTTTTTGGCATCACTTTTAGGCAGGATTCTTCTGATTTGGGCTATGTTGCCAAATGGAAATAGGCTGTTTTAGAAGCTTGATTTATATGTGCTTTAAATGAGAGCTCCTGGTCAAATAAGACTCCAAGATTTCTTACAGTTGAACTAGAGGCTACACTAACATTGTCCAGTGTGACTATCTGCTCAGATAGAGCGTCTCATAGAGACGCTCTATCTGTATATACAAGCATTTGTTACATAATTGTGTAAACTTACTTTACTCATTGTTCTGTAAAATAAAAAGAAAGAAAGCACTATGAAAAAAATATTGGTGCAGTATTCTGGTACTGGACCTTTGAAGGGCTATTCAACTTCATTTTCCTGCCTGTGGGCCGAAGGTGCAGAATATGCCACTGTTTCAATTAATTAAGTTACGAGTTAGTGCAATAAAATAACTATTCATAATATTTTTGTGAGAAATAAATATAAACTGCTTTACCAACATTGATTTGCAAAATTGTACTGAAAAGTACTGAACCAGGTCTGAACCAGGACTGAACCAGGTCTGAACCAGGTCTGAACCAGGTCTAAATCAGGACTGAACCAGGTCCAAACCAGGTCTAAACCAGTTTTGAACCAGGTCTAAACCAGTTCTGAACCAGGTCTGAACCAGGACTAAACCAGGACTGAACCAGGTCTGAACCAGGTCTGAACCAGGACTAAACCAGGACTGAACCAGGTCTGAACCGGTTCTGAACCAAGACTGAACCAGGTCTGACCCAGGACTGAACCAGGACTGAACCAGGACTGAACCAGGTCTAAATCAGGACTGAACCAGGTCCAAACCAGGTCTAAACCAGTTTTGAACCAGGTCTAAATCAGTTCTGAACCAGGTCTGAACCAGGTCTGAACCAGGTCTGAACCAGGACTAAACCAGGACTGAACCAGGTCTGAACCGGTTCTGAACCAAGACTGAACCAGGTCTGACCCAGGACTGAACCAGGACTGAACCAGGTCTAAATCAGGACTGAACCAGGTCCAAACCAGGTCTAAACCAGTTTTGAACCAGGTCTAAACCAGTACTGAACCAGGTCTGAACCGGTTCTGAACCAAGACTGAACCAGGACTGAACCAGGACTGAACCAGGACTGAACCAGGACTGAACCAGGACTACCAGGTTGAAATCTGAATCAAAACAGGTTGAAAGAAGAAGTAATCAAGGACTAAACCAAGACCAAACGCAGTCTGAACTAGCGCTTGCCCAGAATGAAACTTTTTTCATATTTGGAAGATGGGTCGAGGGCCACATTCATCACTTGTAGGGCCTGATTTGGCCCCCAAGCCTTATGTTGAAAAGCCCTGGGAAAAGCCCCTTATTAAAAAACACATTTGTCTTACTGTGAGTGGCTCGTAGCTTCATAAACGTAACTCATACTTAGCCTTGAGTCTCCTCCTGCTTGTTTCTATGGAAATGTTGTTCCTGTAGCAATAATATTACACAGAAGAGCATAAAACGTATGTACTATATCTGCACGGAAAATGTTCAGAAGTATGGTTTAAACTTGTGATTTGTCATCTCCAAAAAGTTACATAATGTTACTTTAAGCATACAATGACAGGCCCTTGACTCAAGCGTCCCCTAGAGTACTTCACGATAATTACACTCACAGTCTGGTGCAGTTGAGCAGAAGCATTCACACTTTCCACCAAAAACATTGTTAAATGACAGTTACATTACTGTTGTTATGAAAATAAGTACGTCAGGGATGTCCTGTACGCTCACAAGTCTGTTCCCTCAGTCTTAAGCTTTGTATTCACAGTAAATATTGTCCTCTGACGCTGCCCAGGTCTGGTCACGTGGAAACACAACACTGTCCAAAGTCTGGAATACAACACCTTCTCTGCGCCAACAGAATAATACTGCATTGTGCAAAATACGTCACATTACTGATATTCGAGTTTACTTTATCTGCCATTTGTAGTTTGAAAGCAACATTGGAAAACCACATTGGAGTGCACAACAAAATGGAATAAAACGTACAAGACATCAAAAGTACCAAGAAACAGTTTCAATTCTATTTTTTCTTCACTAACAAAAACTTGGCAAATGTAAAACTATGTCCCGAGCGTCCCACGAAAAGTGATGATTGAAAAATAACATGTGTGTCTGCTTTTGTTTACGCCAGAGTTTCTCAGGGTTAGATCATTGAAATGTATAAAATAAATAAAAATAAATTGCGGTCAACAGCCAGTTCAGTCTGAGTGGAGAATGAAGTACTTCTACTCAGTGGGCGTGAGGGCGGTTCACCAGAGGCCGTCTCGCAGCCTCAGATGCTGATCATCACTCTGCCTCTGCTCGTGCTTAAAACAGGGTAAACAAAGTGCGGACATGCAGTGTATGTTATGTGTCCACAAGCCCAGAGCCCTGAAACAAAGAGCTTCACTGAGCTCTTGCCCTGAAGCTTTAGGGCCGCTCTCCGAGAAAAACATGGGCAAATAGTCAATCTTTTTTTTTTTTACAGTGAGAAAAAAAAGCATCGTATTCAGACTCTCACCAAACATTGACATGATCTTTTTTTGGATTCACGACTTGGACCGCTTGACACAGCCTCATGCCCTAGATACTTGCGACTTTACTTGGACTTGTGATGTGGGAACATTAAAAGTCATAAAGACTTCAGTATGCACTAAGATGGAAATAACCAGACCTTCTTAAACCCCACCCTGTCCCACTGGTGAGCTAATGAGAACCACCTCCTCATCATTGTGGAGACCAAGGAGATGGTGGTGGACTTCCGCAGACGCCACTCTGCTGCCCCCTCACCAGTGAACATCCAGGGAAGGGACATGGAGAGAATGGACTGATCCACCCTCGCTGTGTGAAGGAGAGCTTTCACTTTCCTTCTGCTGCTCTCAGACTCTACAACAAACACTGTTAGCCCAAAACATGTGTCATTCAGCTTCATAATCATGTGCAATACTGTTATACTCATGCGCAATACTGTGTCATAATGTCCTTATCCTGGTGCAATATTTTTTGTCTGTATAACAGCTGTAAATAAGAGTGTTATTTTTACTAAGAGTATAAGAGGTTTTTTATAAGAGTTTTTCTAAGAGTGTTTTTTTTTATTATTTACTTCTGTGCCTAATCTGTTTCTGTTCCTAATCTGTGTTGAAGCATAAAAGTCCCCCGCAATAAAAAAAAAAAGGTATAAATAAGTAAAAAAAGTAATTTAAAAAAAGTCCAATAGCTATATAAATGGAATTTTGTATGTTTAGTGACTAATAAAAGGTTAAAATAGTTTTAAAATATTATAAATCTTTGGTATGTATGTGTGGTTAGAAGTAGTAGCTATGCCAATCTTGTTTTTTAAAGTAGAAAGTAAGATGACTTTTTGGCTATTTAAAGTTGAGAAAACAATTCAAATGTACGAGTTCTATGAGGGTAATTAATGGTTTTACATATTACATTGTAGAAGAATAAGTTTTGCAGTCTTGAACAAAAGCTGTGAAGTATATTAGCATAAAGCAAAAACAAAAAAATGGAGTAGAGTGTGGGCTAAAGAGGGATAAAAGCGCGTTATATGATCAGGCCTGTGCTGCGTTACCTTTAATATGAGGCCCATTATCAGCCAATTGAGCTTGACCTTTCAGCTCGTCCTTAAGTGGAAAATGTCTGTGCCCGACGCGCTCTCATGGGAGTTTGGTTCACATTACACATCAAACTAGTTATTGTGTTTTTGTGGAAACCGAATGAATGTCCACAGAAGACGGATGTTATGATTTTGTGCATCCGTGTGATTGTGGGCATACGGAACAAATGTGCAAATGTGCAAATAATAATAATACTCATAATGGAAGGGCAATTTTCTGCTCATTTGAAATTCTAATTTAGTTTCTGAAGCATTGTGCCTTTTCATCAAACAAACAAGAAACCACGAGAAAGACGTTTGACTTGGTGGAAACATGTAGTTATTAATACCCTAAAGCAGGCATGTCCAAACTAAGGCCCGGGGGCCAAATGCGGCCCTCAGACCAATTTTTGTTGGCCCTCCAGCTTCCTGCTATGTTGGCCCAAACAACAAAAATTGGTAAGATTCAGGCATATTGATGTTATACCAACCTAATATTAATGTTCTAGGTCTAATTAAATGTGTGGAGGCTCATCGCAATTACATCAAATGCAAAATTTCAAATGATTCATTTTGTCATTCAACAAATTCAACATTGTCAAGTTGTTTGTGGCCCTCTGCCCCGTTTAAGTTTCAAAATAAGGTCCTTGGTGAAAAAGTTTGGACATCCCTGCCGTAAAGTAACTGTATGTAACTTTTACGAGGTGGCACGTCACTGGCATGATTCCACAGAAAGAGAAAGTTAAAATCATTCTTCAGAACATTTTCCATGGAGACAGCGCTTAATTACATTACAATTCAAAGGCCAATAGTACTGAGCCCATTATTTCATCAAAGCACATGTTAATAAAATGGTAAGATTTGATTTGGGTTGATAACTTTGACAACTATCTAGTTGTTTAAAAAGTCCCAGACCACAGACAGTCCTTTCCCCGTGTCTCACTTTACAGTCTGTGTCCATGGTAACCCAAGATCTAACATAAGGGACTGGATTAAATTTTGACAAGGGGGGATCTGACAATACTGAGAAAGATCAGCTCGGAAACAATGGAAGTGTTCAAAGAGGCTCGGTTTGTGCAGGAAATTAGCTTCATCTGAGAAAAACCTCTCTCCCATCCTGAACTTGATATAGAGATGGAGAGAAAAGAGGCGAGTGGTTCTTTCAGCTGTAAAACATCATGTCGAGAATGGGCAACAAATGCAAAGTGCAAGGAGACTGCAGGTTTGCTTTGTGCTGCCATCTCGGCTTGGATCTTCTGCTGCCAAATGTTTGTGGAGTGCTGGGTCTTTGTTCATGCTAAAACTCATCCATCTAGTGTCTAGTATGCGTCCGATTTTACACAGCAGCCTCCCTCGGGTCCATGCGTGCTTTGTTAGATGTATTGTATGGAGAATAAAGCTTGTCCATCAATATGAGTTTTTAGTGAGTAATGCTACCCGCGCCTGTAACACACTGTTCAGTGAATATATTGCTGTTTGTCCATCTCCGGAAGCTGTGGTCTGATTTATACTATTAGTGCGCTTTTCTTGGTTGAACTCGTTGCGTCATCCAACATGAGACTGAGTTTGGAGCTGAATGAATAATTTTATTGAAAAGCTTTTCTTTCAATTCCAAGGCAATGTGCTGGATGTTGAAACAGGCTATTTTGAATGTAGAATGGGCCCCATGTCCAAACCGTTAAATAGTTGTCATTATGTCGGTGTAATCCCTCATTCGTCCAGGCGTGTTCCATAGTAGAAAAAAGCTTCAGTTGTAGTCATCTGGACTCAGTTAGAAAAAATAGACGTTTCGACTCGCATCCAAGAGTCATTGTCAATAAAAGAATTTAGGTCGAGAACTCCGATATTTATGCTATTCAGTGGTAAGTCCAGCCCATTGGGAGGAGCCTTCCTGAAGAGGAAAGAGTTGTTTGTTACAACAGAAACTTACCCTCTTGGTATCTACCGAGCCTATTCAACCCTTTAATGGGCTATTAGTCTCTCCTTTGTCTTTGTGAGACCCTGGCTCACCCACCCTGAATACCTGATTAACATCTAAATGTCCTGGTACTGGTCCTCTACCTCTCCAGGGGTTCAGGATCCCATTGTACACTACAGGAAGATTGAACCTTAGACCTCCGTTTCTGTTTAAAGAAGGTTTTTCTTTTTTAACAAAAATAGCTTCCTTCACTCCTCTTTCAAACCATCTTTTCTCCCTGCTTAAAACCTTCACCTCACCGTCTTCAAACGAGTGATTAGAGGCTTCAAGATGGAGATGCACGGCGCTCTGCGGTCCTGAACTTGTATTTCTTCTGTGCTGATAGCACACCTTGAGCTCTGTGTTGTAAGGTTAACCTTACAACACAGAGCTCAAGGTGTGCCCACCAGCTCACAGGGCAAGAAGAAAGAGGAAAAACATGTCCGAAATGCCCTCTCAGCCTGTGGTTACCCCGCTTGGGCTCTCAACAGAGTGAAGAGAACCAAGAAGCAGGACAAAAGGGAAACTGAACAGAGAAGGAAGGGTGTTTCTATCCCTTATGTCTCTGGCCTGTCGGAAAAACTGCAGAGAATTTTTAGACAACACGAAGTCCCTGTTTATTTTAAACCAGGAAACACTTTAAGACAAAAACTGGTTCATCCTAAGGACAAGTTACCGACTCAAAAACAGAGCAATGTAGTTTATTCGATCCAATGCAGTGAAAAAAGTTGTAAAGAACGTTACATAGGTGAGACTAAACAGCCTCTACACAAGAGGCTCTATCAGCACAGAAGAAATACAAGTTCAGGACCTCAGAGCGCCGTGCATCTCCATCTTGAAGCCTCTAATCACTCGTTTGAAGACGGTGAGGTGAAGGTTTTAAGCAGGGAGAAAAGATGGTTTGAAAGAGGAGTCAAGGAAGCTATTTTTGTTAAAAAAGAAAAACCTTCTTTAAACAGAAACGGAGGTCTAAGGTTCAATCTTCCTGTAGTGTACAATGGGATCCTGAACTCCTGGAGAGGTAGAGGACCAGTACCAGGACATTTAGATGTTAATCAGGTACTCAGGGTGGGTGAGCCAGGGTCTCACAAAGACAAAGGGGAGACTAATAGCCCATTGAAGGGTTGAATAGGCTCGGTAGATACCAAGAGGGTAAGTTTCTGTTGTAACAAACAACTCTTTCCTCTTCAGGAAGGCTCCTCCCAATGGGCTGGACTTACCACAGAATAGTATAAATACCGGAGTTCTCGACTTAAATTCTTTTATTGACAATGACTCTTGGATGAGAGTCGAAACGTCTATTTTTTCTAACTGAGTCCAGATGACTACAACTGAAGCTTTTTTCTACTATAGTTGTCATTATATTTCATTTTCAAATACAAGCAGTCCGGGACCAATTTGTTGAGCCAGGTCTTTACTCTCGCGTTCCACCTCTGCGGAATCTCACGCTTTGGGCCAAAAAAAGAGGTAAATCTGCAGCAACTAAAACAACTGTGTCTAGAGCTGTAGGAGTGGTTCTACTGATGTTGACACACTGGCCTGAGATTCAAGGTCTGGATTGCAAAAGTTTTTCACCAGATTGTAAAAGATAATCACATGTTGAAACAATGTTTAGGCTTGGAGAAACAGGACTTAAGGGAGTAAGGAAAAAGAAGTTATTATAACCAGGAAATTTAACAAAGTTATTAACATCAATTTCTATATTAGTTACTAAATTAATATTTATCAAGATAAGGTAATCTTATTGTGACAGGAGGCAAAACACTATCACATTTTTAGACTGTCCTGTCGCTCAAAATATTGGACTGAATTTCCCAATGCACTGCAGTCTGTTTTTGATATTCCTTCTGAGTTTTAGAACTATGTATTTGGGCCTCAAAACTCCTGCCATGGACACAATGAATGGATACCTTTGGAATGTACTTTTGGCGGTAGGAAAAAAGACCATCACGAACAAATGATTGACGCAAACATCATCAACGATCAAGGACTGGATGGACATAGTAACGGTAGTAGTATAGTAAAACATCCAGATTTGAAAATAACTTTGGACTAGTTGCTGTTTTTGAATGTTAGTTGATATTTTATTTCTTATTTCTTTGCTCTCTGTTCGGTTTCTGTTGTGTTCTGTCCTTTTTATTTTTACTACTCATGTTTCTGTAAACTGAAACAAATAAAAAGAAGAAGCCCCAAATGCCCTGCGTAAATCACTGGGACCTGACTGGAATTATGTCTGGGACCACAGCTGTACGCACACACACTGGCACGCAGGTGTTGCCTTCATGTGAAAACAATGCCCTCACACATTGGTGATGGTCAACAGGGCACATGCCTAAGTAATATACTTGTTTAATACATTATACAGCATTATGGTACATAACATAACACAGAATCCCCGCGATGCACAGTGACTTCACCAGTTTACTCACACTCAGATAAAGCCAAGTTCCACTTTCATGAGATGAGGAAACATGGATTAACCAGTTTAATTCAAATTCTAATTAGAATTAAAATTTGAATCATTTAGTCTTAGACAGTATTTTGCTTATATCATCTCTGTTAGAATATATATAGTTTTGCTCAGGGCAAAACCAGCAATCAATGGGCCCGCTTGCAGTTCCCTAGTCGTCCAGAGTGCAATAGCACCCCCTGCATCTGTAGTTCTCACGGTTATACATAGCTCTGTAATTACAGGGCCTTCCCACTTGAAACAAAGCCCAGGTCAACAAATCTGCAATCTGACAATTAAACAGCAAATTAAGAAGATGCTTTGTTCACAATAGCCTCAGAAAATTGTGTCATTACTCAACTCAGAAGACAGGTTTGTGGAGCCACTCCATACATTCAGATTTAATTTGTTATTTTGCTGGTTCTACGTTCCCCTGGAGATGATAGAGGTTATGCATAATACATCCAATATACCAGGGTCTCATTCTGTGCCAACGGAGAGCGTTCCATCAGAACAGGCAACAGTTAGAACTGTTTCACTAACTTTTCCACAGATTTTATTATGCTATTTGAGGGATAATTAACTTAACAAAACAGACAGTCTTTCATTCATCTCCCACAAAGAATGTTTTTAGACTATATGATTATAATGGCTTTTTCTCAGTCATAGTTAATCCCCCCACCATTGTTGTCTCTTACTTCAATGTAAAGCTGTAGCCGTTATAATGGCAGATTGGTCATTTTAACCTGCTCCAGGGTTTTGAACGAAGCTGTTCTGAAATTAAATTTTCACAAAAAAATACTTAAAATAGTTACACCCACTGATATTATTTAGTGTGAAACAGTTTTTTTTAGTTTATGTAGTTTAGTATTTTCCCTTATATGGCCTTAATTAAAACAAGAGGATCAGACAAACTCCCCTGTTTAAGCTGAACTCCAAAATTGGGACCCATGATGTCACACTTAAAGGACTCATATTATACAAAATTGACTATTTTGACAATTGCATTTAGCTTCATTCCTGTGAAAGTCCTCGCGCTCCAAGCGTTAAAAAACATTCTGAATTTCCTGTCAATGACCTTCTGCACAGTTTTTAAGTCCACAAAGCATCACTAGACTCGTTCTAAGCATTTCTGCATCGAATCACGATCAATACAACTGCGAGCTTACATTAGCATGTTGGGGCAAGCTTGTGTTTGTTTATCTCCCCTATGTAATTCCCTCTGCAACTAATGTTCAAATCTATTTCAACAGCAGTTGCCTTGAAGGGCAATATAAACAGTTTAAACAACGTTCATAAGAAATTGGCATCCCCTGTCCTTAAACAAATGTCCAAAAGTCTCCTCTTCTTTGACCCTCCTTCTCGGCAAGGAAAAACTACCGAACCTCTTTGGGATGAAGTCCTTGAGGAGTTCCTCAGTGAAGGATAAATCCGACTTCAATTTGCATGTTGACTGTGGAGCTTGATCCACGGAGGAGGACAACCAGATCTTCCAGGAAGATGAAGAACAATTCGGCAGTTGAAGTAGAGACCATTTCTCCAGGCAGTCGAGGAGCATCTGTATCCACAAGTTTGAATGTGGCTGAAACAGAACCACTCCCTAAGGGAAGAAGGAGAAGGAGAAAAAGATGTGAACAGTAATGAACAGACTACAAGTGAAATAAAATGTAAAATCTTGTTGATAGGAAAAGTAGTTAGAAGCAGAGGATAGTGCTCAAGCTGCCAAAATTCCCCCAAAACTGGGAAACTGTAGCTTTTATTTCTGTTTTTCTGTTATTGTATATTTAATTAATTTGTTAATGTATATTTCATTTGTATCCAGACATTGGGCCAATCTTATCAAGAAAATACATCACTTGGTGTCTGGTATGGAAATTTCTGGATTGGTAAAAAACAAGACATCATCTGTCCCATAAATTGTAACACGGTGGATTGTTTCTGATGGTTGTATTTGGAACCAACCTCAATATTTTTTCTATTAACCCGGCTTTCCAAAGTCAGTGGATTTTCATGCTGAACTGTCGTGAAGCCCCAATATTTTTTTATTATTAAAACATCTATTTGAGGTTTGCTCATTGCTTTCAATAAATAAGGGCAGCTACCAGAGGTAAAAGCTTTCTCAGCGTCCAAACTTATTATTACAGCCTTGGCCCAAAGGTCAGTTCCAAGTATTCAACACAAAAATAACACAACAATTTACAACTGGCTTCTTTTGTACAGTATGACCAGTATTAGCCACCAAATCCATTACTTCAGGATATAGTTCCATTTGTTCCCTGCCCATGTAATTGTAGGGTAACATACTAGTACAAGTACTGTAAGGTTATGAATGTCCACCCACTTGTGAAGGAGGCGGGGCATTCAGGTTTAATATTGATTAAAGGATTGTTCAAGAATTCAAACATGACACACTGCCTAAGTGTGGGTAAGTTTGAATCGTATTTTTAAGAGAAGAATGGGGCACCAGCCGGATAATCGGCAATTTAACAAATCCGATATCTGGATTAATTAATTAATTAGAAATTAATTTGCTCGTTGATCTAAAGGTTTGAGAACGTAACCGTGACATTGACCCCTTTTCTGGAAATGAAGGAACACACACCATATGTGGGTTATGAAGATTTAATGACCAAAGAATTAAACAGATAAATATGAATTAGGAATATGCAAATGAGTCGATAACAGATGGAAAACACTAGACATGATGGTTCTAGATCTATCTAGGTGTGTGTTAGAGTTAAGTCTAAGATGAAATTCAGCCTGTGAAGTGCATTCATACGAACGCAACCAGAAGCTGTGATCCTGAGGAGACGGGCCTGCTTGGGGTCCAAGGGCCTGCTTGGGGTCCAAGGGCCTGCTTGGGGTCCAAGGGCCTGCGTGGAGTCCAAGGGCCTGCTTGGGGTCCAAGGGCCTGCGTGGAGTCCAAGGGCCTGCGTGGAGTCCAAGGGCCTGTGTGGGGTCCAAGGGCCTGCTGTGGAGTCCAAGGGCCTGCTTGGGGTCCAAGGGCCTGCGTGGAGTCCAAGGGCCTGCTCTGGAGCTCGGCCCTGACGTTGTCTGGCCAAAGAAGGACTGGATCGGTTTTGCTATCTGCGTTCTCCTTGGCTCTGAGGCGTTCTCCTTGGCTCTGAGGCGTTCTCCTTGGCTCTGAGGCGTTCCTGAATGAAAAGGCCGTCGTGCTGCTCCACCGATGTGGCTGATCTAAAAGGCTGTGGACTTGAAAAGTTGCAAAAGGTCCTTGCTTGATTTTGCGTGATGCAGCATCAATCACGTTTTAAAAAAAACGGGCACAGGTTTCTTAGTTCCGGGAGGGAACATTAGCTTCTCTTGGAAAAGTCTTTGTCCCGTAGCGTAGCATCGCTCAGCTAACTAGGCCCGAGGCCTGCTCCCAAGGCCTCATGGACCTTGCTGGTGGGACCCTGGATGGAGGGTCGAGCTTTGAAAGAAACTCGGATGGAACTCGCTCTGGAGCTCGGATGGTACTGGTCTGTAACTCCCTGCTCTTTCCTTTTGTCTCTTTCCCCGCGGGGGTTTTGGCGCCGTGGCTTCAGCCAATCAGCATGCACGCTCGGGTCAGAGCTGATAAGGGAACGAGATCTGGCTTTAGGCCACAAGAGTTACACAAAAAGGTAAAATTGTCCACAAAACAAGTTATGAAACAGTTAAAATGACATGTTAAACACGATGACACAATATGTACATGTAAAGTCATCTGGTGGACACATTTTTGCAATCTGATGATTGTCTGTTAAACCACTAAAGCCGCGTAGTCTTTCAGCGTTTTAGCGTTTGTCTTGGAGAGATCGTTACTCTCTGTAATCCAAAAGGAGTCATTTGATGAAGAGTTATTTTCAAAGTTCAGAGCGTCTCTGTTGTCGCTATCACGTCCTCTTTCTTCTGAGGGCAGTAAAACTCCACACGGGCAGTAGATAACACCTAGCCCGCATTCCTGTCACCATGGCAACAGGGGGAGGACATCTGCATATCCTACATCCCCCCCTTTTGTGGCAATCTTCGCACATGATACGAGGTTGGCACAACTTGGCGCTGATGAAGATGTTCATGGTCCGTTGTCACAGAGGTGGCTTGGTTCTACGCTAACTGTGTGGCAAGTTAGGCTAGGATGTGCCTCACTAAAGCTAAGGTGTACATAGACTAATGTTGGTTGAAGTCTTTAAATGCTAAAATAAATTTGCAAAATCAAAGTTTTGCTAATTTATTTGGAGAAATTTCAGCAAAACTACCTGTCTTTGGAGGTGGTAGCTAATGCTAAGCTATTAGCTGAAAGCTGATAAAGGCTGTGTTCTTAGCAGGGAGCTAAGTTCACTGCTATTAGCGATGGCAAATAGTAGAGAAGTTGTGGCTATGCACATGAATTTATCAAAATTTTGAGATTCATAAATTTTGAGATAGCTGTTGAGCGATTTACCGAAGCAGTCTTATCAAAACAAGCTAAGGTTTACATCAATACAAGAATATTTTGCAAAAATTGCAAAAAGAAAAAGATTTTTGAGCAAAATCTGAGAATTGTTTGTTTGCTGACTGTATTGAACTCTGTTGTTCAGAGTTTGGTTGCAGTCATATTGAAAACATTAACCTCAGTAAAAGAAAGGTGCATAAAGATTAGTTAGAGGGTTGGAAAAGAGGTTAGTAGAAGTTAGAACTGCTCCCCCCGTGGTTGAAGAAGGGATTGTTGTTTAAGCAGCTCAGCGTTGCTTGTGTAGACGCTGAAAGGTTTGTGGGTTTAGGTTCACAAGGACGGGCTTTACCCTATTTTGTGTCTATTTACAAAACAGAAACTGTACGTTTCATGTTTATGTACAAGAGCGCAGCTTGAGCTCTAAATAAAGTCTGTTGTTCTGGACTTTCGTTGGTCTGTTTCAGGTTTTGGGGCAGTTATGAACTAACCATTGTACCTGGCAAAATACTATGCTGTGCTGGTGTTGTTAAAGCAAGTATTTTGTTTTTCTGCGTCCGCAGGATTGGCTACAGGTGCACCTGTTTCTCGTGTCTTTTATCACATGCTCTTAAGCATGTAGACAGCAGGGTTCCTCCTAATGCCAATGTCTTTGTCTTGTTTGGGTGCCTTTGGGACTTGACAGAGGACTTTACTGACTGGTTAGCTACCCCCCTGTGGTTTTGACACATCACGAGGGCAGGCGAAGTGAATGTGTCTTGGAACACAAAGAGCAGACACTGTAGGGCCTGTGGGCGGGACCAAAGGCCGATGTGCATTAAGGAAATCTCACGAGCAGCGTTTGTATCAGTGATGACAAGAAAGGAAGATCAGGGCTGATGCAGGTGTGACATTGGCCGACAGGGAAGATAAGGAGTGGGTGGAGGAGGGGCCAGAGGTGGTCACAGAGGCTGCAGCAGAAGAAGGGGTGGGATGGGTGGGTCTGGGTTGAGCAGAACCATGAGTTGTGAGCTTAGGTTCTGAATCAGCCTAAAAAGAGAGTGTCATACTTGATAACTGCTGTGCTAAGACGATTCATTTTGAGATTAGTCTTGTTTGTCAGGTTAGTCTTGTCTAAGTCTGTCTGTGGGCGTTTCTGCTCCAGTGGAGTCGTGTCCCGGCACAAGACGTTGATTTGGGCTCTTAAAGACATGTTTTGTGTCAATTTGAGGCCTGTTTTTCTATCTTTCTGATCCCTGTGGTTTGGGAAAGATCTGTGTGCCGCTGAGGCGGTCTTATAAGTCTGACTTTTGTTCTTTCCGTTCACAAAAGGCAAAGGTTTTTGCACTTGTGCTGAAAGTGTCAGTTGTTTAAAATCGATTAGGGGTTCAAACCGATTAAGTAGATCTTGACCTACAAGGAGAGGAATTGAGTTGAGTGAAGACAAGAAGAAGGGATGGACTACAGTCACAGGTCCGATTGTTAAGCGGATTCGAGCCATTTTGGTGAGGACAATGTTAGTGTCCGCGTACGGCTGGACTTCAAGGGAGCATGAACTGCAGTTCAGTTTTCTTCCGTTCACATCAATTGCTCTCTGCAATTTGTTGAAAAGCATGTGTGACATCACACTGATGTCAGCAGCTGTGTCAAGTATTGCTTCTTGTTGGAGCTCGTTGTCAAGGATAGTGGGCAGATAAAGTTTTTGATCTGGGCCCTTTTTAAGAAGGTTGCATAAAAATCGTCTGAAAGGACGTTTGGTTTGGCCGTCAAGTGCATAATAGTTTTGAAGTTCGTTTTCTGAACTCACTATTTGTGATGCACTGTTTTGACTAAGAGCATGTTTTGGTTTGATGCTGGGTCCAATTTCTGCTATGTTAAGCTCAGATTGGTTAATTGGGCTTAGCATGGGCTCTGGGATGCCCGGGCAAAGTTTACCATCCTTTATCAGCTGTTCAGACTGCTGTAAGGAGGTTTCCACTTTGGTCTGATGGTTTAAAGTGGCTGTCGTGACTAGCTCAGTTTTACCATCACTGTAAGACAGGTCGGTGTCTTCACCTTCAGAATCACTGCTTTGTTGCTCGTGTACTTCTGGTGAGATTGTTTCAAAGTTTTTGTTATACTTTGATTTTCTGTTCTTATCATGGATGGTGAATTTCCCTTTTGGAAATTATGTTTAGTTTTGCAACTCTTTGCATAATTAGGGTCTCGTTCACGCTCATTGATATGAACTGTCTCAAGGTTGTACAGTGTGCTCACACGCTTTCTATGCTCTTGTTGACTAGGGACCTGATTTGGATAATTTCTTCGCTTCTTTGTTGGGCGAGAAGTTGTTTTTGAGCTGCAGGTGTCACAGTCTGGAGTCTTAAACTGTTTTTGGCAGTTTGACTCGAGATTAGAGTCCTCAGTCTGCTCTCTGTGGTTTAGCACTGATTGTTTGTGTTTAATAAACGCTCGGTTAGCTAATTTACGCAGCTGGCGACTTGTCTGTGTACGAGGACATGCAGCAATACCAAGGTGATAGTTGGTGGTGGGATGAAGATTTTCAATGAAGAGTGATTTGAAGATCAAATCTTCCTCCATTTCAAATTCATTTCTAGGACCAAAATATGTCTCACGTAGCCTGCAATAGAAAGCCAGAGGAGACTCCTGTCGAGATTGCTTTAAAGCTGCAAGGAGGAATGTGTTCTGCCCGTCTGAAAACTCTTCGGTGAGAGCTTTGGTCAGAAGACAATAGTCAACCTTGACATGGGAAGACTGTCAATGAATTTACCAACATTCCGACAGGAAGTTAATTTTATCAAAGCGATTTTGTCTTTTACTGTGGCATGGGGGAATATTTCCCAGAAAAATTGAACTTCCTTCAGATAGGAGTCAATTTCAGGAAGCGACCCGTCAAATTTGGGTTCAAAGCGTGAAATTCTCTCTGCCATGCGACAGAGATCTTTGAATGAGACGCTGTAAATAGTGTCATTTCTGCCACCATTTTCTGGAGTTGATGTTTCTGATTTAAAATGTCTCAGCTCTAAATTGGTTTGATCAAACTCCTTTGGAGCTGTCTTGTTTAGCTCAGCGCGTGCTTCGGCTAAATCCTGTTGTTGTTTGGAGATGATTTCTCCTGCTTTGTCAAGATCTGAATATGCAGAATTCAGTTCTTGTTTGACCTTTTCATGTTTTGATTTCATGATCTTCAGGTCATCTGAAAGAATGTTCTTTTCCTCTTTGAGAGATGCAACTTGTGTGGCAAGTTCATCCTTTTGTTTCTCTGCATAAATCAAAGCTTCTTCTTTCTCCTGAAGTTGCTTATTTGATTTTTGTAGTTGTAAGTTCCTTACAACTGCCATTTGTCCCAACGGCTGGGTTAGGTTATGGTCTTGTTGACTTTCTCTTACAGCCCCATTTACCAAAGGCGATGCTTGGTATTTTAATTCAGAGCGGTCAGGTGTTTGCAATTTACCCAAAAAGAGTTTTTCAGCTAAAATCTCTAAAACTCGGTCAAGGACGTCTCCCTGACCAATAATAGAGGGTGCTAGGACTTCCATTTTGTATGGAGACTCTAGTCTGCTGCTTTGTTAAAACTCATGTAGCAAGAACATTTGAAATCCGCTTAATTAGGACAAAGGTTGAAATTTAGCAGTTTATAACTGTCCAGCAGTCATGCAGCTAAAGGAAGTGGATGAAGTTTCACAAGTTGCCTAATCGTTAATGAGTTGGAATTAACTATTTAGGTTTTGTTTGTGAATTATCAAATTGGTTGGAATTGCTTGGATGGGAATTTATCACACTGAGGATTGAATAAGCTTGTAACGTGGAGTCGTAAACAAGCTGAAATAAATCAAATCAGATGAACTGATAAGATTAGAAAGGGTTAGAGAAAAGTCAGCTGGTGAAACACTGAGAAGAGAGGAGAGGTTTGTTTTCAATAAACCTTTAACCAAACTCACAGAACGTCTCCCCTTTTTCCTTGGTGGGAGGAGCACGCGGTGTTCACCAGAAGCGGCGCCGGTAGGCGGGCTCAGGGAAGTGACGTCATTGAGACGTCCCACTCTCCGAATTTGAATCTTAGACCCCCCTCTGGGTCTCTGGTTCTGCAGGAGGGTAATCTAGCTCAGAGCACAGACAAAGGGTCGTAAAATCAGCAGGAGTCTGTGACGTGTCACAGAGGAGAGGGATTTTGCAGTTAGTATTTTATAATTCCTGGATACTCGCAGACAAATTAGTAATCAATACTTTGCAAGAAATATCGGTAATATACTATAATACTGGAAACTCGCAGCTATTAACTATTCACCTAAAAGGCCTTAAAAAAAATTCTATTCAGCATAGAAAAATAATGTATGCCTGTGCAATACATTGGACTAGTCAATATAAAGAAAAATGTGGCACCTTTTTCGGTATCACAGCGATCGCATAAAAGGAAGCTAGTTAGGAAACTAGAAGCTAGAAGACTGCTCAGCAAATCATGGACTTTTGGCATTATTTCCGTCACAACAGCTTTTGTTTGCTTAGGTCAATAACTCATCATTAGTGATTCAACATTTCCAGAATAAGTTTACTCACGTCCTCGCACGGGGGCATCAATTATGTAGGGTAACATACTAGTACAAGTACTGTAAGGTTATGAATGTCCACCCACTTGTGAAGGAGGCGGGGCATTCAGGTTTAATATTGATTAAAGGATTGTTCAAGCATGACACACTGCCTAAGTGTGGGTAAGTTTGAATCGTATTTTTAAGAGAAGAATGGGGCACCAGCCGGATAATCGGCAATTTAACAACTCTAAAATCCGATATCTGGATTAATTAATTAATTAGAAATTAATTTGCTCGTTGATCTAAAGGTTTGAGAACGTAACCGTGACATTGATCCCTTTTCTGGAAATGAAGGAACACACACCATATGTGGGTTATGAAGATTTAATGACCAAAGAATTAAACAGATAAATATGAATTAGGAATATGCAAATGAGTCGATAACAGATGGAAAACACTAGACATGATGGTTCTAGATCTATCTAGGTGTGTGTTAGAGTTAAGTCTAAGATGAAATTCAGCCTGTGAAGTGCATTCATACGAACGGAACCAGAAGCTGTGATCCTGAGGAGACGGGCCTGCGTGGAGTCCAAGGGCCTGCTTGGGGTCCAAGGGCCTGCGTGGAGTCCAAGGGCCTGCTTGGGGTCCAAGGGCCTGCGTGGAGTCCAAGGGCCTGCGTGGAGTCCAAGGGCCTGTGTGGGGTCCAAGGGCCTGCTGTGGAGTCCAAGGGCCTGCTTGGGGTCCAAGGGCCTGCGTGGAGTCCAAGGGCCTGCTCTGGAGCTCGGCCCTGACGTTGTCTGGTCAAAGAAGGACTGGATCGGTTTTGCTATCTGCGTTCTCCTTGGCTCTGAGGCGTTCTCCTTGGCTCTGAGGCGTTCTCCTTGGCTCTGAGGCGTTCCTGAATGAAAAGGCCGTCGTTCTGCTCCACCGATGTGGCTGATCTAAAAGGCTGTGGACTTGAAAAGTTGCAAAAGGTCCTTGCTTGATTTTGCGTGATGCAGCATCAATCACGTTTTAAAAAAAACGGGCACAGGTTTCTTAGTTCCGGGAGGGAACATTAGCTTCTCTTGGAAAAGTCTTTGTCCCGTAGCGTAGCATCGCTCAGCTAACTAGGCCCGAGGCCTGCTCCCAAGGCCTCATGGACCTTGCTGGTGGGACCCTGGATGGAGGGTCGAGCTTTGTAAGAAACTCGGATGGAACTCGCTCTGGAGCTCGGATGGTACTGGTCTGTAACTCCCTGCTCTTTCCTTTTGTCTTTCCCCGCGGGGGTTTTGGCGCCGTGGCTTCAGCCAATCAGCATGCACGCTCGGGTCAGAGCTGATAAGGGAACGAGATCTGGCTTTAGGCCACAAGAGTTACACAAAAAGGTAAAATTGTCCACAAAACAAGTTATGAAACAGTTAAAATGACATGTTAAACACGATGACACAATATGTACATGTAAAATCATCTGGTGGACACATTTTTGCAATCTGATGATTGTCTGTTAAACCACTAAAGCCGCGTAGTCTTTCAGCGTTTTAGCGTTTGTCTTGGAGAGATCGTTACTCTCTGTAATCCAAAAGGAGTCATTTGATGAAGAGTTATTTTCAAAGTTCAGAGCGTCTCTGTTGTCGCTATCACGTCCTCTTTCTTCTGAGGGCAGTAAAACTCCACACGGGCAGTAGATAACACCTAGCCCGCATTCCTGTCACCATGGCAACAGGGGGAGGACATCTGCATATCCTACATAATTATACATTAACACAGAGGGTGCTGAAGGTGCACTGTGTGTCACAGTCCTTTCTAGTGTTTTGTACATGTTTTATTCATGAGGTTATTTATGAAGCAGTGGGATTAGTAATAACAAGGTGCAGGGAATGAACTGATTAATAACGCTTCTGTCTATTTCCAGGCTGTTTGTCTGTGGTTCACAGAAAAGCCTGCATTTTATAAACAGGACTGTTGTGTCATGCACACAATTGATAAAAAAAACTAAACTAAAAGTTTATAAAATGCACTAAAAATAATAAATACGACCTAGAGCCATAAATAAGAATATAATATACAGAGCGGGAAGCTATCTATCCAGGACTTATCTGAGGCATTTTGTTCACATTAAAGGTTGAATGGCCGATTTTTTTGACCCAAATCTGAGTCTTATTTCCTCGTGGCGTGGACTGCCGATTAGTCCTGCCACGTATGAATCACAAAACGCACCTACCGCCCACCTGCAGCCGCGCGCGGCTCGTCCTCACGAGCAGCACGTTTCCGCGTGCCTAAGCGCATTGATCTATCATAATATTGTTCCCTCAGTGTACGGGACAAAATTAAGACGAAGAAAGACAGTTCGAGCTGACTCAGAAGAAGACGGAAATCTACGGGAGACGAGAGATGCGATCCGTCGCGCTAATAAACAAACGCACGTGTGTGTTGTATCAGTCCGCACGGGGGAGTGCGCATGCACACTTCCGCCTGCGTTCTCAAATCGCCGAAAAATCGTCCATTGCGCCTTTAACACATATTCAGAAAAGTTTGATGCTGCGTTAGCGTATTTCAGTGTACTTTATTACATGATCAGGTGATGCCCCTTGAAGTTAGTCAAAACCCATTTCCAATAAGCAGAGTTTAAGAAATGCCATGGTGGATTTTTTTTACAATTTGCTTGGGAACATGCTCCCATATCATGCAAAATCGACTTTTCAGAGCTTTTAACCTTCTTACAGTGCTATTGGTGCCTCATATATGAGCTCAAAGTGTTTTTTTGATTGATTCCGGCAGTTTTTAGCGAGAGTACAGTCTATATCCTTTTCCTCGGATGAACAGATGGACGGGGCCTACCCCAGCAACGCGTCATCGGTGTTGAGTGCCGCGGCACACTTCCCTGTTTCAGCCCATCCTGCAGGAAGCACTCAGTACCTGGAACACGCCTGGAACATGGCTTCAGTGCATATAATGAGGGAATTAGTCAGAGTAATGTACAGCTAAAGGCAGTAAAGGCAGATGTTAATGTATGCTCTCTAAAGAAATTTCTAAAGAAACAATTTGAAAGAATTGTGATACCAGGCTGTCAAATCAAGAATGAAACACACTGGACTTTACTTTAGACACTTTTAGCTTTCCACTGGAGAGAAGATGATTCATATGACCACAGTGTTCTGTCTGTCCACAAAAGCATGCAGCCAACTCAATATGTGTCTCACCCACGGGGATACCCTTCAGACATATGTTTCAGAAGGCCAGAGCAGACTGATCTAAAGCATTGTGAAGCATTGTGAATTCAACTGTCTGAAATGGCACATTTGTCTGTACTAGGATTTAATAAGACATCTGATGGTGTATTCATGTGCAAGTGTGCAATCATTTAAATGGGAGATTTTAGAAAAATCTTGCCGCTATAATAGTATATGAAGTGGGTGGATTTGTGCACAATGTTCATTTGCACCAACAAGTTAACAATGCACCAATTCTCTTGGTGAGCTGAAAACGGTTTAGTGTCTGTGTAGAACGTATATGATGTTGAGATGCTCTATCTGGCGTCGCTATTTGAAACGTCTCAACTAAAACATTATTTATTTATTAAAAGATAAACGATAATTGACACACTCTAGAAGAAGACGTCAGTAGACAGTGGAAACACATATGTGACTGAACGTGGCCAATCCAGTTACATGTCTACCCGGAGACATTTTGAGTTATTCACAGATTCTGAAAGTGTGAATTCAAAGCTTCCCAATGATGTCTCACTCATGTAGATCTGATAATATTTGAGTAAGTTGTGGTCATTTGAATGTATACAACTCTCAAACCCATTCACTGAGAAAACGGCTTCCAAAGTTTCTCACCGGAGTGAGCCCAGAGTCACAGGGGGGCTCATTTGCATCTCATTGAGATAAGCCCTCCCCCCTGTCAAACTGACACCACCTTCCCCCTACAGCTGTCACTGAAGACTCAAGGAGTGTTGTTATTGATGGTAACTGGACTTGAATCAGAATTAGAAGTTACTGTATTAAAATGGAAATACTTGGATTACAAAAGGCCCTGAATAGAATCAAAGAATCAGAATGAGAATAGGGTTCATTGCATTTGTCGATAAACATAATTCACAGGTGATTCACCAACAATGGTGCACTGAATGATTCAACACAAACAACAAAAGATAAGATAAGAGCCTTTAATGTTACAACGCAGTAGATACAGGGGGAAAGGACAGTAACTTATAGGAAGTTTAAAAAACACTCTTAATAGAAGAACTCTTATAAACAGATGCCAGGGCCAGGTATACGAACTGCAACGGGTCCATGGCTTTGAATATATGAGATATGAGATATGATATGTACACCACCAGAGTCCAATTACATCAGAGATCACATCCTCATCCTCTTCTTCGTCTGTGCACTCTTCTGTGCTGTGACTCTCGGCTCTTGGCATCAAAGCTGTAAACAAATAACAGGACATTTAAGAAATGGCTAACTATTTCACATAAAACACTCATTAACTATTTATTTTTTTTAACACAATGTGAGAGTTTCAATCTAAATACCTGAAGTGCTGATAACTCTTGATCTTTGGAAGCCGTCTGAAGAAGGGACTCAGATGCTTCTGCCAGTCCAAGTTCTTGACAAACACTTTGCTATCCGCCGTTCCAACAAGCTGTGGGATATTGAGGTGAGACTCAGGAGAGCTGTTTTCCACTACCTGATGACAAGGGCGACACTGTAAAAAAATGAGAACAGAAGAAACATATCTTAAGCAGAGAGCAGCACTGAAGTTTTGCCAGGCTAATGTTTACACATTACAGTAGTCAAATAATATAAACTAACCTCAGCGATGTCTTCCAAAGTGTCAACCCTGGTCTTCATGTATGCTCGCTTGATAATCTGATGATCTGTGCGTGGCCTGCAGCTTCTGATGTGTGGGAGAAGCTGTTTCCACAGTGATCTGAAGCTTGATGTACAAACTGCAGGCTCACCTGAAAAACAGATGTTGCTTATGGTTAATTATACTCTAATCATTAAAACACGAAAATCACCAAAATAATGTTTTACACTTACCACGCTCCTTAGCAGACTTCACGTAGAGACAGGTCATGTCAGTCAGGGTGTCTTTGCCAATTCTGAAAAGGGGGATAAAAGGATTAGGGTTAACAGTAATATGGGAATAACACGCTTCACAGATAACAGTTCACATTGTGACGTTAACGGTGTATTTAAGATGCAAAACGCGGAGATATTGGGACATCTGCCATCGGCTAGCGATGCTAGCTAGCTCACTTGAGATAACACTGCTCGTAAAAGCAAAACACTTGCAGAACAGCACACCAAAACATAAACATACACTCGAGTTTAAAACCGGCGCACATTAAAGTGATTAAAAGCGGGTGTTTTAGTCGCAAAGCTTACCTGGTTCAGCTGTCCTGTTGTCTCTCCCAACACCGTGCACAGAGAGACACACAGGAAGCTGATAATGGCCAGGCAAGCGCGTGATTGGTTCGAGTGACGCAGTGCGTAAGCCACGTGACCAGAAGTGGTATCGGGAGTTGTAGTTTTTTTCTCTTCCCTCGCCGAAAAATAACCCATAACATAGCAAAGTTTAGCTTACAACTTAGCTCCGAATAGCTGCGTTTAGCTCCAGGCGTTGGCGCTAACAGCCGGTTTAGCACCATAGAACACACACAAAGCACGACCCACACAACCCACGGGCCAACCCACGCCGAAAAATAACCCGATAACATAGCAAAGTTTAGCTTACAACTTAGCTCCGAATAGCTGCGTTTAGCTCCGGGCCTAACAGCAGGTTTAGCACCATAAAACAGACACAAAGCACGACCCACGGGTCAAGAAATACTACATAAGTATATAATTTGTACAGACAAAACGCCGAAAAATAACCCGAAAACATTGCAAAGTTTAGCTTACAACTTAGCTCCGAATAGCTGCGTTTAGCTCCGGGCTGTGGAGGTAACAGCCGGTTTAGCACCATGAAACAGACACAAAGCATGATCCACACAACCCACGGGCCAACCCACGCCAAAAAATAACCCGATAACATGGTGATAACAGCAAGTAGTCACATTAAGCCCGTATTGCAGAGTGCACTGAAGCAACATGTTAGCTTAGCATTAGCTCCACCGGAGCAGACAAGTAAGATTCTAAAGTGATCACGAGACCGCCTTAAAACACAGCGTTAAAGCAATAATTTAGTAGTAAAGTAAAAGTGTACCTGAGTAAACAGTTCCGTTGCAATGTAGTCCAGGAAATGTAAGCTCTGAAGACTGTGCTCTGCAGACGGTCTGGAGTAATGAGAGAAGCACACAGGGCACGCAGAGCACGCAGCTGGCCATGCGGATCACAGCTGATTGGTGGAAAATGTAAACAACACGTTGGCTAGAAAAAGGTGACGCCCCCCAGGAGAGCAGGGAAAAGACCCGAAAACTCCACATTTTTAACAGCTTAATGTATACGTTTAAGACAACCAATAGTGTTATCTGAAGCACACAGGGGCTTATTCATAACTTCAACTAGCACATTCTGCAAAAAAATGAAAATCACAAATTTGGGGAAAAAAGTAAAATGCTGTTTTTCTCAGTTTCACCGAGGCCGACATGGTCCGACAATTGCGGTGGCGAGTCACATATTTTATGCTTCGAAACGCTGTGTGTCTTACTCACTCATATTCACAGAGAAATGAGTCTAATGAGGAAGTGAATCTAGACGTGGCAAAATGCAGAGACATGTGGAGCGTGGACATGTGTAGGGGAATGAATATGTTAAATTCCTCAACTGCAAGATAACAGGAAAACCTCTCTGAACAATGGGGGTTTTTCTCTTTCCTCATGTGATAACAGACATTCTCCCCTAACAAACATTTCTTACAGGAAGACTGCCGTCGATGAAAAATTATGTTTTATGTGATAATGTCATGAATGTTTGTTTGGATCTGCTCCCTACACCGCATGTTTTCTTGTGTTATGCATTTTCCACTGTTTAAGGTTTTATGTCTCGACGCTTCAAACCCGAGTATACCCGTGAAAAGGTGAAAGAAAATATAAAATGGATCTACCTCAAGAAATAACGTGCACAAACTGCTCAAAGTGTTTAACGTGTAAATGTTTAAACAGGGTTTAATGTTTTTGCCAAAACATTAAGTTACTCCAGTTTCATTTTCTCGGCCAGGAAAATGTTAAACAGGAAGTCGTCGCAGTAGCGCCCGCCCCTTTTTGCTCCCAGCATGCCCCACGCAGCTAGGTAACAAAACGACGCTCCGAGCTAGAGACGCTCTCTTTTGTCTTCTTTTTCTTTGTCTTTTTTTTTTTTGAAGCTGTCTCCACGGACGAGCTTTGACCCTTCCTTTGTCTCAACAAAGCGTCCGCCACGTGGGTCGACAACGCTAGGCCAGCCGCGTCGCCCTCTGAACTCTGAAAACACCTGGAAACACCTGGAACTAAGCTAAACGCAAAACGGACAGAGACTTTCTTTTTCTACCTCGTAGAAGAAAGAAAAGAGAGGAACTCTGGACCAGTTTTAAGCCACGCGCCGCCCGCGCCACGGACATTGCCGCCGCCCGCGTCACGGACATCGCGGCACGCCGCCACACCGCTCCACGCCACTGCCTTCGTCACGGACTTCCCTGCGGACACGAGACGGACCAGCTAACACGCCGCTGCCCGCCGCCGTTGCCCGTCGCCGCTGCCTTTGTCACGGACTTCCCTGCGGACACGCACACGAGAAGGACCAGATCCTCGCCGCGGATCCCGTCCGCGGACAAGGACCAGCCGGACCGAGTTCTACAGTGTGCGGTTCTTTTGTGGCGTGATTTGGGTAGAACTCAGCTGTTCCTCCTCCCTTAGCTTCTCACTTTCCCTCTTTTTGATATAGATTAGCATAGACACGTTTGATTATTCAAGGCAAAACCCTTGTTTAACATTACTTGCACAAATCTGCTGTTAAATCTGATATGAACATCACCTGTGATTTACCTGCATGAATTTCTGCTCCGGTGCCATTTTGATTGACTTTTTGATAAATAAACTACACAAAAGAGTTATTGACTATTGTTTGTTTGATTAGACTATGTGTAAGTCCCTGAATCGTGAAACACCCGTCAGACCTTTTAACGAGCGCGATTGAGGACCGTATTTTAGCTTTTGGATTTAGTCCTGGTGCCCCGAGATGTGTTGCTAAATTCCCTTTGATCATAAACTGAATATCTGTAGTTTGAGACCCTACACATGCAATATATGGCGGTCTGTAGTTTAAAACGTTCCTCTTTGAAATCGCTTATGGTCAGGCCAGTTAGGAACAGAAATATAAACCCACAGCTTCAGCCATGCTGCCCTAGGAGCAACTGTGCTGGGGGAAGTATGGCAGCTTGAGCACTATTCTCTTCTTGTGACTACTTATTCTATCAGACAATATTTAATTTTTAATTCCACTTGCAAACTGTTCACCGCCTTCTTTTTCTTTTTCTCACTCCTGAGGACGGTCCGACGGTCCCTCATCTGCCTGAAGAGTGGCTCCAGCTCGACTCAGTCGGTCCCTCATCTGCCTGAAGAGTGGGTCCAGCTCGACTCCGATGGTCCCTCATCTGCCTGAAGAGTGGGTCCAGCTCCAGTCTCCCTCGCGTCCGTCTGTCCGTCTGTGAGAGTCAGATCTCTCCTTCACTCTGGAACTGCTCCAGATTTCTACTTTTTCCCAAGGAGGCTTTTTGTAGTTTTTCCTGGCCGAGAAGGAGGGTCTAAGGACTGAGGACTCTGGGACATCGTACCTCGCCACCACAGACATTGTTTGATTAATTTTTCACTGTCGCCCTCAGAGGCAACTGTTGTTGTGATTTTGGGCGTTACAAAAACACATTGCCACATTGAAATGAGACTTTCTTGGCCCGATCTGCCCCACTAGTCAAAATACATCATGCGCATCACTACCGTGGAACATATTTCTGTGTAAATGTCTCATGTTACAATGCAACTCACACAGAGTAATCAAGTACAGAGGGGACAGTAGGGACAGCTCAGATGTGTTCTTTGTATGTTAAAGTTCAAAATGTCATGTGTTCTATTACAATCCAACACATATTCAGTGAGAAATTAGTCTAATTAGACCCGTGACACAACGGACCTCAAGTGCACCGCGAGACCCCTGTTTCAAAAGACAACCGGTGTACAAATGTTACAACGTGGGCACCTGTTGTTTATTGACAGGTGCAGCCCATATATCTACAGAAGCGCTGTATATTCAAAAAAAGTATGGGATATATATATATATATATAAATAAATAAATATATATATGTTCTTTTGGAATGATACTACACCAGTAATCCTAGTCAGAGGGGCTACATGCAAAGGATGTGGGACGCATGGATACTTTGAAAGCCACAATCAAAGCTCAATGTTTCAACATCCACAAACGGCAACTGCTATCACCGCTTGAGACGACAAGCTACAACACAAATGCTGTGGTAAGGGGGCGTCGGGCTGCCAGGTCTGGTTGGGGAGATACAATTATCTCCCCAACCAGATATTGGATATGAAGCCCAGATACTTGGATATGAAGAAGGTTGGATCTGAACAAGGTAGTGACTGACCTGAAAGATAAGATCATGGCGAGATTGAATGCAAGGCAACCCTGACACTCCTTACAGCTAAGTGAAATACCATCAGAAAGTATGATCCCTACCACAACCATCACTGAAACCAATAAGCTGATACACCTCAGCAGCAGTGATCCTAGAGATGCTTGGCTATAAGAGAAACCATGGGAGCCATGAGAAACAATACCAACCATGGAAACGAAGGTTAGAGGCTAAATTCAAGAAAGCACAGAGAGAAGTGAGCAAACTGACTGAGGCTGAGAAAAGTGCAATTAAAAAAACAAGTACCAAAGAGGCCCATACTTGAAGCACTCGAAACAAAGGCTCCAAGCCTTGGCCAGCCGCCTAAAGAGGTACACAAGAGACAATGTAGCCAGACGAATGAACCAGTAGGGTAATGGTGAGGCAGCAGAGCAGACTCACCAAGGCTGGAAACTGAAAGGAAAAGTATATGGGAAAAGAAGGCATAATTGTGATGCAGAGTGGCTGGTGGATCTAAGAGCGGACCAAAGCAACCTCCCTGAGCAGAATCCAGTAGCCATCAAAGTGGCAGACATCCCAGAAAGTGTTACGGATATGATTCACGCATACTGGCTAAAGAAACTCACAACACTCCATGAGCGCCTGGCAGCACAAATTAACCAGCTGCTAAAGGATGGGTCCCACAATGGCTAACCGAACGGCGTATAATCTGGATCCTGAAGGATCTCTACAAGGGTACAGTCGCATCTAACCATCGGCCAATAACCTGTCTCTCCACAACATGGAAGCTCATGTCAAGAATCTTTGCGGCTAAGATGAGTGGGCACATGGATCCATACATGAGTAAAGCACAGAAGGACATCAACAAAGACACCAGAGGAGCCGAACACCAACTCCTGGTTGACAGAACAGTGGCTCAAGACTGCAGAACCCGATACACCAACCTGTGTACTGCCTGGATTGATTACAAGAAAGCAAATGACTCAATCACTCACGACTCCGGAATGGGGCCACGGTCAGTCACCTCCTCTAAATGGATGACATCAAGCTGTATGCTAAGAGCAAGCAAAACATTTAATCACTGATTTACACGACCAGGATCTACAGCACTGACATTGGGATGTCATTCGGACTTGAGTAGTGTAGTCGGATGGTGTCAAAAAGAGGGAGGGTAGTCTCACTCCTGGAAGGAACAATAGCAGACATTGAGGACAGCTACAAGTATCTTGGAATACCACAGGCAAATGGCAAACTCAAAGACCTCTTTGGAAAGCGGCAACAGCCAAATACAAATTTGCTACTCAATGGCAAAAACATGTCCTGGAAAATAAACAGCTACGCCCTGCCAGTGATAAGATACTATGCAGGAATGATAAGTTGGCCAAAGGACGCGATACAGTGAAGTGCTCAGTGAATGTCTCAATGGGAAACATTGGAGGACAAGTCCCTACATGGGATGTACCTCCGGAACATAACTGAAGTTGCTGATATCAAGAAATCGTACCAATGGCTAGAGCGGGCCGAACTGACGGACAACACAGAGGCACTCATCATGGCAGCACAGGAATAGACCCTGAGCACCAGTGCAATAGAAGCCAAGATCTACCACACCAGACAAAACCCAAGGTTTAGACTGTGCAAAGGGGCCCCTGAGACAATCCAGGAGGAGTGGCTACAGCATATCCCTGGAAAAACATCAGACGTCTCAATCCAGAAAAGTGCAGAGGCTTTACGCTTTTACAGTTGGAATAAACTTTTCCATCAAACTGATTTTGGATTCAAATGAACACACAGAGCCATTTTATTTCCCAAGACAAATGCAAAAAGCTAAATTCATAAAGCTAAAATACTATGCAGTTTAAGTAAACTGTTATCCGATTGCAGACTTTGTCCACAAGATTAATTTACTGTATATAATGTTAATGTGTTCTGCATGTTTTATGACTTATCTTGTGAACAATTTTACCTTTGTAATTATGTGGCCTAATCTCCCCTAATCTCAGGGACTGCAATTGGAAATTAGCTATTTAGCTACAATCTGGTGCAGATCATCTTAAACTTTAAGGTCCCATATCATGCAAAATCGACTTTTCAGAGCTTTTAATCTTCTTAAAGTGCTATTGGTGCCTCATATATGTACCCAAAGTGTTTTTTGATTGATTCCTGCAGTCTTTAGCTATAGAACAACATATCTCCCATTCCTCAGATCTGCAGACCGACGGGGCCTACTCACTCCAACGCGTCATAATCACCGCATTTGTTATTTAAATGTGGATGCACTGACTTTGCCCGGAATGTTCCACAGTAGGGCATTAAACATATCAATCTTGCATCTATTCAATTAGGGGTGCTTATATTACTCAAAAACCTGCTCTTACTGAGAGTAGTGTTGTCTCTCCATGGATCTCCTAATTACGCCCTCCCTTTGATAACTTCCCCTAGAGAGCAAACGGGGCTTAGGAACGAGATTTGGTCGCTCTTGGTGTGGTGTTTAGTGTAATCATAACCTTATAACAAGGCAGTAACCAGAGGCTGGGCGATATGGCAAGTACAATAAATGCAGTTTTTCCTCATTTCGAAAGCAAGGACGTTTCCTTAGGTAAATTTCTGACATCTATGTATGACATTTTTAACATGCTCTCAGTGAACATGGAGAAAAATGTGGTCTTCTGCCTGTTTTTTAAATAAATATAAATATAAATATAAATATATATATGTAGATTTATTTTAGCCAGGGTTGGCTGATTCCCCATAGAGATATTTGGATTGACACAGAAATAGCGAGAATGATTATTCTCATCATGAAAGGTCCTTTAGGCTTCCATCGAACGTCTTACAATTGGGTAAATACTCTAACTTAAATGCTAGTGCTCAACTGATTTGTTCCAGGTCTCCAGTAGCAACTGTTGATGTCTGTAATTAATTGTGGTGAATGAATGTGAGCTCAACAGTGTGAAAAAGACCTCTCCTGGGGATGTAGTAGATGCTTTAGCCATTTAATAATTAACTCCACTGCAGGACATAGATGATTGCACTCGTCCTTAAACACTTTTAATTGGCTGCAAGTTTCCCAACAGCATCAGTCTCTTCAGTGAATCAATCAAACTTGATTTATAAAGTACTTTAAATACAACAACAAATAATGCAATACAAAATGCTTAAGAGGGCATTAAAAACAATACCTAAACAGTACAAAATAATAAGCCAAAAAATAAGTAAAATAATTAATAAGTAGATTAAACAAGGTTCATAGGAAAATAGCAAATGTCACAGCATAAGGGATGTTGTGACATTTGCTATTTTCCTCTTGCTATTGTCTTTAGACCCTCCTTCTCAGCAAGGAAAAACTACATGACGTGGGCAATATTGAAAATGTATGTAACAGTCCTAAATAAGACTTGGTACCCTTGCCCTTACTAGGAGCCCGCTGCTGGAGGAGCGCAGGGGCCACGAGGGATCTAAAAGATAACAAAGCCCAAGACAATTAAGAAATTTAAAATCCATCCTAAAACACACAGGGGGCCAGTGCAGTGACCCCTGGTCTTTGGCAGGACACGTTCTGCTTAAGTTGGTAGTAACTGTAAACCTGAAATAAGTCAGTGTAATCCCTCATTTGTCCTGAAATACCACAGTAGAAGTTGGTAATTTGTTCAAATATATTTTTTAAGTGTAGCGATCCGCCTGTGGATGGCACTAGATGCCCTACTGTGACAATTTTTGGTTGCATAAGTCAGTCAGGTGAAGAAAGGGAAAGAAACGTGACAGGTAGAAATCACATGCTGTGATCTAGGTGCTTTATTGTTAAGAAAATATATGTTAAACCTTTGTTTTCTTTGTTAAAACTGCAGGTCACAGGTAAACAGGTGTTTACATTCATCGTTGCAGTTACTGTTTTCTGCAGAGATTTTCTCCAATTTGGATGTTTTGTGTTGAGCTAATCTTGCTAAGCTCCAAAATCAAATGTTTCCTGTAGTTCCTGACCAGCAGAGACTTTGGCTCATCCCCATGTTTCCACACTCATGCTTCACAGTAGGAATGGTGTTCTTGGGATGGTGAGTGGATTTTATACCAAAAATAAAAATTGGTCTCATCTGACCTCATGAATGACTCCTCTGGATCATCCAGATAGTCATTTGCAAACTTTAGATGGGCCTGTACATGTGCTGGCTTAAGCAGAGGAACCTTCCGTGCAAGGCATGATTTTAAACCATGACGGCGTAGTGTATTACCAATAGTAACCTTTCAAACTGTGGTCCCGGCTCTTCAGATCATTGACCAGCTCCTCCTACTGTAATTTTCTGAATTAAAGCCGCTACTTTTTCCCTACACTTTTAACCCTATAAATTAGATGCACAACAGCGCATCTAGTTCATAGGCTAACAGTCACAGGGGGGCACTCTAGCAGCAAGCATTTGATACACTGTAGAAGAAGGTGTCGCCTGGACCACTGTCCAGGCGAGAAATGTGTCTAATGAGGAACTGAATCTAGGCGCGGCTAAACTAAATGACACACGTGGAGTGTGGACATGCGATATATGGTGGTCTGCAGTTTAGAACCAGATTGGTTCTCATCTGATGAGAAACGATATGGTTCTAAACTGATGCCGTATTGAAATGAGACTTTATTGGCCAGACCTGACCCTCGGGTCAAAAGACAACCCATGCATCACTATCGTTTACCATCTTTATGTGTAAATATCTCATGTTACAACGGCTTATTGAAAGGTGCGGCCCGTATATGTACAATGTATCTTTTCTTTTGTCTTTCTATCATTGGAGCAGCTTTTATTCAGGAGCCCTGTATAGCCTGAAAAATACGATAGTTCTGGGCTGATTTCTCGTGGGGTATCAATGATGATAAGCAAGGTGAGGTGAGAGCTTGCATGGAGCCCCAATCCGAGGGAGCTTGATAGTCTATATCTTTAGCCTCTTGCTCCATCAGTTGATCTTCTTTCATCAAGCTGCTTGCCGATTACCCTGCAGCCCTTTCCAGCCTTGTGGAGATCTACAATTTATTCTCTGGTGTCTTTTGACAGCTCTTTGATCTTTCCCATGGCAGTAGTTGGAGTCTGACTGATTTGGGGGGCGCAGCTAACGAGCTCAAACGTGTGCAACTAATTTAGATTAATATGTGGAGTAGAGGTGGACTTTTTAAAGACCGACTAACAGGCCTTTGAGAGCTAGAATTCTTTCTGCTTGGCAGGTTTTTAAATACTTATTTCAGAATCAGAATCAGAAAAAGGTTTATTGCCAATGTCATTGAACACAGTTCGCACGAAACAAGCATCCATTTGCCTGGTGACACCACCAAGAGGAGCATGTACAGGTTAAAACC
Organism: Eucyclogobius newberryi; assembly: GCF_026437365.1. NCBI lineage: Eukaryota > Metazoa > Chordata > Actinopteri > Gobiiformes > Gobiidae > Eucyclogobius > Eucyclogobius newberryi. The sequence goes on from NW_027315746.1 coordinate 29,169,589, forward strand.
CACAGAACCAGTTTGTGTAGTCACTGTCAAGAACCAGCAACCGGCTTTATGGTTTCAGAATAATAGACAGGAATTCAATCTGCGGAATATTCTTACAAACCAGTCACAGGGATCATGTAAGGCTATAGTTATTCACTTTATAACACAGGGTTAATAGGAATGGTTAGGTGCGCCGTTGTATTGTTACACTTCAATTGCTGATCTCCTGAACACGCTCAACTACCGGCTGCCATGGAGGGTGGCGACAACAACGAAAGAGACTTCAGGAGTCACAACTACAGTGGGTGGGGGTGGTGTAACACTATGGATGCCAGCCGCCATAAAACACCAAAGAAGAAGAAGACCTAAGACGGAATCTAAAGAATAAAGTCTAAAGATTAAAATCTAAGATGTAAAACTACAGTAGGTGGAGGTGATGTAACACTTGGATACCAACCGCCATAAAACACCAAAGAAAATTTTATCAAATCAAACACAACGAGTTTCTACACTTATAATAAATGTTCTGTCTGTGAGGTACTGGGGAGGTGAGAAACTTAGTGATGTGAAAGTATTCTGTATATAAGAAGTTTAATTAAACATATTCTCATCATGTTAACAGGATATCTCTAATGACATGTGAGACTGTGCCTAACCACGTACTCACCCTGAAAAATCACACTTGGTTAGAACGGTTGCATGGCTCAAAAGTATGCATGGAAAAACGCTACTCAAGTTACAATTTTTTTATTTTAGTATTTTAAGCAATTTAATTAACATTTTAGATCTGTCTTTAATAGAAAGCTTTTAAAAAAACATGTATTAATATGATTTTCATTTCAAACACACTCAGACATTTGCTCTATGTCTGTGTTGAGCCATTGATTATTCACTTTAAATAGAGGGCACAAAATTGATTTTGTTGTAACACCTGCACTTGTATTTGGCTCGATTCACGTTTGTTTCTTGAATCCTGTTTACAAGGTCATCTTGTCCGGAGTGTCAGAAAACAGTCTCAAATTTGTGACCTCAAAGGTAGAAGTTCAGATGTGTTGAGCATTTACCATCAAATCACATTCTTCACACCTGCCTGCTTACATTAGCATGTTGGGGAAAAGCTATATATATATTTCTGCTGCCAGAGGATTTAGTGTGAACACCATTTTAAGTTCTGAAACAAAAGCCTCACAAATGTATGAAGCATTATAATAACACGATTAGAGTGTAACATCAAAGGTTACTTAGCATTATAGTTACAAAGAGTTTAGTGCAAATGCCTGTATGGTTATTATTTTGTTGATTAAGGTTTCTTTTACTTTTACTTTTACTAACTATTTAACGAAGAAAATTCAATGCATAGAGGCAAATCTTGAAATACATTATGCAGTTGGGCAGCTGCGAGTCTGGGCCTGCCACAGTAGGATGAGTTGTAGTGGTCAAAATAGAAACTATAGTAGAGAAATAGGGGAAATTAGTTCATATTTGGGGCCCAAACTGAGTTGGTGAGGTCAATTGACGGGGTTAGAAGAGTTTGTACCAATATGCCAACGAGATAACTGAGAGACAAATTTGACCAGCATGATAAATTAGAGCGTAAAGAATATAGGCCCTGGTACAGAATAAGTGGTCAAAATGAAAAACTAAAATTGTGCTGCACACACACGAAAACTATTGGAGAAGAGTAAAGCTACGGAGGTATCAGGTACTCATACATTTGGGTTTTAAAATGGGCTGCAATTTCTCTGTTGTTGCTTCTCAGGGGTTTTTCTTCAAGCAAGAATTTCTGTGGGTTTGGAGCCATGATCTGGGACACTGGTTAGCAGGACTTTTTGGAGTTGTCTTTTACAAGCGTGTTTTTCTACTCAATAACAATAATGTGAGCATTTGATACTTTCCAGCCACAGAAATGAAAATCTGGCAAACAGCAATACAGCCAAAATTAATTTTATTTGTGAAATCATCAACTTCTACAGACTGAACGCAACTTATAAGGATTCAAAATGTTAGATGTCTGTGCAATCCAGTCATAGCTTTTTTTTTCTCCAAACATTGTTTCTGTCAAACCTGGCCAGGCTAACAATTCCCCGAAGCTGAAAATAAATTCTTAGAAAGACAATCACCGCCTGCAAAAAAGAACCACAAACTGTTCCGGCCCCACGGCGCCCCCTGGCTGCACTACTCACTATACAACGCAGGCACTGATTTCAGTATTATCTGGAGATTTTCCTCCTACACTGTGAAATATGAGGGTAGTCTACATAATCTGAAACGTAGACCTCAGGAAATTCTGCAGAAAATGTAATTATGTTTGGGAGTTTTATTGTTTCGAGGAAAAAGTGAAACCCAATTATTGCACAAGGGAGGATTGTCATATGTAATTTGTGAGCGATGAACGAAATATAGGAAGTATGCAATAAACGGGTATTAATAAATAAAGATTGACTCAGAGGACATTTAATGCAGTCGAGAGGATCTTTAATATGTTTTTCCAAGTGTCAGTTATAAAGAAACATGGGTTGATGACTGAGTTTAATAAAGGTGAAGTATGTAACTGGTGGAGGCTCTGTCACCATTTTTGTCCATTTCTGTATTCATAAAATCAAACAAAATAGGTTGGTTTTACCTTGACATGTTTTGGTGAGCTGTTATCTTTGTGTCACTTCTATGAAAAGTCTGCCAAACCCGCCGCTCCCTGGAATAACTCATACCAGACATGAGGGAGTACGAAAGCTCCTTCGTCTCTGTTCATAGGTGTTTTGCCTCGTTTCCTGATCTTGATTGCCAGTGTTTGTACTAATGTCCTTCTGTTCCAATTATTGTTAATATGTCCCAATCCATAACTTGATTCTCCTATTTGCATGGAGGTCCCAAGGTTGAGAACTACTGTTATAAACAGTGGTCCCCAAACTTTTTGACTCGAGGGCCACATTGGGTTCTAAAATTTGGCAGAGGGGCCGGGCCAGGAAAATATGGTGTGTTTGTGTGAACTAATTAATTACTATAAATTACACGCAAGATTTGACCTGTAACTTGTAACAAAGCAACAAATGCAAGGCTCAATGTACAAATTGTTTTCCAAATGCATTAAATAATGATTAATTATCTACTGTCTTCTACTGTCCACTAGAGTCTTCTTCAGTGTGTCAGACACTTGCGCTTCCTGCATGATTGGCCCCGGTGGCCGTTTGTAGTGAATTTTATTTTCTGCGCGCCATAGATTTTCTTGTGCGCGCACTAAGTGCGAGCAGTGCACTATATGCGAGCAGTGCACTATGTGCCAGCAGTGCACTATGTGCGAGCAGTACACAGCTGCGCAGGCGCGCAGCTTAGAGGGAACAGTGGCCATCTCTTGGGGAAATGTGGGCATTACAGGCGAAAGGTAAAATGAACGGCCAGCCACAGTATCGTGAGTTTGAATCCCGACTCCGACATTTGCTGCATGTCCTCCTTTCTCTCTCATCATCCCCCTTCCTTTCTTTCTCATTCCATCTACTGTCAAGAAAGCCTAAAACATTTTTTTTATTTTTATTTTATATATAACTTGGACAAGCTTGGCGGGCCGGATTGAAAGGCCCAACGGACCGGATGTGGCCCGCGGGCCGTAGTTTGGGGACCACTGGTTATAAACAAACCAAAAACATATTTTTAATTAATTCTATTAAGGTAAGATATGGACCTTCATTAATGTATGCTTTGTAAATAAATTAATGACCATACTGTGGAACATTCCATGCAACGTAAACACATGTCTGTGGAGCAAAGCACTCAAAAAGGTGTCTCCTGAATGTCTGCATCTTTTCAGGGGAGTCCTGACCCTAGAGGGGAGGAACCTATTGTACATGTTTTTAGTTTTTGAATGAATCTCCACAATTTGACAAATGTCTATTTTCTTGAACCTTGTATCACTTTTCCTGGGGCTGATGTAGAAGAATCCGCTGCAGTAAACATAAACACACTGTTGACAACGGCTTCTTCCTAGCATCACAGCAACATTGACTCCTACGAGGTGACGTCATTTCCGGTGAGTGTGTCGCGTTTTCAGAGCTGTTCGTTCTTAGAGCCTTTTACCGATTAATCCACGAATTATACACACTATTTACGCATCATATACACGAAAGTGAACGTTTGATTTCTCCGCAAACAATCCGGAGCCTCAAGCCGCTCGCTTTTCAGTATTTCGTGGATTAAAAAGCCCTCCTCACTCTCTAGCTCCAGCCTGAACTAGCCTAGCGTAGCCTAGCCGCTAGCGTCATGGCTGGATCTACCTTTACCTGTTTGAGCTGTCATATGTCGAGTCAGAACCCTGGCTCCTTCTCTGATGATAGGTGCGTGAAGTGCAGTGTAGTGGTAGTTTTGGAGGCCAGGGTTACGGAGTTAGAAGCGCGGATCCGCTGTTTAGAGGAGCTTAAGTCCAGTTATAGTTCGGTTTTAGCGCGAGGGCTACCGGACCGCGCTGCAGGGCGTAGCATTAGCATTAGCAGTAGCAGTAAGGCCGAGCTCAGCCCCTCAGCGTCTCCCGTGCAGCCGGGACTAGACCAGGAACAGAATAGGGACCAATTTGTGACAGTTCGGCGGGGACAAGGCGCTAAACGCCGAACCTCAGAGCGCCGTGAGCTTCACGTCTATAATAGGTTTTCTCCCCTCAGCGATCACACGCCCGCTGAACACACGAGAGAAACTCTTGTAATCGGGAGTCCTATTGTTAGAGACGTGAAGCTGCCAGCTGCTAGCGTTAGGTGTTACCCGGGGGCCAGAATGGGTGACATCGAAGGAAACCTTAGGATCTTAAAGAGGAGCAGGACCCGTTTCCGGCGAGTCGTGATTCACGCAGGCGGTAACGACGCCCGGCGGAGACAATCAGAGGTGCTCAAAGTTCAAGTAGCCGCGGTGTGTGACCTAGCGAAGTCGATGTCAGACACTGTAATATTTTCTGGTCCCCTGCCCAATCGGATCAATGCTGAATTGTACAGCCGTCTCTCAGCATTCAACAACTGGTTATCCAGATGGTGCCCTCAAAACAACGTTGTCTTTATTGATAACTGGAGTGCGTTTTGGGGAAAGCCCGGGCTCATACGCAGGGATGGCATCCATCCGACTTCGGAGGGTACACCCCTATTAGTTCGGAATTTGACCGATAGTCTTAGTCGTGTTAAGTGACCATCTAGGGATGAGCCCCGGGTGCAGAGCAGCAGTTCAAGACGCTCCTCTGTCGCTGAACTCTCGCCCGTTCTGTCACATGTGAAGTGTTCAGATTCAAGACAGATAGAGACTGTGTGTCCCTCGTGTTCCTCGTACAAATAATGCCAAAAAGTCACATCTCAGAAAAAATATTTCAGGCGTCAGACCAAATAACTTAAGGAAAATAACAATCACAAATGACACAAATACACAAATGAATAAACACGTAAAATGTGGACTGCTAAACATTAGAGCAATTTCCTCCAAATCGCTCTTAGTTAATGAATTAATTAGTGACTATAACATAGATCTTCTAGCTCTAACTGAAACGTGGCTTCAACAAGACGACTACGTCAGACTAAATGAGTCCACCACACCCACCCATGTTAACTTTCAGACTGCCAGGAGCACAGGCCGAGGTGGTGGTGTGGCAGTGATCTCCCACTCAAGCCTACTCATGAGCCCTAAAACTAACAATGCATTTCACTCATTTGAAAGCCTTATGCTGTCGATCACATGTCCAAATATGAAAAACCAAAAAGGAGTTTTGTTCATAGTTATCTACCAACCTCCTGGTCCCTATTCAGAGTTTTTAACAGAGTTTTCTGACTTTATATCAAACTTAGTGTTAGCCTGGGATAAAATAGTTATAGTTGGAGACTTTAATATCCACGTGAACATGAGTGATGACGCTCTCAGTAATGCCTTCAGCGCCTTGTTAGACAGCATTGGTTTCACTCAGAATGTAAATAAACTCACACTCACAAGAACACTCTGGATCTTGTCCTAACGTATGGAACAGAGATTAGTGACCTCATTGTCCTCCCTCAAAACCCTATATTGTCAGATCATTTCCTAATTACCTTTCAGTTTATTCTTAAAAATCATCCAGTCCCACAGAATAAAGTTATAATGAAAAGGACAATATCTGAAAAATCTATCTCAAAATTCAAAGAAATAATAGAGCCAATATTCAGTGACATGTCATGTGATCCTGCTGAGAACAGCTTTAGTCCCAGTTTAAGTGATCAATGTGTCGACTTGACCATGAATTCTCTGAAGTCTGCTCTTGACGTTGTCGCGCCGTTAAAACAGAGGTCATTAGGCCAAAGCGCGCCTCCCCATGGTACAACCAAGAACTGCGTTCACATAAACAAAGAGTTAGAAAGTTAGAGGGATTATTTCGTCGCTCTCACACCGAAGAATCCCTAAAAGCATGGAAAAGTTGCCTGCTGTCCTATAAGCAGGCTCTGCATAAGGCCCAAACCAGATATTATTCAAATCTAATAGAAGTCAACAAAAGTAACACTAAATTCCTTTTCAGCACTGTAGCTAGGCTAACAAACTGTCACAGTGCAGTAGAGCCCTCAATCCCAGCTACACTTAGCTCTGATGATTTCCTCCTAGACACTAAACTACCTGCTTCTTAACCCTGAAAAAACCGAGGTCATTGTGCTTGGCCCTAAGCATCTACGAGACTCTCTATCTGAGCAGATAGTCACACTGGACAATGTTAGTGTAGCCTCTAGTTCTACTGTAAGAAACCTTGGAGTCTTATTTGACCAGGAGCTCTCATTTAAAGCACATATAAATCAAGCTTCTAAAACAGCCTATTTCCATTTGCGCAACATAGCCAAAATCAGAAGAATCCTGCCTAAAAGTGATGCCGAAAAACTTATCCATGCATTTGTAACGACTAGATTAGACTACTGTAACTCCCTGCTTGCAGCGTGTCCTAAAAGCTCCATAAAAAGCTTTCAACTGGTTCAAAATGCAGCAGCAAGATTACTAACAGGAACAAAAAGAAGAGAGCACATTACGCCGGTGCTGAAGTCTCTTCACTGGCTCCCCGTCGAGTCTAGAATCAAATTCAAAATTCTACTCTTGACCTACAAAGCCATAAATGACATGGCCCCATCCTACCTCAAAGATGCTATAGAACCATATCATCCAAACAGAGCTCTTCGCTCTCAGAATGCCGGCTTTCTAGTGGTCCCAAGAGTCTCTAAAAGTACAGTAGGAGGTAGAGCGTTTAGCTATCAAGCTCCTGTGTTATGGAATCAGCTCCCGACCCATGTTAAATATGCTGACACAGTCTCTTCATTTAAGTCCAGGCTTAAAACGTTCCTCTTCGAAATCGCTTATGGTCAGACTAGTTAGGAACAGAAACATAAACCCACAGCTTTAGCTATGCTGCCCTAGGAGTAACTATGCTGGCAGCTTGAGCACTATCCTCTTCTTCTTCTGACTACTTATGCTATCAAACAATATTTATTTTTTGATTCCACTTGCAAACTGTTCACCGCCTTCTTTTCTTTCTCTCACTCCTGAGGACCTGTGGACCCAGATGCCCCTCCCCTGGTGAAGTGGTCCCTGCCCTGTGTGGACGGTCCCTCATCTGCCTGAGGAGTGGGTCCAGCTCGCCCCTGACGGTCCCTCATCTGCCTGAAGAGTGGGTCCAGCTCGACTCCGACGGTCCCTCATCTGCCTGAAGAGTGGGCCCAGCTCGCCTCCGACGGTCACTCATCTGCCTGAAGAGTGGGTCCAGTTCGCCTCAGACGGTCCCTCATCTGCCTGAAGAGTGGGTCCAGTTCGCCTCAGATGGTCCCTCATCTGCCTGAAGAGTGGGTCCAGCTCGCCTCCGACGGTCCCTCATCTGCCTGAAGAGTGGGTCCAGCTCGACTCAGACGGTCCCTCATCTGCCTGAAGAGTGGGTCCAGCTCGCCTCAGACGGTCCCTCTTCTGCCTGAAGAGTGGGTCAAGTTCGCCTCAGTCGGTCCCTCTTCTGCCTGAAGAGTGGGTCCAGCTCCAGTCTCCCTCGTGTCCGTCTGTCCGTCTGTGAGAGTCGGATCTCTCCTTCACTGGAACTCCTCCAGGTTTCTACGCTTTTTTCCCAAAGAGGTTTTTTTTGTAGTTTTTCCTGGCCGAGAAGGAGAGTCTAAGGACAGAGGACCCTGGGACATCGTCCCTCGCCACCACAGACATTGTCTGACTTCATCGCCACCACAGACATTGTTGATTCATTTCTCCCTGTGGCCCTCAGAGGCAACTGTTGTTGTGATTTTGGGCCTTACAAAAATAAATTGATTTGATGATAAAAGATCTAATATGTTACTAATGTCTTCTGTTTTTGTTAAAGCTGCTCCCAACAGACTCCTCCAGCAAAAGTCACAGCTGGGAAATCCTGAAGGAACTAAAAAACACACACTGTGTTTGCCAATAATGTGAGGACTAAACTAGTAAAGTATGCATATTTAATTTGTTTAAAAATAAGGTAAGTCAAATTGTGCTGCGTTTTTTTCAAAATGATGGAGAACTTCTCACACTCAATTGTCCCCTCAGGTTTGTAAACTGTAAGTTTATACGTGTGTTCAAATGTAGAAGACATCTTTAGCTACTATCATTAAATAATAAGACCAAACCTCATCCCCTGTCTTGTGATCACCTGTTTATTAAGATGAAGTCTGGCATTTTAAAGGTGCATTATGCTTTTTTTTCTGGTGGAGGGACTGCCACGTTCACACTTAATTGTTCTGCAGTATGGCATTAAACTTATCAAGCAAAAATCTGGTGTTTTATTGTAAAATAATGTCATACTGTTGAATAGCAATCTAGATTGCAACATTTCCATAGAGTAAAGCAGGTGATAGACCCTCCCCCAGAAAAGTTACATAAGCCATGTTTCCATGTTCAATCAAATCTAAAATTACTGCGTGTCAAACGCTTGTTAGATTGTTCTGAAATATATCAAAATAAGTCTGTTTTCCACTCACTTCCGCTGCTGAAGCTTGGCTGGAAGTCAGTGTTTTTTAGTGGCAACTACAGGCCACTGAGTGGGAGGCTTGGTTTCTTCTTCTCCCTCTCTCCTTTTCGTTAGTTACAAATACAGGCAGTCATTTAACAACATAGAGCGCTAAGTTGTGTAATGAATTGATCAGACTATTGTAGGGTATCTGTCTATTTGGGCAGCATTACCGTATATTTATCTTGTTTCCTTCTCACACAGTTGCATCAAGATGTAGGGTATTTCCTCTGGGACTAGCCATTTTATTGAGTACAACACGTATATGATTTTAGGTAGTTAATGTTCATATTTATAATATAAAAGGGCTGTTGTTCAGTAAAACAAGTATACTTACTTAGTCTCATTTTCCAAAAGGGAGAACTCGATTCATTGACTGACAATTACAACTATCAAAAGATCAATAAAACAGGGTCTATAAACCACCATTGTGTGTGGTTTAATAAACAAAAATAGCAAAAGCAATTTGGTTACACAAGCTATGCCTGGGCTCAACTTACTTAAAAGAAACGCTGGAATTGAAAAGTAAAGTTTGGGCAATTCTAGAATAACCTAAATCAGAAGAAATCAATTTTAACATTTCATAATGATTTTCTCATTTAATTATTTTAAATACTGATTTCAGTTGGAAATACAAGGTTAGAGATTAAACATTTTAATCTCATTTGGACCCATGCAGCACATTGCTGTCTGTCGGTGTCATCTGTAGCTGGTGTCTGAGGAGGGACAGATACCTCTGTCAGGAACAGTGATTTACTGTGCATGAACAGTTGTTTTTAAAGGTTTCTCCTCTGAAAGGTTTGCTTCAGCAATTTTTTTATATATAAATTTCTTTGATTTTCAGGATATTAACTGATAATGATTTATAACATTTTGTTGATAATGTGATTTATAATAAAACAGGGTTTTATGATCATCAGGAGAGGGGCATTGTAATGGAAAAATGTCACATCAATGTATCTTTGTTGTCATTGTCCACAATTAACATGGATCCCTGACCCATGGTCCGACACTTCTGTATCGTGCCAATCATGCCTCAGGACAGATCTCCCCCGATTGAGACAGCTCAAAACTTTAGTCTTAAGTTTCTTTAAAAATCTCTTTTTAGAGCTGATTTGATTGTGATTTGATGTGTGTACATGGCAGTTTAGGTCCCTGCCTTTAAAAGGATGTGCCATTGTTCTGGAGGGAGGGACAGATAACTTTGTTAGGGACAGTGATTTACTGTGCACGAGTAAATAAAGATCCACCTTTTGAGAAAGACTAAATCTTGTTATATTTCTTTATTTCTTGGTAATTGTTTGCAGAAATTCCACAACAGGAAAACACAACTCATGCAGTATTAAAATCCAGATAATAAAAGTGGGTCTTAAGGCGAGACTCAAAATACTCCACTGTGGGGGCCATTCAGACGTGAGGAGGCAGAGCATTCCAGAGTTTCGGGCCGATCACAGGGCCCTGTCCCCCCTGGTTTTAAATCTCACCTTAGGCACCACAAGCTGGATCTGGCCCTCGTACGTGCAGGGGTGTAAATTTGTATCTGGACTGAGATTTACTGTGGGGCAAGTCCATTCAACGCTTTAAAAACAAACAATAAAATCTTAAAATCTATTTGAAAATGAACAGAAAGCCAGTGTGGTGATTGATGTGCTTGTGTTTTTTATTTCCTGTAAAAAGCTGCACAGCAGCATTCTGGACTAACTCCAGATGATAAAGTACATATTGGTCAATTCCTACATACAGGGTATTGCAGTAAGATAAGATAATCCTTTATTGTCCCACATGGGGAAATTTCATTGTTGCAACGCAGGTAGATACAGAGGTAGATACAGAAGAAAAGAACAGATCACTTATAGGAAGTTTGAAAAACACTCTCAGTAGAAGATCTTTTATAAACAAAAACTCCCATAGACAAAACCTCCCATTTCCCAACAAGGGATGGAGGGGAAAAAATAATAAAGATAAAAATAAATAAATAAATAAAATAAATACCATTGCATGTGATCACGACAGTAATTGCACATGAATATGTGTCACGACGGCACATGGATTGCACATGAATTTCACAGTAATTGCACATGAATCACGACAGTAATTGCACATATGACGGAATAAAATCCAGAAATAAAAGCATGCAAGATGTACTCAAAATCTAAAAAGGATAAAATGGCAAGGCAAGTTTATTTGTAGAGCACAATTTGTACACAAGGGAATTCTATGTGCTTCACACAACAGGAAAGAAAAAAATCACAAAACCTAGATTTCTATTCATTCAATTTAACAATTTTGCTGGCATGAATCATACATTTTGTCCATGCTTAATGATCTTCCAGATGGAAAACCACATCTATTGGACCACCCTGGCAGACACTCTTTCCCATATTTATTTGACATAGCGTGACAGGTGTCTCCAGGATAGACACATCACTTTTAGATTGATTCTTTCCCATGTTTGACCGTCCCTAGACGTCAATGCGCTATCTACCTCTGCACACGTCTGTACTGAGCCCAAGTATCTTTTACGACGACTCTCTTGTCGTCGTCTCCACCTTTATGTGTGGCGCTATTGTATCTTTAACGACGGAGCCAGTCTCGTCTGCCCCCTCCCTAGATTTAGCTTCCGCTAAACTAATTGTCCAAGAAAAAACTCACCCAGGCACCTGCTAAGCGGCTGCGCTTGGAACCCAGCACAATTGGCTATTGTGTTGAGCGGAATTATTTACATGTTCAATTGTTCTTTACTATTCTAAGTTTTAGAATTGTAAAGAATTTCTCTAAAGAAAGACCTTTTAATTTAAAGAAATTTAAAGGTGCTATTTTCAGGCTCAGGCTAAGTCAAATCAAAAAGACATGATAGAAATCACAAATCACAAAACAGTTTAAGACATTAAAGAGAAGAGTGCAAAGAAAATCTTTTTAGTCATATGCACAACTAAACAAAACTGTTTTTAGCTTAGATTTGAACATTGTCAGAGTAGAAGCTGTCTCACAAATTCAGGAAGACTGTTCCCAATTGTAGCTTCATAAAACTCAAACGCAGATTCCCCATGTTTAGTCCTGACTCTGGCACCAGCAGGAGGCCGGTCCCTGAGGACCTCAGAGTCCGAGATGGTTCATATGGCACCAACATGTCTGAGATGTACTTTGGTCCTAGGCCATGGAGAGACTTGTACACAAGCAGAGCTGCTTTAAAGTCTATTCTCTGAGCCACAGGAGCCAGTGCAGAGACCTGAGAACAGGACTAGTGTGATCATACTTCCTGGTTCTAGTCAGGACCCGAGCAGCAGTGGGACACTGATCTGTTGGATGCAGTGATCCACTTGTCCATATTCACCCGCCGTCAGTGAAACACAGATCTGAGTGTCGTCTGCATAATTGTTATTCAATTTCGCTGCGTATCAACTGACCAACCTCTACATGCTGCCGCATGTAGAGGTTGAACAGTAGAGGTCCCAGAATTGACCCTTGGGGCACACCATAGGTCAGGAGCATGTGGTCTGACACAGAGTTACCAATTTCAACTACAAGTACGTCCTGTCTTCCAGATAGGACTTTAAACAGTTTAGGGCAGTGCCAGTGATGCCCACCCAGTCCACTAGTCTCACATGCCAGTGTCAAAAGCAGCACTCAGATTTAACAGAATTAAGACTGAGGCTTTGCCCGTGTCAGTGTTCAGGCGGATGTCAATTGTCACCTTAACAAGAGCAGTCTTAGTGCTGTGATGAGGTCTAAAACCTGACTGAAAAACTTCAAATGAGTTGTTTATTAAGAGGAAATCTGTGAGCTGTTGATAAACAATCTTTTCAAGGACTTTGCCCCAAAATGGCAGATTAGAGATGGGCCGGTAATGACTCAGTACTGCGGCATCAAGACTGCGCTTCTTTCGGTCATGAAGCCTCGCTGAAAGAAAAGCAGTCTTGATGCCGTAGTTTTCAAAGACATTGGAAATGTTCCAGATTGAAGCGACATGTTAACTATGTGAGTGAATTGTGCTAATAAACTGTTCAGCACAGACTAGAAATCTGGTGGGTAACACATCGAGGCAGCATGTAGATAAACTCAGACTGGTGATGATCTCATGGACAGTATTGTCAGTTACAGGTGCAAAGTGAGTTAGCTCTAAGTGTCTTGGTGGTTTTAGTGTTTTTGCATGGAGGAAATTATAGCATGAACCTTAAAGTCATTAAAGAATAATGCAAACTCATTACACTTGGATGTTGAATTGGTTCCAACGGCAGTTGAGCTGGAGGGTTTGTTAATTAGTTTACTGTGCCAAACAGGACACACGAGTTGTTACTGCAGCTTCCAATTATTTCAGAAAAATATCCTTACCTAGTTCTACATAAAATTAGGTTTTAAATTCGGCCCGTCAACACTCCCTTTTCAAAGGTTTCCAGGACAGCATAAAGTTCTTAAAGCATTTGTCACAAATGTGATCAACATGCACATTGAAATCACCTGTAATGACTAAACCATCAAAGTATGTGCATACAACAGAAAGCATCTCTGTAACATCATCAATAAAACTGGCAGTGCTGGAGAGTCTTTTATAAAACAATGAAGAAAATGGATGGAGACTGTTTTAGCTCCATTTTAAAGGATACATACTCAAATAATGAAAACACTCCAAAGGACAACCTTTGGGTAACTATTTCATTTCTAAAAACTGGGAAGAAGGCCCCTGGGTGAGAGTGGAGATAGGGAAGAGAGTGAGGAATCTGTAGTGGGAGTAGATGTTGTAAATGGGACCCAGGGCTGATCTGAGGGCAGGGGCGATGACAGGGATGCTATGAAAAGATTTATATCTTTAATGTAAAATGTCTAAAATGCTGTTTGTATTTAAAAATGTTTGTAGCTGAGCAAGAATGTTTTATGACATAAAGTGAACTTTATATATGCGACTACACAATAGTATTGTAACGATAAGACTCTGCATAAGCAATCAATATCATACATAGATTATTAAGTAGGAAAAGTTTGAAAAATAATTTAGCAGATGACTTTTTTTGTAATGCCAAGTTTTATTGATTTTTCGGGTCACCCAGTCAACAGGATCGTTGTAGTTCAAAAAAGACATTTATTCAGTTTCTTGTTTTCAGCGGGATAAGTTCAGTACAGATCATCATTTATCTTCTCTACTTCAAAAGCCTTCCAGACCTTTAACCTCTCTCTTCTACACACACAAAAAATTCAGTAACCCCAGACCTCTCTTTTAACATAGAAGGAGAACAATAATGGTCAAAACAGAAAGATCTAAACCAGGTAGGACTAAATAAGGTCTAAACATGTCCTAAATCAGATCTAAAGTATGTCAAAACCAGCTCTAAACTAGGTCTAAACATCAGAGTCTTCTCCATCTTCAATTCTGCTTGGTTCTGCTCCATTACATCCAGCTGTTCCAATTCTCACCTTGGCCATAGCCATAACATCTAGTAACCTCCTTCTTTTCAAGTTTCAGGTCATAATCAAAAACTTGTTTCTGTTTCTCAGTGTTCACTTTCTCCATCAACTCATAGCGCTCTGACGGCCAGAAGTTGCAGATTGAAGCGATGTATACATGTGTTTCCTGTCTCTCTTCCCACAGCACCTCATTTTCTCTCCGTTCATTGAGCAGGCGCTGAGTGACGCGCTCATAGCTGTCCTTTAACTCCTGGAAATCTTTCTCTAGCTCTTCCTTCTCGTTATTTAAACCCTCTTCAGCCACCTGCAGAGTTTCCTTTCTCTCTTCTCTTAGCGCCTCATTTATTCTCCGTTCTTCGAGCAGAAGCTGAGTAACGCGCTCATGGCTGTCCTTTAACTCCTGGAACTCTTTCTCTCGCTCTTCTCTCTTGTTATTTAAACACTCTTCAGTCACCGGCAGAGTTTCCTGTCTCTCTTCCCTGAGCGCCTCATTTTTTCTCCGTTCTTCGAGCAGAAGCTGAGTGATGTGCTCATAGCTGTTCTTTAAATCCTGGAAATCTCCCTGTATCACTTCTTTCTCCTTTTTAAACCCCTCTTCAGCCGCCTGTAGAGTAGCTTGAAGAAACGTTACCTTTTTAGTGAGTCGATCAGCCAGCTCTGTGTTCTCTTCCTTTCTCTTCAATTTCAACAACTCATTATTACGACGCTCTTGTTCCTGATTTCTTTTCAATTTCTTTGTGATTTTCTTTACCCATGTTTCTAATTTCTGTTTGTCTTTCCTCAGTGCCTCATTTTCTCTCTGTTCTTTGATCAGAAGCTGGGTATTTTGCTCATAACTGTTCTTTAACTCCTGGAAAGCTCTTTGTTTCACTTCTTTCCCTTTATTAAAGCCCTCTTCAGCCTCCTGTAGTTCAACTTGAAGTGACGCCACCTGTTGATCTGCTAGCTCCATGTTCTTGTCCTTTCTCTTCAGCTCCTCCATCAACTCTTTATTATTATGGCGTTCTACTTCCAGATTTTTCAGATTTAAGTTAAAATTCTCTGTGACTTTTTCTATGTCAGCTCTTCTTTTCTGTCTCTCTTCCTTCAGCACCTCGTTCTCTCTCTGTTCTTTGATCAGAAGCTGGGTTTTGTGCTCATAGCTGTTCTTTAACTCCTGGAAAGCTCTCTGTTTCACTTCTTTCTCTTTATTAAAACCCTCTTCAGCCTCCTGTAGTGCAGTTTGAAGTGACAACACCTGTTGATCTGCTAGCTCCAGGTTCTTGTCCTTTCTCTTCAGCTCCTCCATCAACTTTTTAATATTATGGCGTTCTACTTCCAGATTTTTCAGATTTAAGTTATTATTCTCTTTGGCATTCTCTACGTACGCTTTTATTTTCTGTCTCTCTTCCTTCAACACCTCATTCTTTCTCTGTTCTTTGATCAGAAGCTGGGTATTGTGCTCATAGCTGTTCTTTAACTCCTGGAAAGCTCTCTGTTTCACTTCTTTCTCTTTCTTAAAACCCTCTTCAGCCTCCTGTAGTTCAACTTGAAGTGATGCCACCTGTTGATCTGCTAGCTCCAGGTTCTTGTCCTTTCTCTTCAGCTCCTCCATCAACGCTTTATTATTATGGCACTCTACTTCCAGATTTTTCAGATTTAAGTTAAAATTCTCTGTGACTTTCTCTATGTCAGCTCTTCTATTCTGTCTCTCTTTCTTCAGCACCTTGTTGTCTCTCTGTTCTTTGATAAGAAGCTGGGTATTGTGCTCATAGCTGTTCTTTAACTCCTGGAAAGCTCTCTGTTTCACTTCTTTCTCTTTCTTAAAACCCTCTTCAGCCTCCTGTAGTGCAGTTTGAAGTGACGCCACCTGTTGATCTGCTAGCTCCATGTTCTTGTCCTTTCTCTTCAGCTCCTCCATCAACTCTTTATTATTATGGCGTTCTACTTCCAGATTTTTCAGATTTAAGTTAAAATTCTTTGTGACTTTTTCTATGTCAGCTCTTCTTTTCTGTCTTTCTTCCTTCAGCACCTCGTTCTGTCTTTGTTCTTTGATCAGAAGCTGGGTTTTGTGCTCATAACTGTTCTTTAACTCCTGGAAAGCTCTCTGTTTCACTTCTTTCTCTTTCTTAAAACCCTCTTCAGCCTCCTGTAGTGCAACTTGAAGTGACAACACCTGTTGATCTGCTAGCTCCAGGTTCTTGTCCTTTCTCTTCAGCTCCTCCCTCAACTGTTTAATATTATGGCGTTCTACTTCCAGATTTTTCAGATTCAAGTTATTGTTCTCTTTGACATTCTCTACGTATGCTTTTATTTTCTGTCTCTCTTCCTTCAGCACCTCGTTCTCTCTCTGTTCTTTGATCAGAAGCTGGGTATTGTGCTCATAGCTGTTCTTTAACTCCTGGAAAGCTCTCTGTTTCACTTCTTTCTCTTTCTTAAAACCCTCTTCGGCCTCCTGTAGTTCAACTTGAAGTGATGCCACCTGTTGATCTGCTAGCTCCAGGTTCTTGTCCTTTCTCTTCAGCTCCTCCATCAACGCTTTATTATTATGGCACTCTACTTCCAGATTTTTCAGATTTAAGTTATATTTCTCTGTGACGTTCTCTATGTAAGTTTCTCTTTCCTGTCTCTCTTTCCTCAGCACCTCGTTTTCTCTCTGTTCTTTGATCAGAAGCTGAGTGATGTGCTCACAGCTGTCCTTTAACTCCTGGAAATCTCTCTTTATCACTTTGTTCTCTTTCGTAATGCCCTCTTCAGCTGCTTGTAGTGAAATTTCAAGGGACGCCACCTTTTCAGTGAGTGACTGCTCCGCGTTCTCATCTTTTCTCTTCAGCTTCCCCATAAACTCTTTGAATGTTTGTCCCTCTTCCTTCAGCTTCTTGTTTTCTATCTGTTCTTTGAGCAGAAGCTGGGTGTTGTGCTCATAGCTGACCTTTAACTCCTGGAATTCTCTCTGCTTCTCTTCTTTCTCTTTCTTAAAAACCTCTTTATCCGCCTTTAGAGTAGCTTGAAGTGACATCACCTGTTTAGTGAGTTGACCAGCCAGCTCCGTGTTCTCATCTTTTCTCCTCAGCTTCTCCATCCACACTTTATTACCGATCTCTTCTTCCAGATGTTTCAGAGTGAAGGTATTATTCTTTGAGACTTTCTCTCTGTTTGTTTTTGTTTCCTGTCTCTCTTCCTTCAGCGCCTCATTTTCTCTCTGTTCTTTGAGCAGGCGCTGAGTGATACGCACATAGCTGTTAATTAAATCCTCAAAACCCTCTTTAGCAGCCTGTAGTTCAGCTTGTAGTGATGTCACCTGTTTTTTGAGTTGATCCTCCTTCTGGTCCTTTCTCTGTATAATTTCTTTCTCCTTATAATAACCCGCTTCAGCCCCATATAGTGCAACTTCAAGTGACTTTAGCTTTTGAATTGTAGGGTGGCTTTGATCCGTCAGTTCCATGTTCTCCTTTCTTGAAATGAAGATTCTTTGTGATTTAATTTCTTTTGTGATGTTCTGTCTCTCACTGTTCTCATTCCGCTCTCCAAATCTTTAAAATGTTTATGCTTTTTGCTTCTGATGCACGCCTTATAAATAGTTAACAATAAGCTGTTCAGTTAAGCTGTCATGCTGACTGCTGTGATGATTGTCTTGTTCCAGTCTTCTTCTTTGGTATTTTATGGCGGTTGGTATCCAATGAGTTACATTACCGCCATTCTTTAGACTTTATGCTTCAGACTTTATGCTTCAGACCCTAATCCTTCTTTTTCTTTGGTGTTCTATAGCGGTTGGTATCCAAATGTTACATTACCGCCACCTACTTTATTCTTTAGACTTTATTCCCTCAGACATGTTTTTTATTCTACTTCTTTAGTGGTATAAGGCGGTTGGTAATGTTTTTGTGGTTGCTTTTAATGGCAGTTGGCAGCCAACCAGACCCTACTCCTTCTTAGACTTTTTTTCTTCAGACTTTCTTTTTCAGACTTTATTACCCGCCCATCCCCAACCAACCCCCCACGGCTTAGACTTTAGACTTCCCTCCCCCCCAGACTACTTCTTCTACCGTCACCTACTGTAGTTGTACGTCTTATTCTTCAGACTTTATTCTTTAGTCTTCATTCCTTAGACCCTATTCTTTAGACTTTCTTCTTCTTCTGTGGTGTTTTATGGCGGCTGGTATCCAAGTGTTCTTTGAGACCCTGGTCTTTAGACTTATTCTTTAGACTTCTATTCTCTATTCTTTTTGTGGCGGATCCTGGTTTCAGTCTTCTTCTTCTTCATTGGTGTTTAATGGCGGTTGTTATCCAAGTGTTAAATTACCGCCACTAACTGTCATTTTACGTCTTAGACGGAGGACATCTCCTTTAGACTTTATTCTTTAGATTTTATTCTTTAGACTTCTCCCTCCCCCTTTGGTTTCTTCTTCTTTGGTGTTTTATGGCGGTTGGTATCCAAGTGTTACATTAGCGCCACCCACTGCAGTTCACTATCATAATTCAGATTGACAAAATGTCTTCTTTGATGGCATCATAAAAGACCACACGTTCCAGTGACATCATTCCAGTGTCTTAATCGCTCTGTGGAGAATCACATGACAGAAGAACATTCTTATATGGAGCTCAACAATAAAGAAGAAGCCAACCGGAAGTATAGGCGGTCTAATGAAGTCTAAAGAATGACTGTGGCGAGGGTCCACCAACAAAAACAGACTGAGTCAGCGATAAAGGGTTTCCAGTGTTTTAATCGTGCTCTCCAGTGGTGAAATCCAAGTGCAAAACAGTGCTCTAACAATATTTCCAGTGATCAAAAGACGTTGAGGCAAAACCCACATGTATATATAACTAAGACTTCTTCGTTAAGTCTCAGACGTTACCTGCACTGTAACTTTCCACAGACTTCAGCTCTGCCTTTAAACCCCCATTAGCCCCTCCCACATTATAAACAGACATATGAAAAATAATATTTACCCCACTTCTACAAATGAATGGCTATATTTTCCCAGTCTAACAAACACAAAACTATAATCTTTATCTTACAAAAATATCAAACTAAATGACTGACGCATTTAAACCCAAACGCGGATGTGCCCGGGTTGGCCAGAACGCACCATGGGAGGAGAGTGAGGAGACGTAGCGCGCAGGTACGTGTGTGAGTGATTTGGCGTAGTTTGCATTCGTAAACTGACGCTTCTAAGTGTGCACTCTTAGACGCGGCAAACGCGCTGCAGAAGTGTGGCAAACAGGTTCATAAATGTGTCTGACCGTGCCTAAACCAGTTACATGTCTACCCGGAGACATTTTGAGTTATGCAGATTCTGAAAGTGTGAATTCAAAGCTTTCCAATGATGTCTCACTCATGCACATCTGATAATATTTGAGTAAGTTGTGGTAATTTGAATGTATACAACTCTCAAACCCATTCACTGAGAAAATGGGGCTCAAAGTTTCTCACCTGAGAGAGCCCAGAGTCACAGGGGGGCTCATTTACATCTCATTGTGATAAGCCCTCCCCCTGTCACACTGACACCACCTTCCCCCTACAGCTGTCACTGAAGACTCAAGAGGAGTGTTGTTATTGATGGTAACTGGACTTGAATCAGAATTAGAAGTTACTATATTAAAATGGAAATACTTGGATTACAAAAGGCCCTGAATAGAATCAAAGGATCAGAATCAGAATCGGGTTCATTGCATTTGTCGATAAACATAATTCACAGGTGATTCAGTGCAACACAAACAAGATAAGATAAGATAAGATAGCCTTTAATGCTACAACGCAGTAGATACAGGGGGAAAGAACAGATAACTTATAGGAAGTTTAAAAAAAACACTCTTAATAGAAGAACTCTTATAAACAGATGCCAGGGCCAGGTATACGAACTGCAACGGGTCCATGGCTTTGAATATATGGAGATGATATGTACACCACCAGAGTCCAATTACATCAGAGATCACATCCTCATCCTCTTCTTCGTCTGTGCACTCTTCTGTGCTGTGACTCTCGGCGCTGGGCATGTGATGTCTTTTGCCTCGTCAGCACAGAAAGGCCTGATTGTTTCATGCAGATAGGTCTGCCTGTCAATGTTCAGTCCAGGTGGGACCAGGACATGGAGATTGTCAACTGGAGGCAGAACAGCTGAAAGTAGTAGTAGCTGAAATTCCACTGGTTCTGCTTCACAGTGACTTTTCGCAAGCACCACACCTGGTCTCTTGGCATCAAAGCTTTACGCAAATAACAGGACATTTGAGAAATGGCTAACTATTTCACATAACACTCAACATTTTTTTTTTTAACACAATGTGAGAGTTTCAATATAAATACCTGAAGTGCTGATAACTCTTGATCTTTGGAAGCCGTCTGAAGAAGGGACTGAAGAAGGGTTCTTGACAAACACTTTGCTATCCGCCGTTCCAACAAGCTGTGGGATATTGAGGTGAGACTCAGGAGAGCTGTTTTCCACTACCTGATGACAAGGGCGACAATGTAAAAAAAATGAGAACAGAAGAAACATATCTTAAGCAGAGAGCAGCACTGAAGTTTTGCCAGGCTAATGTTTACACATTACAGTAGTCAAATAATATAAACTAACTTCAGCGATGTCTTCCAAAGTGTCAACCCTGGTCTTCATGTATGCTCGCTTGATAAGTCCAAAGCCGCAATCAGGGGAGAATTTGGTGTGGCCAGCAATGAGGAAGTGGATGTCCATTGTGTAGTGAAGCTTGGCCCCGGCTGCAGAGGGTTGGACGGAAAGTGTATCTAGTAGACAGAGAGAGAGAGAAAGGAGATTAGATTAATACATATGACATTTGATTAAGACGTATATCTCTCTATAATTGCTATTCTGCATTTGCACTATTATTAGTACCTGCTGTGCAAAGTCAAAGCTGTAATGCATCCTGATGTCTTTGCTTGCTGGCGGTGAGGGTCCAAAGACAGCACATTAGATTCTGTTGTAGAGATCTGTGCGTGGCCTGCAGCTTCTGATGTGTTGGAGAAGCTGTTTCCACAGTGATCTGAAGCTTGATTTACAAACTGCAGGCTCACCTGAAAAACAGATGTTGCTTATGGTTAATTATACTCTAATCATTAAAACATGAAAATCACCAAAATAATGTTTTACACTTACCAAGCTCCTTAGCAGACTTCACGTAGAGACCTTAGTCACATGGGTTGGGAGCAACTTCACATGCCAGTCCTTATGGCCAGGATGTCGACCAGGTAGCATTATGGAATGGACTTCTGCATAGTTTTTGATAAACTCCACAATGGTGTGAATCACTTCATGGCTGATGAACCTGCGTGAATGTGGCTGTGCGCGCTTCTTCCTCAACCGTGGTGTTGCTCCATTTTTCGTCATAGTGTTTGATTATGTCAGTCAGGGTGCCAATTCTGAAAAGGGGAAAAAAAGGATTAGGGTTAACAGTAATATGGGAATAACACGCTTCACAGATAACAGTTCACATTGTGACGTTAACGGTGTATTTAAGATGCAAAACGCGGAGATATTGGGACATCTGCCCTCGGCTAGCGGGGCTAGCTAGCTCACTTGAGATAACACGGCTCGTAAAAGCAAAACACTTGCAGAACAGCACACCAAAACATAAACATACACTCGAGTTTAAAACCGGCGCACATTAAAGTGATTAAAAGCGGTTTGTGGACACAAGTGGATTGTGACGTCGGAGCCATGGGAACCCCAGGAGGAGAGGATGATGAGGAATGTCTTGCTTGAATGCGACGATCAATGCGGGACGCCAGCTCGATGATGCTGTCGAGAGTGGTGGGAAGTTAATAAGAAATTTGTTCATCCTCAACGTAGCCCCCACAGAAGTGCGTTGCACTAGGCAGCCTGGTTCCACTCACTGGAGCTAGCTAGCCTGGGTGCGGAAGTGGATGGAGTAATCAACCACTGAACAAGACCCTTGGTTCAGACCCAAAAGCCCTCTAGAAGCGTTCGGATCTCGTGAAGCTTCTCCGAATTCTTTGTGGAGCTCGGCAGCAAAGAAAGGAGAATTAATTACAGTAATTTCTCAGTGAATATGAGTTGGATTTTAATAAAACTCACAGTATATTTAAGCTTAACAAACACATCACAGCTATCCCCTCTGTCATTGAATACTCTGAGCTGATCTACTTTTGTTTGTGTCTTCATCGAGTGAGTGTTACGTTTTAACATGAGATAAGATAATCCTTTAATATCCACACAAGGGGAAATTCCGTTGTTACAACGCAATAGAAACAGGAGGAAAGTACAGATTATAGGAAGTTTCAAAAACACTCTTAAAAGAACTCTTATGAACAAAAACAAAAAACTCTAATTAACAAAAACTCTTCTCCTATCTTAATAGGGAATGGAGGGGGGGAATAAAATAAAATAGATAAAAATAAAAAGATAAAGATAAAAATAAGATAATAAAATAATGATAATAGAATAAAATAAAATTAAGTAAAAATAGCTAGCACAAGACTAGGTAATACTATTAGCAGGTAAGTAAACCGAATAAAAACAAAATAGAACACTCCTATTCACAGGTATTGCACATGGTTAATTCAGTATTGCACATGAATATGATGGTATTGCACATGGTTACATCAGTATTGCACATGTTCGGGGCTAGCAGTGTTTGTTGTAGAGTCTGACAGCAGCAGGAAGGAAAGACCTGCAAAACCTTTCCTTCACACAGCGAGGGTGGATCAGTCTGTCACTGAAGCTGCTCTTCAGAGTGGACAGAGTGTCCTGCAGGGGGCGACACTCATGGTCCAGCATAGATGTGAATCTAGCCAGGACCCTTCTGTCCCCCACCTCCTGCACCGAGTCCAGAGCACAGCCCAGGACGGAGCTGGACTTCTTTATGACTCTGTCCAGCCTCTTCCTCTCCCTCTCTGTGATGCTGCTGCTCCAGCAGACCACACCTACAGGAGCTGATGCCACCACAGAGTCGTAGAAGGTCTTCAGAAGTGGCCCTGTCACTCCAAAAGACCTGAGTCTCCTCAGGAGGTAGAGCCGACTCTGGCTCTTCCTGTACAGTGCGTCTGTGTTATGAGTCCAGTCCAGTTTGTGGTTCAGATGAACACCCAGGTACTTGTATGAGTCCACTCTCTCAATGTCCCGTCCCTGGATGTTCACTGGTGAGGGGGCAGCAGAGTGGCGTCTACGGAAGTCCACCACCATCTCCTTGGTCTTCCCTGCGTTGATGAGGAGGTGGTTCCGCTGACACCAGTCCACAAAGTCCTGCGCCAGTCCTCTGTACTCCGCATCATCGTCGTCCATGATGAGTCCGATGATGGCAGAGTCATCAGAGAACTTCTGCAGGACACAGCTGTCCGTGTCGTGTCTGAGGTCTGCAGTGAGACCTCAGACATGAGATATTTACACACAAATATGGTCCAGGGTAATAGTCTTTTGACTCATGAGTCAGGTGTGCTTTAACATGGTCAGTCTAGTAACCTTTGTCCTGTGCCCTGGTCAGTTGATACTTGCCTGGGTGAAGGACAGAGGCTCCTGCCACAAAGATACTATCTGTAGAGGCTAATCCTAGTTCTTTGTTCCTTCGTTTTAACCTCTTCGGAAAATAATGACTGCATGAGCCTGTTTTACGTGTAGGACCACTGGTGTAGTCGCAGCACGATAAAACGACCGTACAACAAAACTTCTTCACCTGTTTTACATGACAGGTAACAGTAGTGCGCCCCCAAGCGTCCAGGACATGCACACACATGCAAACTTCTTTTAAATAAAACACAAATGAGTTATTATGAATAACATAAAATTAAGAATGCAAAATATCAAACCATATAAATGGCACTTACACTATCAATGTATGTGGAGGATTAGGAGGGTGCCTTTGTAATGGGGCTTGTGGATATCTTTGAGTGAGCGGCCTGATAACCCAAGACCCGAGGACGAAACATAGGCCTCTACCAATTATTACATTCTGACATCATGTTCTGCCTTTTTAAGCTGGACTTTGTTTGAGAGTCATTCAGTTAGACCAGGGAGGGAAAGAAGACTCTGTTAGGGAAAGCATTTTTGCTAAAGTTTTTCCCTAAAATAAAGACCCACGTTTGAACAAGACAAATTGGTTCTATTCTGCTTTGTTTCTCTGTCACCGTTTATAGTATATTTTCCGCAACACAGGTTTGGCCAATAAAGTTTCATTTCAATGCAGCAGGTTCTAAACTGCAGACCGCAGTATATCGCATGTGCACGCTCTGTTTGTCTTTGCATTTAGCGGCGTTTAGATTCACTTCCCCATTAGACTAATTTCTCTGTGAATGTGAGTCTGATTGTAATAAAACACAGCGTTTTGAAGCTTAGAATATAGAAAACACGATGTCTCCCCTGGACAGTGTGTCAAACCCTTGCGCTTCCTGCTAAATTGCCCCCCGTGGCCGTTTGCGCACCATTATAATGACTGCAAGGTTCAAAGCATGGGAAAAATACATAGCTTTGAAGTCAAGTGGGATGAGGATGTCAAAAACTGATTGCATTACTTTATTGATTTCAGTCCAATATTAATTAAACATGACAGTCCCAAAACACATGTGATTTTGTTATCCACCATTTTCCAACCCTTTGTCTGTCAAAACAATGTCACCTTCTCTTTTCAATTTGTCTTAATATAGTTAGTAGAGTAGCAATTCAGAATGTGGATGCAGTCATACAATTAAAACATTATTCCCCTCCAAAATTATGATTTATAAGCCTTGATAAATATATCAATTATATAATCAGTGTTGGGTAGCGTTACTTTTAAAAGTAACTTGTTACGTTACCTCGTAACTGACCTGGAAAACGTATGTGTTACTGCGCTACTTTGTTAAAGTAAGTAGTAATGCATTACGAGTACTCTTACGGTAGGCAGAAAACACACCACAGAAAATGGAACAATGTTACCAGTGGAGTTAATAAACAGTCACTCTCTTATATTTTCTCAATTGTGGTTGTGGGCAAAAACATCACGTGCAAAAGCCAAAAATCCCGGAAGAAAACAATATCAGCGATCGCTCATATAACCTATATAGTTTGCCGACAATGCAAAGGGATTATCATTA
The DNA here is from genome assembly GCF_026437365.1 of Eucyclogobius newberryi. Classification (NCBI taxonomy): domain Eukaryota; kingdom Metazoa; phylum Chordata; class Actinopteri; order Gobiiformes; family Gobiidae; genus Eucyclogobius; species Eucyclogobius newberryi. The sequence continues at coordinate 29,194,965 of NW_027315746.1, forward strand.
CTAGGTAACGTTATCATTACTAAATAAACAAGCTAAGTAAATATGTTTGACTTAGCTTTTATTATATATGTTTTATATTATATTTTGTTATATGTTGACAGATTACCACGACACAATGTCATACAATGAGCGTGTGTCCGCCTGTCCTCAAGCAATGAAAAACAAGCACGTAACACAAGGTGAAACATGCGGTGTAGGGAGTTGATTCAAACATTCATGGCATAATCACATAAAACAGTTTTCATCGGGGCGTCTTCCTGTAAGACTGTGGGGAGAAGAAGATCTGTTATCAAAAAGTCACAGCGGCTCCCCTGCGGTGAGGGAGACAGGGAGAACGAAAAACCCCCAATGTTCAAAGAGAGATTTTCTGTTATCTGGCCGTGGATTGTCCATCTCCATTCCCCTACAACCCCCCGATTGGCCGTTGGTTCTCCGATGAAGAAGCATCGGGCAAATGTCAAAGGGAATGTCCTTACCGAGTCAGCGAGCGGCACAGAGTGGCATGATTTGGGTAAACCTCTGAACCTGGACTGGTCGCTTTATCCTATTTGGGCTGAGGGGCAGGTGCTAGTGGGTGTTACCCTATCCCTAGGCTACTAACTCTCAGCACATCATCCTCAGAGGGAGTGGTAAACCATGCAAGAGCTCTTGACTCCTAGTGCAAGAATTTGGGCGTAGAAACAAGACTCTAAGACACCGAGGTAGCTTATCAAAGTGGATGTCTATGGTGGAAAAAAAAACAAAGTGGTTAACAAGGTTCTTGACATACGTTTCACCCTAGCGAAGGGGCAACTTCTAGGTTGGACCGCTTCTGTTCGAAACAGGTGACAGGATATTCTACTCTATGGTTTGCATGCAGGGGAGATTAACATACGAGGCTAGTGGTAGGGACTTTGCGGGCTTAGGACCAGCTGTAAGTCGGGGATTTGGCTAACATTTTCCAAGCTCCAGTAGGTGGCGCCTGTGTTAGGTGTCGTTGGGGCAGAACAACTCGTGCTGCTGTGTCATGCTTGTCATAGTGGAGGATCGCCTCTCGGAGGGAAGTGTTCACGAGTCAACGGCCCCCCAACTATTTTAGCCCAGGTCTCTGTGACCTGGTCTCGCACCGCCACGAAGGTTGGGCACGCGCTGCCTGCTGTCACAGGTTTTTAACAGCAAACGCCGCCGGTACTGTCATGTATTGCTATCACGATACGCAATAACGTCTGGGGTCTGTAAGTGTCACATGCCATCAGGAGGAGGCGTTGTGACCACATGCTTCTGTCAACATACATCTGGGGATGTTTTTAGAGACACTAACACGTAATTCTTTGATTAGGTTTTAGTGGTTAGGGTTAGTAGACTTTACAATCCGTGCAAAACAGTTGTTAGTACAGTCCCTAACGGGCGTGCGTTTGTCGGAGTTGTGTTCTAGTTGGAACTATCGGCATCCCTGACATGTCCCATGGGGTTTTGGTGCGCTTTGATTTGGTTGTGATGAACCCACTTCAGAGTAGGTTCTCTGCGTCCTTTGGTGATCTTCACGTGGTACACCACCGGAGATCGTTTGTTGACAATCTCGTAGGGTCCCGACCAACGTGGGAGGAGCTTTCGGGTTAGCTTGGTTAGCCAGTCTCTTGTCTGTCCGATCGGGTGCGCTAAGATGTAATACCATACCTTGTCGTTCGGGGCTTTCTGATCGTAGTAAGCCTTGCAATCCTTTGCACTTTTCTCAAGCTTCTTCTGAGCGAAAGAGAAGGTCGCTTTCAGGTGCTCCTGTAAGTCCGACATGTATTGGTGGTTGGTGTAAGCGGTTGCGATGCTAACCTCTCCCGGTTTGTACAACAGGTGTAGGGGGAGGGTCATCTGTCGGTCAGTCAAGAGTTTGTATGTGGCGTTGACCCCCCGGAGGCCAGCTGTTGGCGCGTCGTGTGCGTGCGTCAGCATAACCCCCCGGAGGCTCTGAGGTACCACAAATGCGGGTGCAGTGAGGATCTCAGAGGCAAACACCAGCAGTCCATGACGCAAGGTGAAGTTCTCTCTTGTGCGCCACAGCGCAGCGAGAGATGCGTCGGCAGCAAGTGCATCAGGAGGGATGGCACTGGCTCTTCCTGTACAGTGCGTCTGTGTTATGAGTCCAGTCCAGTTTGTGGTTCAGATGAACACCCAGGTACTTGTATGAGTCCACTCTCTCAATGTCCCGTCCCTGGATGTTCACTGGTGAGGGGGCAGCAGAGTGGCGTCTACGGAAGTCCACCACCATCTCCTTGGTCTTCCCTGCGTTGATGAGGAGGTGGTTCCGCTGACACCAGTCCACAAAGTCCTGCGCCAGTCCTCTGTACTCCGCATCATCGTCGTCCATGATGAGTCCGATGATGGCAGAGTCATCAGAGAACTTCTGCAGGACACAGCTGTCCGTGTCGTGTCTGAGGTCTGCAGTGAGACCTCAGACATGAGATATTTACACACAAATATGGTCCAGGGTAATAGTCTTTTGACTCATGAGTCAGGTGTGCTTTAACATGGTCAGTCTAGTAACCTTTGTCCTGTGCCCTGGTCAGTTGATACTTGCCTGGGTGAAGGACAGAGGCTCCTGCCACAAAGATACTATCTGTAGAGGCTAATCCTAGTTCTTTGTTCCTTCGTTTTAACCTCTTCGGAAAATAATGACTGCATGAGCCTGTTTTACGTGTAGGACCACTGGTGTAGTCGCAGCACGATAAAACGACCGTACAACAAAACTTCTTCACCTGTTTTACATGACAGGTAACAGTAGTGCGCCCCCAAGCGTCCAGGACATGCACACACATGCAAACTTCTTTTAAATAAAACACAAATGAGTTATTATGAATAACATAAAATTAAGAATGCAAAATATCAAACCATATAAATGGCACTTACACTATCAATGTATGTGGAGGATTAGGAGGGTGCCTTTGTAATGGGGCTTGTGGATATCTTTGAGTGAGCGGCCTGATAACCCAAGACCCGAGGACGAAACATAGGCCTCTACCAATTATTACATTCTGACATCATGTTCTGCCTTTTTAAGCTGGACTTTGTTTGAGAGTCATTCAGTTAGACCAGGGAGGGAAAGAAGACTCTGTTAGGGAAAGCATTTTTGCTAAAGTTTTTCCCTAAAATAAAGACCCACGTTTGAACAAGACAAATTGGTTCTATTCTGCTTTGTTTCTCTGTCACCGTTTATAGTATATTTTCCGCAACACAGGTTTGGCCAATAAAGTTTCATTTCAATGCAGCAGGTTCTAAACTGCAGACCGCAGTATATCGCATGTGCACGCTCTGTTTGTCTTTGCATTTAGCGGCGTTTAGATTCACTTCCCCATTAGACTAATTTCTCTGTGAATGTGAGTCTGATTGTAATAAAACACAGCGTTTTGAAGCTTAGAATATAGAAAACACGATGTCTCCCCTGGACAGTGTGTCAAACCCTTGCGCTTCCTGCTAAATTGCCCCCCGTGGCCGTTTGCGCACCATTATAATGACTGCAAGGTTCAAAGCATGGGAAAAATACATAGCTTTGAAGTCAAGTGGGATGAGGATGTCAAAAACTGATTGCATTACTTTATTGATTTCAGTCCAATATTAATTAAACATGACAGTCCCAAAACACATGTGATTTTGTTATCCACCATTTTCCAACCCTTTGTCTGTCAAAACAATGTCACCTTCTCTTTTCAATTTGTCTTAATATAGTTAGTAGAGTAGCAATTCAGAATGTGGATGCAGTCATACAATTAAAACATTATTCCCCTCCAAAATTATGATTTATAAGCCTTGATAAATATATCAATTATATAATCAGTGTTGGGTAGCGTTACTTTTAAAAGTAACTTGTTACGTTACCTCGTAACTGACCTGGAAAACGTATGTGTTACTGCGCTACTTTGTTAAAGTAAGTAGTAATGCATTACGAGTACTCTTACGGTAGGCAGAAAACACACCACAGAAAATGGAACAATGTTACCAGTGGAGTTAATAAACAGTCACTCTCTTATATTTTCTCAATTGTGGTTGTGGGCAAAAACATCACGTGCAAAAGCCAAAAATCCCGGAAGAAAACAATATCAGCGATCGCTCATATAACCTATATAGTTTGCCGACAATGCAAAGGGATTATCATTACTAGGTAACGTTATCATTACTAAATAAACAAGCTAAGTAAATATGTTTGACTTAGCTTTTATTATATATGTTTTATATTATATTTTGTTATATGTTGACAGATTACCACGACACAATGTCATACAATGAGCGTGTGTCCGCCTGTCCTCAAGCAATGAAAAACAAGCACAGCAAGGCACAACAACAAACCTTGCTTGTTTTAGCTCTGTAGTTTATTTAAATCAAACTTGCCACATTAGTATTACCCTGCATTTGTTCATCAGCTATTCCTCAGTGGTTATAGCGAAGGATAAGGAGTTTTTCAAAACGTGTGTAGGGTCTCAAACTACATGTATTCAGTTTATGATTAAGGAAGATTTCTTAGCAGAAACGAGACAAGACGGGGCACCAGGGTTAAACCCAAAGAGCTAAGATACGGTCCTTAATCGCGCTCGTTAAAAAGGTCTGAAGGGTGTTTCACGATTCAGGGACTTACACATAGTCTAATCAAACAAACAATAGTCAATAACTCTTTCGTGTAGTTTATTTATCAAAAGGGGTAATCAAAACACCGGAGCAGAAATGCGCACAGGTAAATCACAGGTGACGTTATATCAGATTTAACAGCAGATTTCATGCAGATAATGTTAAACCAGGGTTTTGCCTTTGATAACCAAACGTGTCTATGCTAATCTATATCAAAAGGAGGGAAAGTGAGAGGCTAAAGGGAGGAGGAACAGCTGAGCTCTACCCAAATCATGCCACAAAACGGACCGCACGCAATGGACTCGGCTTACGGTTCTGTAGAGTCGGTCCGACTGGTCCTTGTCCGCGGACGAGGTCCGTAGCGGGGCGTCGCGTGGAGCGGTGTGGCGGCGAAGGTTCGTGAAGCGAGCGGCGGCCGTGGAGCTGGTGGCGGTCGGGGAGCGATGCGTCGCGTGGAGCGGAGGAGGCTGCGACGTGCTGTAGGGTCCTTGGCGCCGGGGAGCGGAGGAGGCTGCGCCGGGGAGCGAGGGGTCGCGTGGAGCGGTGTGCTGCGACCTCCTTGAAGCGGCGGCGGCAACGGAGAGTTCCTTAGCGGTAGAACGCTTTAGCGGCGTGTTAGCTCCTTACGCGGCCTTTACTCAGATGAGGACGTAGCGCTGATCCACGTAAACGGCGTAGATTACTTCAAAAAGAAAAGAAACGAAGTAGCAAAGAAAGTCTCTGTCCGGTTGAGCGCTTAGACTTAGTTCCAGGTAGTTCCAGGTGGTTTCAGGTGGTTTCAGAGTCCGGGGCTGGCATGGCCTTGTCGACCACGTGACGGACGGATTTTGTTGAGACAAAGGAAAAGTGAAAGCTCGCCCGTGGAGACGGCTTCAAGAGAGAAGAACGAGAAGAGAACAAAAAGAAGAACAAAGAGATACCTGGCCCGCAGGGCATGCTGGGAGCGACAGGGGCGGGCGCTACTGCGAGAACTTCCTGTTTAACATTTTCCTGACCGAGAAAATAAAACTGGAGTAACGTAAATAATAATGGCAAAAACATTGAACCCTGTTTTAACATTTACACGTTAAACACTTTTGGCAGTTTGTGCACATTATTTCTTGAGGTAGACACATTTTACATCTTCTTTCACCTGTGATGGGCGCTCGAAAATCAAGCATTAGGAATATAAAACCTTAAACAGTGGAAAAATACGTAACACAAGGTGAAACATGCGGTGTAGGGAGTTGATTCAAACATTCATGGCATAATCACATAAAACAGTTTTCATCGGGGCGTCTTCCTGTAAGACTGTGGGGAGAAGAAGATCTGTTATCAAAAAGTCACAGCGGCTCCCCTGCGGTGAGGGAGACAGGGAGAACGAAAAACCCCCAATGTTCAAAGAGAGATTTTCTGTTATCTGGCCGTGGATTGTCCATCTCCATTCCCCTACAACCCCCCGATTGGCCGTTGGTTCTCCGATGAAGAAGCATCGGGCAAATGTCAAAGGGAATGTCCTTACCGAGTCAGCGAGCGGCACAGAGTGGCATGATTTGGGTAAACCTCTGAACCTGGACTGGTCGCTTTATCCTATTTGGGCTGAGGGGCAGGTGCTAGTGGGTGTTACCCTATCCCTAGGCTACTAACTCTCAGCACATCATCCTCAGAGGGAGTGGTAAACCATGCAAGAGCTCTTGACTCCTAGTGCAAGAATTTGGGCGTAGAAACAAGACTCTAAGACACCGAGGTAGCTTATCAAAGTGGATGTCTATGGTGGAAAAAAAAACAAAGTGGTTAACAAGGTTCTTGACATACGTTTCACCCTAGCGAAGGGGCAACTTCTAGGTTGGACCGCTTCTGTTCGAAACAGGTGACAGGATATTCTACTCTATGGTTTGCATGCAGGGGAGATTAACATACGAGGCTAGTGGTAGGGACTTTGCGGGCTTAGGACCAGCTGTAAGTCGGGGATTTGGCTAACATTTTCCAAGCTCCAGTAGGTGGCGCCTGTGTTAGGTGTCGTTGGGGCAGAACAACTCGTGCTGCTGTGTCATGCTTGTCATAGTGGAGGATCGCCTCTCGGAGGGAAGTGTTCACGAGTCAACGGCCCCCCAACTATTTTAGCCCAGGTCTCTGTGACCTGGTCTCGCACCGCCACGAAGGTTGGGCACGCGCTGCCTGCTGTCACAGGTTTTTAACAGCAAACGCCGCCGGTACTGTCATGTATTGCTATCACGATACGCAATAACGTCTGGGGTCTGTAAGTGTCACATGCCATCAGGAGGAGGCGTTGTGACCACATGCTTCTGTCAACATACATCTGGGGATGTTTTTAGAGACACTAACACGTAATTCTTTGATTAGGTTTTAGTGGTTAGGGTTAGTAGACTTTACAATCCGTGCAAAACAGTTGTTAGTACAGTCCCTAACGGGCGTGCGTTTGTCGGAGTTGTGTTCTAGTTGGAACTATCGGCATCCCTGACATGTCCCATGGGGTTTTGGTGCGCTTTGATTTGGTTGTGATGAACCCACTTCAGAGTAGGTTCTCTGCGTCCTTTGGTGATCTTCACGTGGTACACCACCGGAGATCGTTTGTTGACAATCTCGTAGGGTCCCGACCAACGTGGGAGGAGCTTTCGGGTTAGCTTGGTTAGCCAGTCTCTTGTCTGTCCGATCGGGTGCGCTAAGATGTAATACCATACCTTGTCGTTCGGGGCTTTCTGATCGTAGTAAGCCTTGCAATCCTTTGCACTTTTCTCAAGCTTCTTCTGAGCGAAAGAGAAGGTCGCTTTCAGGTGCTCCTGTAAGTCCGACATGTATTGGTGGTTGGTGTAAGCGGTTGCGATGCTAACCTCTCCCGGTTTGTACAACAGGTGTAGGGGGAGGGTCATCTGTCGGTCAGTCAAGAGTTTGTATGTGGCGTTGACCCCCCGGAGGCCAGCTGTTGGCGCGTCGTGTGCGTGCGTCAGCATAACCCCCCGGAGGCTCTGAGGTACCACAAATGCGGGTGCAGTGAGGATCTCAGAGGCAAACACCAGCAGTCCATGACGCAAGGTGAAGTTCTCTCTTGTGCGCCACAGCGCAGCGAGAGATGCGTCGGCAGCAAGTGCATCAGGAGGGATGGCACTTGGCGCAGGGTCAGGAAGGAAACCGATGATGCGGCTTATGACCCCATCGGCTGCTTGTAGAGACACAAGGTCAGAGGAAGCGAAGGTCGGAGACGCTTCGAGAAGGGCGCGATCGGGTTGGGGCCGTCCGGTGACAGCACGGGGCCGTGTGATCGCGGCCACCGAAAGGGTGGGCTGGGTGGGCATCAACTCACTGTCCAGTGAGTCAGCCTGTAAGTTACAGGGAGCCCCTTCAAGGGCCCCTTGTTTTGCCAGGGAGTCGGCTAGGTCGTTGAGGTCTTTGTCTGGCGGCACGTCGACCTTGGGAGGGGTCACGATGGCACAGCACTGAACTGACGGAGTTGATTGGGGCGTGGGCAGAGGTCGACGGACTTGTGCCCAGATTTTGAGTCGTTTAAAATCAACCAGTGGCTCGAAGCGACTGAGCAGCTCTTGACCTAAAAGAAGGGGAATAGAATTAAAAGGTGAAACGTAAACAGGATGCATCAGTTTCATGGGGCCGATCGTTATCTGGATCAGGGCCACCTCGTCAAGGGTGGTGTTGACCTGAGAGTAAGGTCGGATTTCCACGCAGCAGGGCTGTGACTTCAGTTCTCGTTGAGAGTGCTGGGCCACCTTTTGTAAGGTTCTGAAAAGATCGCGAGAGATCAAGCTGATGTCGGCGGCTGTATCAAGGAGTGCGTCATGCACGAAGTTGTCCTCCAAGAGGACTGAAAGATAAAGCTTGCGTGCGGCTCCCTTTTCGGAAAGGTTACCAAGAAACTGGGTAAAGGGGGGCTCGCATTGGGTGATCGACGGGTCGTTATGCTGTGGGCTGGAGATAGAACTTACCTGGACCACAAAGACGTCGTTGGCCTCCGGTGGCATTTGATCGTCGCTGTCAAGTTCCTGGTCTTCAGGGGGTTGGTCCCCAGTGACAGGTGTTTCCGACAGAGGGTCCAGGTCCACAGGGCTCCGATAGAAGTCTTCTAACTCGTCTTCCGATTGGTTGAGCGCTGAGTTATCACTCGTCTCAGGTCCGAGGGAGGTTACGGCGAGGACCTCCGCTTTACTTTTCTGGTTCCATTTCATGTCTTGGATCATTTTCAGCACCATACTCAGCTGTTCTTTACTGAGGTTCAAAGCGTCGAGACTCAGTTTAGAGGAAGACTTACCTGCGGAGTCTCCTTGGGTTTCTTCCTTCGTTGAGCCGTTAGGCCGGGAGTCCCTTCTGAACGGTCTGGTATCCCTTCGGTTGTTATACCTACCTGAGGCGTTCTCCCTGTCCCTAAACGGTCTTTGCGGTCCTCGGGTGTCTCCCGAGCGATGGTTTTCCAAGGTGCCCTCTAGCTCGAGAGGTCTTTCGACGCTCAGGACGGAAGAGTGGCCTTGGGTTCTGATTGTTGTTCCTGCCTGTTTGGTGTAGCTCCTTACCGCTAAATCTCGCAGCTGGCGGCTGCTTTGAGTTATTGGGCAGGCTGCCACGCCCAGGTGGTAGCTGGTTGCGGGGAGGAGGTTCTGTAGGAACAAAGATTTGAAATGTTTGTCCTCCTCCATCCCTGCTTCGTTTTGTGCTCCAAAATACGCTTTCCTCAATCGGTCGTAGTAGGCTTGAGGAGCCTCGTGTCTGTCTTGCTTGCACATCAGGGCAGCAGGCAACCCTATTGAGGTGCCTGTATCTGAGTACTCTTCGAGGAGAGCATGACACAAGAGCTCATAGTCCTTCAGGACGTAAGGAGGTTGGCGTTCCATGAAGCTGCTAACGTCTCGGCTGGACGTTAGTTTGATCAAGAAGATCTTGTCTTTGATTGACGGATCCGACAGGCGTCCAGCATAGAAGTCGATGTCTCTCAGGTACGCGCTGGTGTCGTTAGCGACGCCTGGCTTGGGCTCAAACCGAGAGATATGCCTGGCTATTTTGTCGAAGTCATGGTCGGTCGGGCCTCGGTGGCGTCTATCGGGGTCTCTGCCCGCGCGATAGTCTTCACGAGTATCCCTGAAGTCGTCGGGGTACCTACGAGTGTCCCTGAAGTCGTCGGGGTACCTACGAGTGTCCCCACGGTCATCTCGTCGCGCGTCCCTGTGGTCATCGTAGTGCCTGCGGGGGCTACCGTGGTCGTCTCGTCGCGCGTCCTGTAGTTCGGCGTGATGTCTACGGGGGCTGTCACGTCTGTCGCGTCGCCTGTCCCGTAGGTCATAGTCCGAATAACGTCGGGCGGAGCTGGTAGAGTCTGGTCCGGGGTGGTGTCTCGGTCACGGGCGTCCCCCAGTCGTCTACCGTCAGTGTAGGTCCGGCTTGGGCTCCTCCCCCCGTAGGTTCGTCCATGCATGTCAGAGTCGGAGGTTCGATCGTCTCTGGGTCGGTCATGGTCAGCGTACGGGGTGGGGCTCTTACGTCTGTCGTAGTCGTGGTCCCGTGGTGGCCAGCTACAGTCTGTCCTGTCTCCCCTTTCTTCCTTCCTCTGTGGGTCCAGGCGGGCCACGGGGGTTGGACTGGGTTGAGTCCCCCGCCCGTGGTCCTCCCGGTTGTCTGTACTCGGTCGGTCGTAGGACGGTTTCGCACGGCTTTGCCTGTCAGTCAGGTCTCTTATCTGGAGTCTAAGGGCATGCAGCTCAGTCTCTGCCTTTTCAGTCGCCTGAATGGATCGATGGAGCGCGTGCTTGGCATCTTCCAGATCAGCTTCCTGGTCAGCAAATTTCTGCTCCGCCCGTTGAAGCTCCTGTCGGAGGTAGGAGGTTTCGTCCTCCTTTGCTCTCTCAGATCTTGACCTGGCGTCAACGCTCTGTGTTAGCAGCGCAACGTCTGCGTTGGCTCGGTCAAGCTCCATTCTGAGGTCGGCGGTCTCAGTTCTCTGTGCCTCCAGGTCTGTCTTCCTGGCTTCCGATTTGTGATGCTCAAGTTCAAGGAGTTCCCAGGTCCTTTCCAGGATGAGATACAAATCGATAGCAACGTGGCTGGCCCATTCGGCCATGTCCTTAGCCTTTGGCGCCTGTTGGAGTCCAATCCACAGCGCGAGGTCCTTGTGAAGGTTCCTGTTGGACAGGAGCCTGTTCCTTCCCAGGACACCAGGGGCTACTTCACTGGTATAGTCTACCATGGACTTGTGTAGGTTGTCTACAGGCCAGTGAATGACATCACTATCAGAGTCCGCCATGTTTACCTTAGGCAGGGTCGGGACGAGAGGGTCCCAAGTCGCCAGGTCTGTGAGTTGCCTAGATCAATTCAGTCAAGTGGGACCGATATGTCGGGACGCCGATAGTTTCTGAATTAAAATCGCTCGCTTAGGAGAATTTAAAAGAAACGTTTTAGAGTGTTCGTGTTAAGTTACTGTGGCTAGGCTAAACCTTTGTGCGTGTAGCTGCGTGGAGCTTGCTAGTTCGTGCGTGAGCGGGGCACGCAGTCGTGCGGGTGTTGATGTTTGGATGAAACAACAGTTAACAAGGCATGTTAAATGGCATTGCAATTAGACATCAACCATGGACGCATGCAGTGTCCACGGCACTTCACTAGGTTACACGGCAAGGCTTAGCGGGGTCAGGGCCATGCAGTTACGTAACAAGAGGTCTGATCGGGGCGACACTCGCTGTTCTTGACCGGCGTTCAGTAGGCAATCAAACAGGTAAACAGCTGTTATTCTGATAGCGTGCAGCATTCAGTGAAGTGTTAGCGCCGGGGTACACCTGCGGAGATTGGTTGAAAATCATGCAGTGTATAGAAAGGAAAAATTTTGTTTAATCAAAGCGTTAAACAGCAGCGTCAGCTGTGCGGAACGAGCGTTAAACAAGGTGTTGTTCTGGGGCGTGCGCACACTTGCAGCAGAACAGGTACAAAGCGGTTAGTTAAAACAGGCCATGCACTTCTAAAAGAAAAATATTGATTAACGCGTTAAAACAGCGTCGGCTGTGCAGAACGAGCTTTAAACAAGGTGTGAGCTTAGGAGCATGCAAGCACTTGCAAAACAGATACACAGCGGTTAATTAAAACAGGCCATGCATTTCAAGAGAAAAATATTGATTAACGCGTTAAACCAGCGTCAGCTGTGCAGAACGAGCGTTAACCAAGGTGTTGTTCTGGGGGCGTGTACACACTTGCAGCAGAACAGGTACAAAGCGGTTAGTTAAAACAGGCCATGCACTTCCAAAAGGAAAAAAATATTGATTAAAGCGTTAAAACAGCAGTGGGGAAACCGTGCAAGAGCATTTAAACAATCTGTGTTAGCAGCGAGGAGCATGCAGTGTGAAAGTAAACACTAATCTTGTTAGTGTCTAGGTGAGACTTGATTGTCACCCCCCGGTGTGTGTTGACAGGGGAACAGGGTCAGCCTAAGGGTAAAGTGTAGTACAATTTACCCACCACCAGATGGAGACAAAGCTCCGCTAAGCGTGTGATTCAATTTAATGACCACTAGATGGAGACAAAGCTCCGCTAAGAGTGTGATTCAATTTAATGACCACTAGATGGAGACAAGGCTCCGCTAAGAGTGTGATTCAATTTAATGACCACTAGGTGGAGACAAGGCTCCGCTAAGAGTGTGATTCAATTTAATGACCACTAGGTGGAGACAAGGCTCCGCTAAGAGTGTGATTCAATTTAATGACCACAAGGTGGAGACAAAGCTCCTGGGCTGGACAGTTTTCCTCCGGAGGAATTCCAGCTGGGCGCAGGGCGCCTGGGACCGCCTCTATGGGGGGTCAGAGTTAGTGCCGAGTCGTCACTCAGCACGCTCTACACGGCTTTGTTAGCATTTAGCTCATGTGTTAGCATTAGCATCCACGCTCGGCCGCGTGGTTTGTAAAGACAAAATGGCGGTTAGCACAACAACATGGCATTTAGCGTACTAGCTCGGCTCGTGTTTGTGCTAGCTCAGGGCCGTAGCCTATGTACTAGCTTCTGCTCGTGTCATTTGGTAGCGAGCCAAAAATATTCACGAGCGTGGCAGTTGTTCGGGGACGGGAAACTCGCCGTACTGCCCCTGCCGTCTTGGGGTGGATGTGCTTATGCGGCGTTACAGCCCTAATAAGCTTCCCCAGGTTCGATAATTATCTTGTGCACGTGTTCGTGAAATAACTAGGCGGTTTGCGTACAGTAACAGCAGCGTACGGTTTATCCAAGCATCGTTACAGCGCAGGCAAGTTCACAAAGCAGTCTCAAATTCCAGCATCGACACAGCAGCATACAGTTTGAGTTCAAACATCCACAAAAGTTTATATGAGTACTAATCTGATTCATAGACGATGAAAAGTTTTAATTGTCTCACACGGGGCACCAAATATGTAGGGTCTCAAACTACATGTATTCAGTTTATGATTAAGGAAGATTTCTTAGCAGAAACGAGACAAGACGGGGCACCAGGGTTAAACCCAAAGAGCTAAGATACGGTCCTTAATCGCGCTCGTTAAAAAGGTCTGAAGGGTGTTTCACGATTCAGGGACTTACACATAGTCTAATCAAACAAACAATAGTCAATAACTCTTTCGTGTAGTTTATTTATCAAAAGGGGTAATCAAAACACCGGAGCAGAAATGCGCACAGGTAAATCACAGGTGACGTTATATCAGATTTAACAGCAGATTTCATGCAGATAATGTTAAACCAGGGTTTTGCCTTTGATAACCAAACGTGTCTATGCTAATCTATATCAAAAGGAGGGAAAGTGAGAGGCTAAAGGGAGGAGGAACAGCTGAGCTCTACCCAAATCATGCCACAAAACGGACCGCACGCAATGGACTCGGCTTACGGTTCTGTAGAGTCGGTCCGACTGGTCCTTGTCCGCGGACGAGGTCCGTAGCGGGGCGTCGCGTGGAGCGGTGTGGCGGCGAAGGTTCGTGAAGCGAGCGGCGGCCGTGGAGCTGGTGGCGGTCGGGGAGCGATGCGTCGCGTGGAGCGGAGGAGGCTGCGACGTGCTGTAGGGTCCTTGGCGCCGGGGAGCGGAGGAGGCTGCGCCGGGGAGCGAGGGGTCGCGTGGAGCGGTGTGCTGCGACCTCCTTGAAGCGGCGGAGGCAACGGAGAGTTCCTTAGCGGTAGAACGCTTTAGCGGCGTGTTAGCTCCTTACGCGGCCTTTACTCAGATGAGGACGTAGCGCTGATCCACGTAAACGGCGTAGATTACTTCAAAAAGAAAAGAAACGAAGTAGCAAAGAAAGTCTCTGTCCGGTTGAGCGCTTAGACTTAGTTCCAGGTAGTTCCAGGTGGTTTCAGGTGGTTTCAGAGTCCGGGGCTGGCATGGCCTTGTCGACCACGTGACGGACGGATTTTGTTGAGACAAAGGAAAAGTGAAAGCTCGCCCGTGGAGACGGCTTCAAGAGAGAAGAACGAGAAGAGAACAAAAAGAAGAACAAAGAGATACCTGGCCCGCAGGGCATGCTGGGAGCGACAGGGGCGGGCGCTACTGCGAGAACTTCCTGTTTAACATTTTCCTGACCGAGAAAATAAAACTGGAGTAACGTAAATAATAATGGCAAAAACATTGAACCCTGTTTTAACATTTACACGTTAAACACTTTTGGCAGTTTGTGCACATTATTTCTTGAGGTAGACACATTTTACATCTTCTTTCACCTGTGATGGGCGCTCGAAAATCAAGCATTAGGAATATAAAACCTTAAACAGTGGAAAAATACGTAACACAAGGTGAAACATGCGGTGTAGGGAGTTGATTCAAACATTCATGGCATAATCACATAAAACAGTTTTCATCGGGGCGTCTTCCTGTAAGACTGTGGGGAGAAGAAGATCTGTTATCAAAAAGTCACAGCGGCTCCCCTGCGGTGAGGGAGACAGGGAGAACGAAAAACCCCCAATGTTCAAAGAGAGATTTTCTGTTATCTGGCCGTGGAATGTCCATCTCCATTCCCCTACACGTGCATCTGAATATTTCATTCTCTTTGGCGTGAGGACAAGTCGCCCAGTCACTAGTTGCGCAGTGCGCATGCTCATAACACGCCGAGCTCTGGGATTGTGGTGAGGAGATGAGATCTTACCAAAATTAATGCATTACTGATTGAACACGTAACTTGGGCAGTGCTAGATTACGTGGGTGCACAAAATTAACATTCCTTGTTACTCTAAAAAGTAATCTGACTACTCTAACAAGTTACGCCCAACTCTGGTTATAATGGTCATTGCTTTGTATAATTTGTATTGTAAATACCTATAAGAGACCTGTTTCTCCAAAGGATTCTTTCAACATATCAAAGCTTTTCATTCATGTGATTATATTTTAAAGTCTGGTGAAAAAACGTTATACCTTTGTTATCCAGATTTTATATCTCAAATATGTGCTGTTAGGTGCAACATTTTGATCATAAGATAAGATAAGATATTCCTTTATTGTCCCACATGGGGAAATTTCATTGGTGCAACGCAGGTAGACACGCCACCCAGTTTAAGGTTTTAAAATCTGGATAACTTAACTTCTGGATAAAATCTGGATAACTTAACTTAAATTTGAAAACAGTTTATATGTTGATTGGCGCATTCCAGCCCAGATTTTACCCAGGGAATGTGGTCCATCAGCTTTGATTGTTTTTGATTGTCCGCACAGCAGCTGGTTTTAGAGGTCTGCACATGTGCTCTGAGGTCAACACGGCCTCAAACCACACTGAATAAATCTCTGTGCCTAACTGAGCATGTGTAGAGTAGAAGTGCAGCAACAACAATGCCAGGTTTCAACAAACTGACTTAAACATTATCTTTTAAAGACACGTCTTTGTTTGTAGCTAAGGTTCTCGAGGCTGAAGCTAGAGTAAGCGGGAGAGTACTTCTTTTTTATTTTCCTCTTTTCCTGTATAATGGTGTATTCAGACCAAGGTGTTGAGTTTATATTCAAAGTCTTTGTGGACACGTCCAGCGTTTTTGCTTCACATCCTGAGAATCAGAGACGGTGGAAATCCTGCATTTTGGCCATTTAAATATCGGGGCATCTGACGCAAAAGTTGAACAAAGCTTAATGTTTTTGGTGCGTGAGAGATTATACTCGTAACATACCTTTTATCATCTGGAAGAAGGACCAAAATAAAACCCTGCAGCGGTAAAAAAAAAATCCAGATGCAGCTCTTAGAACAAATGATGATATTCACCAAACTTCACCCAAAGGATCTGGTGGACCCAGACAACGCGCCGAGCTGATCGCCTCCATTGGTGGGCTTTGTAAAGCAAATACACCAAAGCCACTCTCTGAGCCTGGTCCGCCATCTCACCAAGAGAACAGCCATGCCTGGAAATACAACAACTCCTCAATCGTGCCAGTGCAGTGGCTGCCTTGGACACATGCTGGTGAGTTTTCAGACGCAAACACTGTTGTGTTGGGCTTTACACAAATAAATGTAATTGAAAAATGTAACTGAACTGGGTTGAACAGAACAGCCTTAACGTTTACAGTAAGACTGCTTTCAACCACAACTTTTATCACTATGAATTACACTTATGAACTACTTTTATATTTCCTTATATTCACTAACAAAATAACTGATATTCACCCTTTCACCATGTTATTTATCTGTTTATCAAACTTAAATGTATGACAACCATACTCTCCTGTCTTAGCTGAACCAGATTAGCTTTAGCACATGTGTACACATGCAAACCTAAACTTGGGACCCGACCCCTCCATCACATGTCACAAACACTACATAAACATAAACTTCTCATAAACATATGTTCATGTTTTACTCTTGTGAACAAAACAAACACCAATCTGCTTTAGCTGATCTGAACGCAGACTGCACTTATCACAGACCTGAATCCGCTATTTAGCTACAAACATGATGGCTGAATGATGTCAAACTCAAACTTGACAAATCACATCTTTAGCTTAACGAAAGTTACCCTCAAAGGCACTAAACAAACTTCACTATTGTTAGATATCTTCTGTGTTTTCAAACCAGCTTACCTGCAAAAGATATAACAAACACTTAACACAGGCCATCGCTTGACGCATGTTGTGCCTACTGACTGTACTTCTTCTGCCCAGGCATCAGCACCTACTAGCGAAAGCATCAAGTACCCTCTGCTGGTGACATCGAGTATTAAGATAAGATAAGCCTTTATTTGTCTCACAATGGGGAAATTCCAGTGTTGCAACAAAACATAGGTACAGAAGTATATAATAAAAAACATATAACTTATAAAACACACATTAAAAACACTCTTATAGAAAAGCTCTTATTACACTTTAAAACAGTAGATCCAAACAGTAGTTGTAGTTCTTGTTCCTAGTTAAACAAAAATATATAGGGGCAACCCTTTTTCTGTCTGATTAAATAACATAGTGCCACATAAAAATAGAACAATTTGTATGGAGCACACCCAAGAGCTTCTCCGCTGGGAGATATATATTGGGCAATACCAATGATTTCAGTTTCTATCCCATACTGAGTAATACTATAGCAAGATGTGATATCGACACCAAATTAATCTTGTGTTAAAATGCATTGAACGCTGCTATAGAAATTGTTACCTTGGTGTTTAGAGGTATTTCCGCTCAACCACTGCTTGAACTGATCTTAAAATTTAATATATGTGCTGATAAATTAATAGAATTTTTTGTCAAAATTCACTTGAAAATATGACTTGAAGAACTGCTTTTCAATGCCATAGCCAATTAGCCAATAATTTCCCTTTATAGTCTGTGTAAGCCTCCACCAGCGCATTATGTTGTCGGTCCACTGCAGAAGCATGCAGTGGTTGTTCATTCAGCGCTCGGCGAGCTCCTGTGCTCTTTGTTTCCCATCTGTAAACAAGCTTGATTATACGGGCTCTGGGTTTGGCATGAGGGGAGGGAGTGCTGACCAGACTGTGAAATCTTCTGTTTTAGAAAATACAGAGAGAGAGAGACATATTGTTTTTTTCTCTGTAATTTCTTTCATTTATCAACCTTACAATGCTTCTCGTGTCATGTGGAAATGGTTTGTGGTGATGCTCACTTATGCTGCCATCCCTAGAACCCTTTCAGATCTGTTCCTGTACAGCATTTCTTCCACAATCTGGTCACTCCTCACTGTGCCTCCAGGTTCTCCACTTACAATCCCTTTTTAAATATTGTTTCCAAGTAAATATTTTTCTATTCATTTTAGCCGTAGTCTATTTGTGTTTGACCTTGACTGACCACAATAAAGTGAAGCTTAACCTTAAACTTAGTTTAAGGTTAAGCTTCATGCCTTGACCATAACCAAACCGGATTTTCTATTTCAAAATGCTTTTTTTCCCCATACTAATAAAAAGTAGAAACAATTATGAAGTGCTGTGCATTAACTGTACTATATATTATGAATATTGGGGATTCACATGAGAATGATCTTGTGCATTTAAATTCCCACATACGTAGATGCATCATTTGACAGCGACATTAGCGGGGAATGTGCATGTTTGACCTGCTTTGCTCAGATGTGTAGAAGCAATAGAGTGTCGCAGAGTTTTCCTCTGCTTTGGTATATGGGAGAAGATTCTGCAGCCTTTAGTGTCTCATGTAGATCTCAGCAGTGGTATCAATTTCAATTAAATTTCTTTTTTCATTTTCAGTGTGGCAAAGTGGATTTCTTTCTGTTTCTGATGTTGCTGATGTTGCCTCTGGAGGTTTTTGATTAAAAACAAACAATGTATGGGAACTTGCCCAGTGCTATTGTTACAGTATGGAGGCAACACCTAATTAAAATGTACTGATTTGGAGAAGAGCCCTGAAGGACTACATAAAGGCAACTTGGGAAAGGTAGTTGAGACGTTGGTCTAGCCTTGTACATGTGGGTTATTGAGTTTCATTAACATCAGTTGCTTTTGCTTTCAGTTAAGCAGTTATTTTTGTAAATATGTATTTCCCACAAGTACCACTGTGAACTGTAAACTACATTTGGTTGAAACTTTGAAACTTTTGAGTCTGCCTCCTATCTCTGACCACATTGGCCAGCTTTCCCACAATCAGACATGAACCGAGGCTTCGGGTTTAGACTTTCAAAGATGTGGAAATGTTCTTTGTGTTGTGTTGACAATAAATCGGACCTAAACGGCCATCCCAGTATTGGGATGGTAGAGTTGCAGTTGCTCAGTGGCAGGATTCACAGGTTTTATGACACTTGTACAGTGCACACTGTGTTGTTGTGTCTTTGTGCAAGACACTTCACCCAACTTCCTGTGTTGAAATATCCTGGTGTAGTGTTTGTGAGGTAACAAATGTGGGACATTGGATTCACTACAATCCAACATGTTTACGGCATTGTTTTAAAGGAATAATGGAGGATTTTTGGCACGCAATCTGAGTCTCATTTCCTCGTGGTGTGGATAGCCGAGTAGTTCTCCCACATGTCAATCATTCCCGGCGTGCTACTGCACACCTGCAGCTTCGTTCCCAGGATTACAGCACGTTTCCCTGGCTGCGCATGCCTGGTTGATATGCCAGTGAGTGTTTAGCGGCTTCCTTCAGTGTACAGGAAGCCGACAGAGAAAGACTGAGTTCGAGCTCAGAAGAGACGGAAATCTGTGGAGACGTGAGATGCGATGCAATCCGTCGCGCTAATAAACAAACGCACGTGTAACAGTGGGGCTGTTTTGTGCTTCCGCACAAGGTTTGATGGTAAGTGGCGTCTTGGAAACAACAGGAGGGTGGGGGGTGAGTGTGCGCATGTGCATTTAAAAAAAAAAAAAAAGGGACTAACAGTTGCTTGAGTTCTCAACTTGGCAAAAAATCCTGTTTTATTCCTTGAAATATGCACTGTCCCTACCAAATAACCAATAACTTTGGTCATGTCTCTTTTGAAAAAAGCGTATATATTTTTTATGTTTTTAGATAATATAGTAAAACCTGTAGACATTTGAAAGTATGCCATCCGGTTATTTATAGGTTTCAGCTAGTGATTGGCAATACCACAGATTTTTTTAAAGCTCAGCTTGAAGTAATATGAAAAGTGAATATATGGGCAGAAAAATTTAATATAAACAATGTTTTAAAAAACGTAAATAAAATGTATTAAAACACTTTTTTTGAGAGAGAATCAATACTTTTCAATACTTCTCTCTCTTTCTCTTTCTCTCACTTTCTCCCTTATTTTTTCCCTCTCTTTTATGGTATGGAGTAAAACACGTACTTTGAAGACGTACAACTATAGTAGGTGGCAGTAAATGCACATTTAACAACATTTGGTATCGATGAGCCTATAACTAGTTTCAGCTTGCTGTTACTATATGGAACACATTGAGGAATTTTCCTATTTCAAAGATATATTGTTATTTGCTATGACAGCAGCCCTAATTTCTCCTCACTCTGAAAACCCAGGGATATTTATTTGTGTGTCTGAGAACTTAAAATTCCAAGGAACACAGGATGACAGCAGCTATTTCCAACAAAATCAAAACCACAATTCAGAAAATACATTATTCATGATTTGTAATAAATACATGCATAGTAGATATCCCAACAGCAATAGCTGTGAAGTGAATACCTTTTTTTTTCAGGCAGTAAATTTACAACCAGATCTTTTGACTGGTTGATTTCTGAACAGGCTTTTAAGCACCACCACGAGCCGCACGCACCACGAGCGAGCGGCGCCGCTTCTCCTCCGCTGCACCGGCGTTTCCGTGTCCGATCACCGGCTCCACCACGAGCGGCACGCACCACCACGAGCCGCACGCACCACGAGCGAGCGGCGCCGCTTCTCCTCCGCTGCACCGGGGTTTCCACGCCCGAACACCGGCTCCGCGCTCCCGCACCCGCCGCCCCGGAGGTCTGTACCTGGGCGAAGGTGTGGCCCCAGCCCGCCACAGGAGCAGACACGGAGAGCGCACCCGGAGAAAAGCAGCCCCATACAACCAAGGTACAGCCCCGTTTCTCTGCTTTCCCCGCTCCACAGACGGGGGCGATCTGGTCACAAAACTGGACTCAAATGCGTCTTGATTGGGCTAGAGCAACGCCGTCTGGTATGTGGACTGCCGCTTCTGTCCCAACGTCTTTGTTTTGTTAGTCGTTTCCATTGTTTTGTTTTGTTCCCGCGTCTCTGTGTTGTCTTCTGTCTACATCCCTGTTCCTTAACTTCATCGGACATTACTGCACCGTCCATCGCTCATCTCCTCCCTCACTCCTGGACTATCTACTGCCCTAGCCGCCAGCTAACAGCTGGCTTAACACCTGCGGAGGTCCGTCATGGTATCGCGGGGCCTCCCTGCCGTGCAGACAAGGTCTGGGGCAACCAACGCCACTCACTCCACCAGCTTCAACACCCGGTCCACTGCTGCTTTTTCACAACTCTCTGCCCACCAGCTTCTAGTTAACCAGCCTCTAGCCACCGCCAACATACTAACTGGATTACTCTCATCTGCTGCTACGTTCCATCTCCTCCTCGGACTATCACTCCCACGCCTCCAGGCCACCGCTCCACCAACTTCTCGCCTACTCACCTACACCGCTGCTGACCTTCACCTCCTCAACCATAACCACCGTCTCCCAGCTGCTGCTGCCTCTGCAGCTAGCTCAGCTGGGATCCTTCGCCGGCCCCGCTACATCCACAGGGGCTCTGGTCTCTCCCATAACCAACACTCCAACGACGGCTCACCTATCCCCTCACTCTGGACTAGTTTTCGCCCCCCTGTCACCCCCACCTGCCGCACTGCCAACCTCAGCAACCTCCGCCCCCCCACCCCTGCGCCCCCATCCATCTCCGCGCCCCCATCCATCTCCCTTGCACTGCTGAACTGCCGCTCCCTCGCCAACAAATCACCTGTTATATCTGAACTGCTACTGGACAATAACATTGATCTGCTTCTCCTCTGTGAAACATGGCAACAGCCCCTGGACTTCTATGCTCTCAACCAAGCCACTCCCTCCAACTACACTTACACTGCCAAACCCCGCCTCTCTGGGCGTGGGGGAGGTCTTGCTGTTATTCATAAAAAATCTACATCAATCACTGAACTAAACCTCAACCTTCCATCCATCTCATCATTTGAATACCTCGCCTTCTCCCTCCCCAACTCTATCACCACTATCCTGATCTATCGTCCCCCAAAGCCCCACCCCTCTTTCCTCACTGAATTGTCTGAACTCCTCACCATCGCATCCTCTCTCTCTGCCCGCCTCCTACTCACTGGTGACTTCAACATCCACATTGACTGCCCCAACGCCCCACTGACATCCGACTTCCTCTCTCTCCTGGACTGCTTCCATCTCACCCAACATATTGACTTCCCCACCCATACCAAAGGCCACACTCTGGACTTAGTCTGTTCCTCTCTCCTACCCATATCTAAGCCCCACCCCCGCCCCTTCCCACTCTCTGATCATCTCTGCATCCTTTTCTCCGCCCCCCTACCCTCGCCCCACAACCCCAAAAAACGCACCATCACCTACCGCAATATCAAGTCAGTCAACCCCCTCACGCTCTCCCAGCTCATATCCTCTGCTTTCCCCCCTGACTCCCCCCCCTCTTCCCCCGACGACTATGCTGTCATGCTCAACACCACCCTCTCCGACTCCCTAGCCCCCTGGAAAACCTCCTCCGTCTCATACATCAACCCCGCCCCCTGGTACACCCCTGAACTCCGCACCATGAAGCAGACTGGCCGCCAACTCGAACGACTCCTCAAAAGAACCCGCCTCACCGTCCACGCCGAAGCTTTCAAATTACACATCTCCTCCTACCGTGATGCTCTCCAAGCCGCCAAATCTGCCCACCTCTCCACCCTCATCAACAGCTCCCACCGGAGCCCTCGCACCCTGTTCTCCACCGTCAACAAGCTGCTCCAGCCACCGGACATCACTCCACCCTCCTCCCCTGACCTCTGCAACTCTTTCCTCATTGCCTTCAATGACAAAATTTCCAAAATCAACAGCTCCATGACTGCCGTCTCCATTAACTCCATCACCACCCCCACCCCTGCCCCCCCTCCTCTCCCTGACCACCCACCATTCCCTGCCCTCACCACCTTCTCCTCTGTTAACTCCTCTCATATCATAGACCTCATCACCGCTTCCAAAACCACCACCTGCTCTCTCGACCCCCTCCCAACGACTCTAACCAAGGCCTGCCTCCCTGCTCTCATCCCCCATCTCACCACCCTCTTCAACCAGTCTTTATCCCTCGGCCATGTTCCTTCCATCTACAAACTGGCCTCCATCACCCCCATCCTCAAAAAAACCACCCTAGACTCCGCCAACCTCTCCAACTACCGCCCCATCTCCAACCTGCCGTTCCTCTCAAAAACGCTGGAACGCATCGTCGCCGCCCAACTTCACACCCACCTCCAGTCAAACAACCTCTATGAACCCCTCCAATCTGGCTTCCGCCCACTTCACAGCACTGAAACAGCCCTGGTCAAAGTACTCAACGATCTCCTCACCTCTGCAGACTCCGGGGCCCTCAACATCCTGTTACTACTAGACCTCAGCGCAGCCTTTGACACTATAAACCATTCCATCCTCCTACAAAGGCTGCGCCAACTGGGTGTTGAGGGCTCTGCACTTGACTGGCTCACATCCTACCTCACCAACAGGCAAGAGTTCATTTCCCTCTCCGGTCACTCATCCACCCTCTCCCCAGTAACGCAGGGGTCCCCCAGGGCTCAGTCCTCGGCCCCCTCCTCTTCATCTGCTACATCTTCCCCCTTGGTCACATCCTCCGCCAACTCAACCTGGACTTTCACTGCTACGCTGACGACACCCAGATATACCTCACCACCAAATCCACCCAAAACCCTCCCCTCAGCCACATTGAAACCTGCATCTCTACAATAAAATCATGGCTCACTCTCAACTTCCTCAAACTGAACAGTGACAAAACAGAGCTCCTCCTCATTGGCACCAAATCCACTCTCAATAAAACTGGTCCCTTTTCACTCAGCATCGACACCTCGACCATCACCCCCTCTACCCTGGTACGCAATCTCGGTGTCATCATGGACCCCACCCTCTCCTTCACTCCCCATGTCAGCCACATTGTCAAGACCTCATACTTCCACCTCCGCCGCATCGCCAAAATCCGACACTGCCTCACCCTCCCCGCTGCTGAATCCCTCATCCATGCCTTCATCTCCTCCCGCCTTGACTACTGCAACTCCCTCCTCACTGGCATCTCCTCCCATTCCCTCCATAGACTCCAAATGGTCCAAAACTCCGCTGCCCGCCTCCTCACCCACACCCGGTCCCGTGATCACATCACTCCCGTTCTCCGCTCTCTCCACTGGCTCCCCATCAAGCAGCGCATAAACTTTAAAATACTCCTCCTCACCTTCAAAGCTCTTCACCACCTTGCCCCCCCCTACCTGTCTGACCTCCTCATCCCCCACCGCCCCACCCGAGCTCTCCGATCCTCCTCCTCTCTCACCCTGACTGCACCAACATCCCGACTCAAAACTTTTGGCGACAGAGCATTCTCCCGAACAGCACCCCGACTCTGGAACTCCCTCCCCCAACCTGTCCGCCACTCTCCCTCACTCACAACATTCAAATCCCGCCTAAAAACATACCTCTTCACCCAAGCCTATGACCTCCCCTACCCCTAGCCTCCTCTACCCCATTGCCTACTCTTCTACCCCCTGTTACATCCCCATCTTTTTCTCTCTACTTCTTCTGTCTTGTTCATTTTATCTGTATATTAATGTGTTCTGTACGTGTTGTCCCCCCTGTCTGTAAATACCCCCCCCTTTTTTATTATGTTCAGCGTCTTTGGGTCACTGAAAAGCGCTATATAAATAAAAGTTATTATTATTATTATTATTATTATTATTATTATTATTATTAGAACTTATTTGGGTGTGTAAGTAATTACATTACATTATCTCATCCTATGAACTTTGCAGGTTTTGCATCTACAGGCCTTAGTCTTTGGAACTATAAATTGTGTATTAAATGTAATGTATAACTAAGTAACTTTTCTTGAGGTGTGTTTTTCCCCGTGTGAATGACATTTAACTTATCGAGCTTACATTTATTAAATTGCAGCTGTTTAGATTGCTCCAAAATACCTTGAAAACTCGCCCTCTTGAGGACTCGCCTCTACCACCGATCTGACCTGTAATTTGGCCTCGTGGCATCACCTGGTTGTCTCCAAGGAGATATAATTAATGTTCTATATTGTGAAACATTCTAGACAAAGCATTAACAGTTGACAGACAGCAGCAGAAAGGTTAGTGCACCTTTAAAGGCTTTACGTAAAAATAAAAAACAAGTTAAAAATCATTATACATTTGTTTTTCATCAAAAACATAAAATCAAATTGAGCATCAAGATTGGTCAGTAAGAGGACAATTGTTTTCATTGCGCAAGAACTGCAAATACAATCATGAACAAGAACAAACATTATGGTTAGTCGTGTAATAACTAAAGGCAACCCAACGACCCTTGACGAAGTGTTCTAATATCCACAGCAGCAGCAGCAGGAGGCGTGTTGTGATTGGTCGGTGCAGCAGGGAATTACCGGAGGAGAGGAGCCTGCCTGCGTGCCCGGTGGCGTAAATGTGACGATAAAAGGCATCCACCACCACGCATCCCACACCAAATCACATCAGATCTCAGGTTTGTGTGAGGCTGGAGTCATCGGGGGCAACGCCAAACCAACCAGTCTCCCAAACGTAATTATATGACTCATCTGTGATACTATGGAGCTTGGGAACTGTCCAGATGCGTTTACGCTGAGAGAGTGAGAACTGAGGAACTACATTAAAGGAACTGTAGGCAATAAAGTCAAATCTCTTATGCTCTAGCAGTATGTTGTAAAAATATCTATTCAGGGGAAATGTATACCTCAGTGCGCTGGCTGCTTCTAGTTACAGAGTGCCTTATTCTCAGTGAAGTAGCAAGTGAGCTGTTAGCATGCTAATGTTTGTCAGTAAGTTGGCAAAAGTCTGAAAGTTGTGAAAAGCACTTGATCGTGGTGAATAATTAGAATGGTCTGAATACATTAGGTAAGTGAGCAATATGTTTGGATCACCGCAAACAGAGAATTTACAATGAATTAATTTGTTTTTTCATATTTCTAAGATGGTAAAAATCACATACAACTGCTTTCTTTAAGTCAATTTTAGTCCTGATGTGAACTTGGTTTTTGTTTAGTCTGGATTTGGATTTAGGTCAGGCTTAGTTTCGGGGTTTAGTTGCAATGTTTTTTTGGTGTCTGTTATAATGTGAACGCTCAATCAGATTGAAAATTACTTTAAGTTGGAAATCCAAACGTCTTGATTTGTAAAACAGTGTCCAGATGACTACCACTAGAATTGTTTTATACCATTGACCTGGACAAATGAGGGATTACCAACAACAAACTACCGGAAGTGAGCCTGCGGCGGTATTCTTCAGATCAAGCAAGTGAAGCAGGAGCTGGAGCGAGGTGAGTGCCCAACTGATAAATAACCTGTTTATGGATGCTAACTCATGGGCGATAAAGACATGTTGTTTCAGTCGGATGCACGTTTGAGTTCATGCTGTTGTTTTACCAGTTCCAGCGTGAAGTGCGTTTGGTCCCTTTAAATCTCCACCTGCTGCTCATCACGCAACTATTATAGGCTTAGGTTAAAAGGCTAGATATTTGT
The DNA here is from genome assembly GCF_026437365.1 of Eucyclogobius newberryi. Lineage (NCBI taxonomy): Eukaryota > Metazoa > Chordata > Actinopteri > Gobiiformes > Gobiidae > Eucyclogobius > Eucyclogobius newberryi. Next base: position 29,221,146 of record NW_027315746.1, read on the forward strand.
ATGATTGAAAGCCATCTTTCTGTCACCTACACTTTATCTTTGAAACTGTGCTAAAAATAGAGAGGAGATAAACTTTAAAGTGAGCAGATAAATGGACTACTTATGACTCCAATGTTAAACTCTACATTACCACTGATCTATTACCAGAGCCACAGCAATTATAGAGTATAAAGTTTGAGTACTCAAATTACTTTTATAGCGTAAGGCAGTTATTTTCTTTGTTTACGATTTTTTTTTTGTCATGAGACGAGAGACGCTTCTTCAATGAGTTTCAAACTTGTATTATGCCTTATTTCCACTGTATAACACTGCTATGTTTGTAAGTGCTTAGTACGTTTTATTAATTTAGTTTTAGGGGCTTGTTGACTGTACAGTTCAAGGGCTAATGTGAGGCTGTGCTGTGTGTGTCTCACTGACACTGAAGAGAATTTGTGTGTTATAACTTTTACCTAAGCCCCCGATGTCTTTGCCCACAACCACATATGCTTATAAGCTCCACTGGTAGCATTGCTCAGTTTGCGGATGTGACGGTTGTGGCAATCGCGATCACTTGAATGCTTACGTTTTATAACAACATTTTTTTTTATTTGTGGGAACAATTTGGCTAAATTGTGCCCCTAAGCCAGCCAGAGTTCTCCCTAAAGCACTTTATTTAACAAGTGCCTGTTTTACCTAATACATCTTATTGATCAATCTCATATCTGCTTCATTTACAATAGATATGTTTTCTCTGTCTATTTATGCATAATTTCACAGATAGATGCTACCCAAAGCTTATTGCCATTGTGTGCTCTATAACGTGTTCTTTTGTATTAATCATAAGTGTTTATTTAATTCACTAATTTAAGTCTGGTAACCTTCAGAGGTTACGCATATAAAGTACAGTCTGATTGATATAATTTGTTTAACAGTCTAGACAGACACATGAATTGTCACCATTAATGCCATTATTTTCACATCATTTATTTACAAGCAAAAAAGAAAGGTTGGAACCATTGGACGCATTGGACTAAGAACATTAAAATACCTAAACACTTAAAACAAAATAAAACTAAAATAATAACTATAGTTAGTCATTTCTATGGGGCATATGTGTAACTGTGTTGGGCATACAATCTGTGGCCTGCCATTCCTGCTCTTCCCCTCCAGCACAGTGTCTTTGGCTAGGCAGATGAATGCAGCAGCCTCCAACAACAACTGGAGCCAGAACCTCCACAGCCCTCATGAAAATAGAGCACCAGCGTGTCTTCAGCACTCCAACTATGCGCTTTAGTATGATGCCTGTTATTGCAGGCTTCAATCTGACCTGCAAAACCGGTAAACGTGCAATTATAATAAATCATTACAAATACATGCCTTCTGTGAGAACTGAATGCATTATGTTCTTACCCGCTATAGAATGGTGCCACGGTATAAGGAGGCCGACAGGGTACTGTAGGCATGGGAAGCCTCTCACTCAGCCTGGTCTGCCATCACACCAAGAGGACAGCCACACCGGACGCAAATGTCCAGAGCGGTCTGAACGCATCATAATAGAGGTACATTTTTTACAGTTTATGTAGGATGCCTTCAGTGGCTCTGCTGCGGGAAGCCAATAAATCAATAGATTCTGCTCAAATTTGAAAGCATCTTGGCTTGCCGGATGGAGAAAGCCTGATGGCCATCATGTGAGAGGTGGGTGGCAACGGTCTCAGCTCTCTGCTAGTAAGAGGCTCCACAAGTCAGCCAGTAAATGCTCATCAGCACCTCCGCCTCATTGCTCCACCTGTCTTGCTGGTAATTGGCTGCAAAAGCAAAACATATTTTCCTTGACACTCATTTTGATTTTAAGAAGAAATGGATGACGGGGACTGAGCCAACTGTCAAGTACTGGACTGGGATAACGTTCGACATTTACAAAATGAAAAAAAAGACTTCTGTACTGAACTTGGACATATTAAACAGACACTGGGACAGATGGGACCGATACAGGATGGGACATGCCAGACTAATATTTTGTTGTTTGAAATTTTCTTTGAGAGATTCCATTTCTTTTGAATTTTACCGTTCACTCTCTGTATTGTTCCATTTCTGTATATGTGTTGTGCAAAAGAATGATCCATACAGTGGAAAAGCTTATAAGCCCTTTCATTTCACACTAAGCCTGTGCATGGGGTTTGCAGTTGCACCAGGTCACAATCAATGCTGCTTATTGACACAGACAACAGGTGATCAATGTTTCATTTAAAATCTGCTAAAAGACATGAAAGCAAATTATGTCTTATAAATAGTGTCTTATAAATTGACTAAAAATGTAATCTGATGATTCACTCTTTGCAATATGATTAAATAAGATTAATTGCAGTGCTTTTGTTTATTAGCGCAACCAGATTGCATCGCATCTCTAGTGCCCGCAGATTTCCGTCTCTTCTGAGTCAGCTCGAACACAGTCTTTCTCTGTCGTCCCTCAGCCATTTTTGTACTTGTGCTTGTGTATTTGTTCGGAGCTGTGAGCGAGCTAGCTAGCTACTAGCCTGTTGTTGTTACCGGCCTCTGCGGCGTATTTTTCCAGCGTTGTTCTGTATGTCTTGACTCGTGGGTTGTGTGAGTCGTGCGGGGTGTGTTTTATGGTGTGAGTTTTCGTGATTTTTGTCACTTTTTGGAGGCTACACCGGCTTTTACGTCCGGCTAGTCAGGGGCTAAGCTGTAGCTCCAGGCTTTTGTTAGCCCCGGGCCCCGAATTGCTAAATCAAAAGTTAGCTAATCGGTGCTGAATCAAAAGTAAATATTTAAATTCAACTCAGACTTCTGGATGGTAGATATGTGATTTGTTAACGTGAAAATAACTTTCACATTGTGTTCAAAATAATAATAATTGGTTAATGATGATAGTGTTTTATGAGAAATAGTTAGGGATCATCTCAAAATGGGTTGAAGCTGAAAAGACATAATATTTTTCGTCTTGGGGGGTGGGGCGTACGGCGCGCAGTGGCCTGTGCGAGGGAGCACCCGCCCCGCTCCCCGCGCCGTGGCCAGTTCAAGTCCTAATGAAAATAACACTACATCAATAACAACACTACTCTTGAGTCTTTAGTGACAGCTGTAGGGGGAAGGTGCTGTCAGTGTGACAGGGGGAGGGTTTATCTCAATGAGATGCAAATTGAGCCTCGTTTTCACAGTAAAAGGTTTTGAGAGGTGTAAGGCAAGGCAAGGCAAGTTTAGAGCACATTATGTAGAGCACATTTCATACACAAGGCAATTCAAAGTGCTTCACACAGCAGGAAAAATGCATTAAATTCCACAAAGAAATTACAGAAACAGAAATACAATAAATTAACTAAATTAATGACCACATTGGCAGGCATTCCAGACACTCCTTCCCATATTTATTTGACATTGCAGCATGACAGGTGTCTCCGGGATGGACACATCCCTTTTAGATTGATTTGTTCCCATATCTGCGCGCTTTCTGCAAACTGCACACGTCTGTGCAGAGCGTATGTTTCTTTTACGACGACTCTCTCGTCGACGCCTCCACCTGATGTGTGGCGCTATTGTATCTTTACCGATGGACCTAGTCTCGTCTGCCCCTCCCTAGATTTAGCTTTAGCTAAACTAATTGTCTCAAGGTGCTATTTTTAGGCTAAAATTTAAAGGTGCTGGGTACTACCTCAAAATAGTCCAAGATACATCTTTTAGTATTTAAAATGTCGGAAAAAAAAGGGTAACGTGTAAATAATTTAAGACATAAAAGAGAAGAGTGCAAAGAAAAATCCTTTCAGTCATATGCGGAGCTAAACAAAACAGTTTTTAGCTTAGATTTGAACATTGTCAGAGTTGACACCAGCAGGTCCTCAGAGTCCGAGATGGTTCATATGACACTAACATGTCCAAGATGTACTTTGGTGCTAGGCCATGGAGAGACTTGTACACAAGCAGAGCTGCTTTAAAGTCTATTCCCGGAGCCACAGGAGCCAGTGCAGAGACCTGAGAACAGGACTAATGTGATTGTACTTCCTGGTTCTAGTCCGGTGGATGGATAAGTCGCTCTAAATCTGGTTTAGACACTATATTTTTGATTTTGGCAATGTTTTTTAGATGGTAAAAAACTGCTGATGTTATTGATGTGGCTGTTAAAGTTCAAGTCTGAGTCCATTATTACCTCCAGATTTCTAACTTGATTTGTAGGTTTTAGAGCGAGACTCTGGAGGTGACCGCTAACACTTTCTCTTTGTTTCTGTGGGCCAAAAACAATTATTTCAGTCTTGTCTGAGTTCAGCAGGAGAAAGTTGTTTTGCCTCCACAAACTGATCTGTTGGATGCACTGACAGAGTGAATCCACTGGTCCATATTCACCTGCCGACAGTGAAACATAGATCTGAGTGTCGTCTGCATAATTGTGATAGGGCACATTGTTATGATCCCGGTGGCAAAAACCCAAACGCAGTCCGGATAAAGGCAAAGTAGAGTTTATTTAACAAAGATTCAAGATTCCAAAAAGTAAAAACATGAAAGCACCAACTTAGCTCAGGTAGACAGGCAGGAAAACAAAGCAGGGGCAGGGCAGGGCAGGAGAGACTAGCAGACTCTTGGACAGACATCAAACGACAAAAAAAGGGGAGACTGAGCTTTAAATACCCAGAGTAGCAGGTGCAATGACATATCAAAGCCTAAAGAATGAAGCCTAAAGAATAAAGCTGCACATCAAAGAAGGAGAGGAAGATGAAGACGAGTCAGCCCTAAAGGATGAAGCCTAAAGAATAAAGCTGTACATCTAAGAAGGAGAGGAAGATGAAGAAGAGTCAGCCCTGGAATAAAGCTGGTAAACAGAGTCTCAGTGAACTCATGTTGTTGTTGTTTTATGGCGGTTGGCATCCAAGTGTTGCATTACCGCCAGACTTTATTCTTCTTTGATGTTCCACAGCGGCTGGCATCCAAGTGCACTCATGTGAACTCATGGGCCTAGAAACGCCAAAGTGATGTTGTTGTTGTTGTTTTTGTTTTATGGCGGTTGGCATCCAAGTGTTGCATTACCGCCAGACTTTATTCCTCAGACTTTTCGTAGTTGTTGTTGTTGTTGTTGTTTTATGGCGGTTGGCATCCGAGTGTTGCATTACCGCCAGACTTTATTCCTCAGACGTTTCGTAGTCCTCAGACTCTGTCGTAGTCCGTAAAAGTACTCCTCCCATTGCTTTGGTGTTACAAAGCCCATGAGGTCATGATATGTCTTTGTGACTAGAATAGTTGTTGTGTCAGAGACCAACCGGCTTTATTCCAGGGAGACTCTTCTTCATCTTCCTCTCCCTCTTTGACGTTCGGTGCTTTGGAAGTACAAAGCCCATGAGGTCATGGGACGTCTTTGTTGTTGTTGTTGTTGTTGTTTTATGGCGGTTGGCATCCGAGTGTTGCATTACCGCCAGACTTTATTCCTCAGACGTTTCGTAGTTGTTGTTGTTGTTGTTGTTGTTTTATGGTGGTTGGCATCCGAGTGTTGCATTACCGCCAGACTTTATTCCTCAGACGTTTCGTAGTCCTCAGACTCTGTCGTAGTCCGTAAAAGTACTCCTCCCATTGCTTTGGTGTTACAAAGCCCATGAGGTCATGATATGTCTTTGTGACTAGAATAGTTGTTGTTGTTGTTGTTTTATGGCGGTTGGCATCCAAGTGTTGCATTACCGCCAGACTTTATTCCTCAGACTTTGTCGTAGTCCTCAGACTCTGTCGTAGTCCGTAAAAGTACTCCTTCCATTGCTTTGGTGTTACAAAGCCCATGAGGTCATGATATGTCTTGTCAGAGACCAACCGGCTTTATTCCAGGGAGACTCTTCTTCATCTTCCTCTCCCTCTTTGACGTTCGGTGCTTTGGGAAGTACAAAGCCCATGAGGTCATGGGACGTCTTTGTTGTTTTACAAAGCCCATGAGGTCATGGGACGTCTTTGTCGTTTTATCCTTTAGAAGTCCTTCTTCCATCACTTTGGTGTTTCTAGGCCCATGAAGTCAAAGCGCACGATACCTCGTGCACTTGGATGCCAACTGCCATAAAAAACAACAACGACAACAGTTTGGATATTACGGCAACATAGAGGAACGCCTCGGTCCGTATGACGGGGAAGAAGAAGAGGAAGCGTGACCTGGTCGGTGACGATATGAACAGCGGGGAGGACTCCCCTGGAGCCACTGATCCTGTGCAGCGTAGGGCGTCTTCTTGCTCGTCTATGGAGGGCTCTCTCAGTGAGGAGCAGGGCGGGGGGGTTGCAGATGTCGGGGATGTGAGTTCAGAGTGTAAGGTGTTCATAAAGCTCGCGCAGGATAATGCGTCCTTTAAGGGGTGGGATCCGATGGCGTTGACAAGGAGCCTGACTGTAGCTGTGGGAGTGGTCAAGCATGCGAGTGTCCTTAGGGATGGCTCGCTGCTGGTCGTGTGCAAGGACGTGGCTCAGCAAAGGAAGGCGATTGAAGCTAAGTGTCTGGGGGGGAAGGACATTCTTGTGTCTGATGCTGTAAGAGGCACGGTCAGGGGAGTTATAGTAGGCGTCCCTATGACGACATCTGTGGATGACATAAAGGAGAATTTGACTGGAGCTAAGGTGGTGGATGCTAGGCGGTTGAAGATGACCCGGGATGGGGTAAGGTGTGACAGCCTGTCGATAATGATTAGATTTGAAGGTGGGATCCTGCCTCGTGTGGTGTGCGTTGGGTACATGCGCTATGGCGTACGCCCATATGTTCTGCCGCCCCTGCGTTGCTTCAAGTGCCAGCGCTTTGGGCATATTGCAGCGGTCTGTAGAGGGAAGCAGAAGTGTGGTAAATGTGCAGGAGACCACGAGTATGGGAAGTGTGACGACGGAGCAAAACTCAAGTGCTGTAACTGTGGGGGAGAGCATAGCTCTGCCTACGGGGGATGCGTGTTCAGCAAGAGGGCTGCTGAGGTGCAAAAAGTTAGAGCCTCTCAAGGCATATCCTACGCGGATGCGGTCAAGAAGGTGTCTGGTAGTCAGGTGACGGTGGATGCAGTGGGGGCTGCCAGTGCTGCTGGTGTCCTAGGCGACAGGGGAGGGGGCAGCGTTGCCCGCGGCCAGGGGGAGGTCCCCACTGGGATGCCTGTGAGTGTGGCTTCCACGGGCAGAGGCCCTGTGGGTGCGGAGGATGTACTGGTTGTGAAGAGGAAAGATTTCTTCCTCTTTATAGTGGAAGTGATTAACTGTACTGGGCAAACCAAGAAGAGATCCGAAAAGACTAAGATCATCGCTAAGGCTGCAGGGAAGTACTTTGGAGCTGGGGGCCCCGAGTGGACGGAGATAGAGGATGCGCTGCGGGAGGGCGCCCTGCCCCATTCTGGCAGTGGGAGTGGGGGGGCTCCCGATGCGCCGTCAGGTTCCGGGGGCTCATAATGGCGGTGGTTGTCTTGCAATGGAATGCGCGTAGTCTTCGTGCTAATGGCCAGGAATTTAAGCATTTTGTCTCTACCTTGTTGAACAAGCCTCACGTTATGTGCGTGCAGGAGACTTGGTTACGACCTAGGTGGGGTTTTGGGATACAAGGGTATGTGTGTGTTAGGAATGATAGGGAGCAGGGTAGAGGCGGAGGTGTGGCTGTGTTTGTCCGAGATGACCTAAATTACGTTGTTGTCAGTGTGTGTAAAGCGCCGGAGGCCCTGGCGGTGAGGGTCTGGCTGGGTGGTGAAGCTGTTACTGTGGTTAACCTTTATAATCCGTGTGGTGAGTTAACGTTAGAGTCCTTACATAGTATCGGTAAGGATGTTCGGGGAAAGGCCGTGTGGTGTGGGGATTTTAATGCGCATAGCGCTTTGTGGGGCGGTAGTGGTACCGATAGGTATGGGCAGGTGGTAGAGGGTTTTATCAATCAAAGGGAGTTGGTTTGTCTGAATGATGGGGGTGGGACCCGCTATGATATGGGGACCGGTGCGGAAAGTGCAATAGAGGTGGGGGGTGTTGGAGACTGAGCCGAGGATGAGGAGCAAGAGGATGTTCTAACGCGCTTGGACTTGTTGTTGTTGTTGTTGTTGTTTTATGGCGGTTGGCATCCGAGTGTTGCATTACCGCCAGACTTTAATCCTCAGACGTTTCGTAGTCCTCAGACTCTGTCGTAGTCCGTAAAAGTACTCCTCCCATTGCTTTGGCGTACAAAGCCCATGAGGTCATGATGTGTTTTTGTGACTAGAATAGTTGTTGTGTCAGAGACCAACCGGCTTTATTCCAGGGAGACTCTTCTTCACCTTCCTCGCCCTCTTTGACGTTCGGTTAGAAGTCCTTCTTCCATCACTTTGGCGTTTCTAGGCCCACGAAGTCCAAGCGCGTTAGAACATCCTCTTGCTCCTCATCCTCGGCTCAGTCTCCAACACCCCCCACCTCTATAAACGCTTACCCAGCCCTGTGCTACATAAGTAAGCAACCACAGCCTGACACAAACCCTGTGACTGGATCGCCAGAACGTTCCGCAGATTGAACTCCCGCCCATTATTCCGAAACCACAAGGCCAACCCGGCCCTTTCCCTATCATAAGCCTCACAGCAAATCAGCACATGCTCGACAGTCTCTGGCACCCGACAGTGACCACACAGACCGGTCGGATGTTTGCCTATCCTACTCAGTGACCAATTGAGTCCAGTATGGCCAATCCTCATGCGGGCGAAGGCCCTTTCCTCCCACGCGTTCCTGCCCATAGACCCGCAAGGACCCACACTACCCTGTATGTGATAGAGATGCCGTCCAGTAACACAGTGGCTCCAAAATTCCTGCCAAAGGCCGACCACATGACTCTTGATAACGGGCTTGATTTCAGACTTGCCCAACTCAACCGCTACATCAATTGATGGCCGCCGAAGGGAACGTTTAGCCAGTGCATCAGCCATTTCGTTACCATCCACCCCCACATGCGCAGGGACCCAAATGAAGGAAACCCTCACATCCTTCCTGGACAGGGAGAGCATCAGACAGAAGATGCCATTCAACACATCCTGTCTGCAATCCGATTTCCCAGATTTAATGCTTTGCAATGCAGAAAGGCTGTCAGAGGCCACCACAATGCCGCAACACTGCAAAGCAGATTCCGCCCATTCCAACGCCAACCGTATCGCTATAAGTTCCGACGTGAAAACAGAAAGGCGATCTGTCAACCTCTTCTTGACCGCTAGCCCCAGGTCAGGCACAAAATAAGCGGCGCCAGTACGCCCACTCTCAGGATCCCTAGACCCGTCGGTATAAATAAACACATCACCTGAGTGCTTATCGATGATCGCTTGAACGGCAAACTGCGGTGCCCTCCCAGCGACTCCTCTAAGCTTGCCATGCAAGCTAACATCAACAGGAGCCGGGACAAACTTCCACAGAGCTATAGCAGACAAAGCCACCGACGGGCTCACACGCAGATCACCAACCCCCGCAAGCCGCGCCTTCGCATTTCCTACCTGGCTGAAAACCATACCGCCAGCCTCACTCTGCCCCCCATCAACCCTGAGAAAGTCCCTCACCGGGTGAGAGCTCGTATGACCTTGCACATTCACCCAGTAAGCTAACAGAAGTTCTAGCCTCCGGAGCCGTAACGGCAATTCCCCCAACTCAACCTGCAGCGCCGAGACAGGGGAGGTCCTAAAAGCCCTACAGCAGATGCGCAAGGCCTGGGCTTGCTCCACATCATGGGCCTAGAAACGCCAAAGTGATGGAAGAAGGACTTCTAAAGGATAAAACGACAAAGACGTCCCATGACCTCATGGGCTTTGTAAAACAACAAAGACGTCCCATGATCTCATGGGCTTTGTACTTCCAAAGCACCGAACGTCAAAGAGGGCGAGGAAGGTGAAGAAGAGTCTCCCTGGAATAAAGCCGGTTGGTCTCTGACACAACAACTATTCTAGTCACAAAAACACATCATGACCTCATGGGCTTTGTAACGCCAAAGCAATGGGAGGAGTACTTTTACGGACTACGACAGAGTCTGAGGACTACGAAACGTCTGAGGAATAAAGTCTGGCGGTAATGCAACACTCGGATGCCAACAACAACAACAACAACAACAACAACAACAACAACAACAACAACAACAACAACAACAACAACAACAACAACAACAACAACAACAACAACAACAACAACAACAACAACAACAACAACAACAACAACAACAACAACAACAACAACAACAACAACAACAACAACAACAACAACAACAACAACAACAACAACAACAACAACAACAACAACAACAACAACAACAACAACAACAACAACAACAACAACAACAACAACAACAACAACAACAACAACAACAACAACAACAACAACAACAACAACAACAACAACAACAACAACAACAACAACAACAACAACAACAACAACAACAACAACAACAACAACAACAACAACAACAACAACAACAACAACAACAACAACAACAACAACAACAACAACAACAACAACAACAACAACAACAACAACAACAACAACAACAACAACAACAACAACAACAACAACAACAACAACAACAACAACCTGTTTTCTATATCTGCCCAATCAAGCTCCTTTGTTCCAAGGAATCTCCCTGCAGCTTTAGCAATGATCCTGATCCTTTCAGTTCTGCTTTGAGTCTGAGCAGCACAGTTTACAACATCCACCATAAAGAGTACAAAATCCTCTCTATCCACAACCAGGGTATTCTCATTAATTCTGGAACCTGCACACTTGGGACCTCCACTCTTGAAACCTTCACACTTCTTGGGAGCCACGCTGGACTTTCTCATTTCGCCCTGGCTGGGAGCAGCGCTGGCTCCTCTCTCTGTATTTACTCTAAAAGTTTCGTTACTTGAAACTTTCTTGACTGCATCTGCATAGGATATACCTTGAGAGACCTTTATTTTATGCACCTCAGCAGCTCTTTTGCTAAACCTGCATCCCCCGTAGGCAGAGCTATGTTCTTCCTCACAGTTACAGCACTTCAGTTTTGCTCCCACGTCACACTTCCCATACTCGTGATCTCCTGCACATTTACCACATATTTGCCTCCCTCTACAGACCGCTGCAATGTGCCCAAAGCGCTGGCACTTAAAGCAACGCAGGGGCGGTGGAACATATGGCCTAACGTCATGGCACATGAACCCAATGAACACCTTACTAGGCAGGCACCTCCCTTCAAGTGTTACCATTACCGACAATAACAGGGACATCTCATGACCTCTTGGGCTTTGTCAAAGCACTGGAAGTCAAAGCACTGGAAGAAGAACTGTTAGGACTACGACACAGTCTAAGGAATAAAGTCTGGCGGTAATGCAACACTCGGATGCCAACCGCCATAAAACAACAACAACAACAACAACATCAGCAGAGCGGATACTAACACACATTTTCACTGCGTATCAACTGACCTAACGGCAGCAAGTAGAGGTTGAACAGAAAGGACTGACCCTTGGGGCACTCCACAGGTCAGGGGCATGTGGTCTGAGACACAGCTACCAATTTCAACAAAGTACTTCCTGTCTTCCAGATAGGACTTTAACCAGTTTAGGGCAGTGCTAGTGATGCCCACCCAGTCCTCTAGTCTCTGTAAGAGGATCCCATGATCGACAGTGTCAAAAGCAGCACTCGGATCTAACAGAATTAAGACTGAGGCTTTGCCCGCTTCAGTGTTCAGGCGGATGTAATTTGTCACCTTGACAAGAGCAGTCTCAGTGCTGTGATGAGGTCTAAAACCTGACTGAAAAACATCAAATGAGTTGTTTATTAAGAGGAAATCTGTGAGCTGTTGGTAAACAACCTTTTCAAGGACTTTGCCCCAAAATGGCAGATTAGAGATGGGCCGGTAATTACTCAGTACTGCGGCATCAAGACTGCTCTTCTTTAGGAGAGGCTTTATGACCGCAGTTTTCAAACACATTGGGAATGATCCTGATTGAAGCGACAACTATGTGAGTGAGTGGTGCAAGTAAACTGTTCAGCACAGACTTTAGAAATCTGGTGGGTAACACATTGAGGCAGCATGTAGATGAACTCAGACTGGTGATTATCTCCTGGACATTTTTGTCAGTTACAGGTGCAAAGTGAGTTAGCTCTAAGTGTCTACGTGGTTTTAGGGTAATTTTTTGCATTGTGGGATTTATAGCATTTTAATGCCCTGAACTTTGTCATTAAAGAATAATGAAAACTCATTACACTTGGATGTGGAAATGAGTTCTAACGGTAGCTGAGCTGGAGGATTTGTTAATCTGTCAACTGTGGCAAACGGGACACGCGAGTTGTTACTGCAGCTTCCAATTATTTCAGAAAAATATCTTTCCCTAGTTCTACATAAAATTAGGTTGTACATGTTCAGCTTCAGCTTAACCCTAACCTTAACCCGATGCGGTCTGGTCGGCGGCGCGTGGTCAAATAGCGCAGCAGTTTCAGGAGCCGCGGCACAAAATAACATGGCAGTTTCGGCTGCGCGCCGCGGCTCTGTAGACACTCCCTTTAAAGAATCTGGACTTCTTACCACCGGTTGACACAGGAATGGTATCGTGAAGAAGAGGTGTATACAATCAAATGACCACAACTCATTCAAATATTATCAGATCTACATGAGTGAGACATCATTTTATAGCTTTAAATCTACACTTTCAGAATCAAAATGTCTCTGGGGAGACTTGTGACTGGTTTATCCACAGCCAGTCACATATGACTTTGCCACAGCATTGGGAAAGTCTGAGGACTACGAAACGTCTGAGGAATAAAGTCTGGCGGTAATGCAACACTCGGATGCCAACCGCCATAAAACAACAACAACAACAACAACAAAAGCCCATTTTTAAAAACAACACCAAATGCAGCTTCTTACCCATTTCCTGGTAATAAACAGAAATAATTACTGTTTAAGTGGTTTCAAAACGTTCGAGATAAGTGGCGGAAATTAAGCATAATGAGATCAATCGCAGCAGAAGCAGGTGAGCTGGTTTTGAAAAACTATGATGATGTGGATTTGAAACAGAAAAAAAAAAAAACAAGGTGATTGGACAATCTATTTTCAGATCATTTGATCTAGTAGTTTGAGAGAGCAATTGTAACTCGTTTTATCAACAATGGAGCTTAACAGTCCCTTGGTTCCCTTGGTAAATGTTTCAAACATTTTTCCCTTAGAAATAAAGAGATAAAAAATATTTTACAGTAATGTGATGCTTTACAAAAATAATATAAAATGTTTGAAAGCTTCTTTGGGGTTAATCCGCTTTGTGGTAAGTAATGAGCATAAGAGCTATACTTTTATTGTTTATTGCAGTGACGTCTTCAATATAGCAGTGAACCCAAATAAGTCAGTGACTGAAACCATAAATAAGCTTACTTAGGATTTTGTGTATATTGTACTATATAAGGCCTTCTGTGACGGGAGTTTCGACAGAGCCAACGTAGACTGCGCCGGGTTAGGGTTAGGGTTAGGGTCAGGGTCAGGGTCAGGTCTCACATCCATAAATCTGTGCAGTGGACACCAGGCTTGGGACAAAAGAGTTCTGTTGTGTGAGACGAATTTAAAAGTTATGGGGAGGGGGATGATGACGCGTGCCTGTGATTATGACGCGGCCCTGTGAACACCCCCCGTCAGTTTGGAGATTCGAGGAAAGGAGATAGTCTGTAATATAGTTAAACACTGCGGGAATCAATCAAAAAACACTCTGGGTACATATATGAAGCACAAATAGCAATGTAAGAAGGTTAAAAGCTCTGAAAAGTCGATTTTGCATGTTATGGGACCTTTAATACCAAAGCAAGCAACCGCAAGTCAAAATTTATGACTTTATGTGTTTATATGAAAGAAAATTAGATGAGTTGGAAATGGATGGAAAAGTTTATGATGTCTTATTACAAATTAAAGGTCAAATGCATTACTTAGACTTTTTTTAAACACATTTTTGACCCCTTGTTTGACCCTGGCCTTGTTTTTTCCTCCCTTTTAAACTGTCTAACAATGTATATAAACGCACGACTGTATGTAACTTTTCTGCACCTAACCCTCACTTTTTCTGGAAATGAATGAACAGTTTACCAAATGTGGTCTATGGAGATTTATTGACCAAATCAAATATGAATATGGAATATGCAAATTTAGTCGATAGTGGAGACACTAGATATGATCGTTCTAGATCTAGCTAGTGTGTGTGCTAGAAGGTGGGCCTGTACAGTGAACCCTCGATATAACGCGGTTCACTTTTCACGGTCTCGCTGCTTCGCGGATTTGCATCATGCATTGTGTTCTGCATTCTGATTGGCTAAACAGTCTCTCCGCGTCTTCTCTACCTGTGTGTCAATAACGTTATGGATTAATATGTACACGTACGTAAAACCGCTTGCCAAATTGAAGTTTGCGAGGCCGGTGAGAGCGCGCGTGTGAGCTCCGGGAGACGCCGGTATGAGCTGCGCGTGAGAGGCCGGTGAGAGGCCGGTGAGAGGCCGGTGAGAGCGCGCGTGTGAGCTGCGGGACACGCTGGTGAGAGCGCGCGTGAGAGGCCGGTGAGAGCGCGAGTGTGAGGCCGGTGAGAGCGCGCGTGTGAGCTGCGGGAGACGCCGGTATGAGCAGCGCGCGTGAGAGAGGCCGGTGAGAGCGTGCGTGTGAGCTCCGGGAGACGCCGGTATGAGCTGCGCGTGAGAGGCCGGTGAGAGCGTGCGTGTGAGCTGCGGGACACGCTGGTGAGAGCGCGCGTGAGAGGCCGGTGAGAGCGCGCGTGTGAGCTGCGGGAGACGCCGGTATGAGCAGCGCGCGTGAGCTTCAATGTTTTATGGAGTATTTCATTGTATAATTACTGTAAAAAAATAAAGGTTTCTACTTTTTTGCCTATCGCGGCTTCTTTTTGGAACGTAACCCCCGCGATAAACGAGGGTTCACTGTATATCCACATTGACTCCTCCAGGCACGTCAGGCTGAAAAAGCTCTGGATCAGGTCCACTTGATCTGAGTTTTCCTTGGCTCTGAGATCTTCATCAGATAACAAAAAGTCTGTTGCACTGACGCTGATTTAATACTGTCCCAGATCCAAATTTTGTTGTAGACTTGAAAAGTTGCAAAAAGTCTTGGACTATGGTATATACACCTCAATTATGTCCAAAAGAATGGAACAAATACTCCCAAACTTAATCCAAAATGATCAGACAGGGTTCATTACCAAACGACAAACTCAAGACAACATAAGACACATAATTAGCCAAATTAAAAAACAACAAAACAGTTAGCCATGATAATTAGTTTTGACCCTGGTAAGGCTTTTGATTCGGTTAGCTGGCCAAATTTATTTAAGTGGTTTCAAATTTCAACCTTTATCTTTTGTTGAGATTCCTCCTCTGTTACTTAGATTATCCAGATTAAAATGAAGGTCTCAAACTTTCACTCTGTACAAGTTCAACCACTTCCTTTCAACTAAGAGCACATGTTCTTCCACCCTCTGCTCATCTAAGCCCTGATCAACAGGATTTTGTTCCTTCAGTTGATGAAAACACAAACGCAAACTGATCAATGGACTGTTGTTCCTTAATCCCCCCAAAAATCTGAAACAATATCTACATTAAAGGTTATGGTTTCCAACAGCACAGGAAAAGTTCAAAGGGTTTGTCATCTCTCCAGCTGCTTTCACCACAGTGCGCATCTCAGTTCGCATGTTCTGCCGCTGTGGACTTATCCAAAAGAGTTATTGACCCAAGCTCCACAGTACGGGACGTGTGATATATAGGACTTGTGAGCTAAGCCCCTGGAAAAAGTGCGGAAAAGAGATCTGCGTGGGGTGATAGCCTTTCTTACACTGCTGTGGGGCCTCGTTGTGCCCAAAGTTAGCAGCGGTCTGATTGAGAGGGCAGAGCATGGAGAAAGTCTCTCTCTACTCACTGTGAGGCCAACAATGACATTTCCCCATAAAGGAATATCTTATCGTAGCAATGAAGCATGCATATAAACTGCAAACCTTTGTCACACGGGACATGGACATGGTGTAAATGAGAATTGAGATTGGACCTTAGTCTCTGTGTGCCATGCCCTGGTCTTGTTTAAGGCCGTGGCTACAGAGCTGCATTTCAGGAGCCACGGCACGGCCATAAAGCCTCATGGCTAACCCTAACCACGGTCAAATAGCCCAGCAGTTTCAGGAGCCGCGGCGCGCGGACGAAACTGCTAGGCTATTTCGTGCCGCGGCTCCTGAAACTGCTGGGCTATTTGACCGTGGTTAGGGTTAGCTCTGTAGACACTCCCCTTGTTTAAAGCACTGAACATCATGGTCATGGATGAACGCCGTGAGGAAGGGACAAGTGCACCTGATCGAGGTATTGTCATGTGTCAGATGCTGGCAGGAGCCAAAGATGCACACCAAAGATGCACACTGTGCTCGGCCTGAGCTTCAGCTCCTCTGACCCAAATCTTGATAGGAAACTTTGCCAAAATAGAGCAAGGCCTCTACATTATGTTATTTCAGTTAGAAATAATTAATACATGATGTAAACTAGGATGCTTTCTTTTTTAAGGAATAAAAAAACAAATTGCTGGTAATAACAAAGTCATGATTCAAATTAAATTAATTCCTTGAGCCATTTATTAAATTATCAATTACATTTATTGGTTGTTTTTTTTGTTCTAAAAGCAATTTACCTTGGTGAGGTTGGCACAATCAGTGACTACAGAGAAGATATTAGGACTTTACGTTTATCTTCATATAGAAATGTATTTATAAATGCAGCCAGCAGTCCAGTTCCCAGACCTAGTCCAAGTAAAATTATCTTGAGCTTGATGCAATACAAAGTTTTAGATTTGAAGTCTTAAATTTGCGTGGACAGCCAAGTAGTTCTCCTACATCTCAATGATTCCCTGCGTGCTACTGCACACCCGCAACCGAAAAAGGAGCTGTACCATGTGTCTTCGATGGATTACAGGGACAGGAACAAGAAGGACGTAGCCTGGAGAAAGATTAGCGAGGAGACTGGACTGCCTGGTAAGTTATTACAACTTTTAAACAATAAAAATATATGTGTTGATAGTTGATGCGGTCCAAATAATTTGCGCTAGTTTGTGTTTGACGAGTTCATGTGTTTATTCAGAGGACATCTGCAGAAAGCGGTAGAAGAGTCTGAGGGAAACGTAGGAGGAGGATATGAAGGAGAAGAAAGAGGAGAAAGAAAAGAGGAGTGGGTCAGCAGCAAGGTCAGCAGCAAAGTGGCGGTACTCTGGGGTCCTGTCTTTCCTCGATCCTTTCATCACCCCCCGTGAAACAAGCGGGAACATGGGGAGAAGGGTCGAGGAGGCAACAGAGTCAGAAGAAGCAGCAGCAGGGCTGTCCGAATCATGTTTGCTGTTATGAAACTTTATATTGGCTACATACAATGCGTATGCCTCAATGAATATGCTATATTACAATAGTGAAAGTTTGAATAACATAGCAATAAATGTACTGGGCTAAAATATAACTGCTGTACAAAGTTCTTTTTGAAGATCTGGATTTGCCTTCCCTCCCTGCTGCTGCTGCTGCTCCTGCTGCTGCTGGGGTTGCTGGCCCTTCTGCTGCACCCACAGGCAATGTTCCATGTGTCTGGGCACATGGGACACACAAGCTCCCTGAGCCCACTGAGGACCACTGTGAGCAACATCAGATGTGCCCCCTGTGGCCACACACCGGTATCACGTGGCACGCCTGTTCAAAACCTTGGATCGTAGCAAGTTACATTAAAATAATCAAATTACAGCAGCAATTTTCATTAGTTTACTTTTATTACAAGCAATTTGGCCCACTTAAAATGAAAAATACAAAAATCATGTTGTTGATGGCTTCGTCTGCTTCTTTGCAATGTGCCACTTCAACACGATTTCGGAAAAAAACGGAGAAGCCTTTCGTGTTGGCCCAGCGGTTAAAGGCTGCAGGAAATCCTGAGATCGACAGCGCTGACCCGACTAAATTTATTTCAGGTATAAACTTTTTAAACTTATAGATTGCTCACACCTTTGCTAATACAGAGCCATGGCATAAACTTGTTTTAACCAGACGAAGTAGGGGTTAGGGTTAGGATTAGGATTAGGGTTAGGGTTAATTTATTTTCCTCCGAGGGCCATATTCGAATGCAGGCAAGCCGGCCCGCAATCATTGGTGTGAAAAGAAAAAAAGTATATATATATATATATATATATATATATATATATATATATATATCTTTATTAAATATCAAATAAAATATCACATTTCTGTCAAATATAGGCTATTGAATCTATTATTTAATTAATTTCATGTCATCTTTATTAAGGATACAAGTGCAGACAGATGTGACAGACAGTTAAAAAATAGAAACTGGGCCGCAGTTGATGCTGGTGTTGATGAAGTCCAGCACAGAGGAGGCATAAGAGTCAATGTCCGTGTGGGAGTCCAGTGTGGTCTGGGTAGCAAACACACTCCAGTCTGTGTGTTCAAACCGCTGCTGTAGTTCAGAGTCTGCTCCCTCTGGCCACACTTTAACTGTCCTCACTGTGGGTTTCACACGTTTGATGAGTGGTGAGTACTTGGGGATTAAAAACAAAGAGAGGCGGTCAGACTGTCCAAGGTGGGGGAGGGGGACTGCTTTGTAAGCACCGGCCATGTTGGTGTAAACATGGTCCAAAGTCTTGATTCCTCTTGTAGGGCAGGAGACATGTTGATAAAATTTAGGGAGGACAGTCTTCAGGTTGGAGTGGTTGAAGTCACCCGCAACAATAAAGGCTGCCTCCTGATGTGATGTCTGTTGTTTGCTAATGGCAGCATGCAGTTCTTTCATTGCCAGTTTAGCGTTAGCATCGGGTGGGATATAGGCTCCAGTCACAATTGTAGATGTAAACTCCCTGGGCAGATAGAACGGTCTGCACTTAACCATAAGGTATTCTAGGTCAGGTGAGCAATGACTTCCGATGATGGCAGTATCCGTGCACCAAGCTTTGTTCACATGGATACACAGACCCCCGTCTCTGGTCTTACCGGAGTCATCAGCTGTTCTGTCCGCCCGGAGCATGTAGCGACCAGGTAGCTCAATGACGCCATCGGGAACGCTGTTGTTGAGCCACGTTTCCGTGAGAATCATGATATTGCAGTCTGTAATCCATTTGTGTGTGGTGATCCACAGCCGTAGCTCATCCATTTTGTTCGCCAGAGACCGTACATTAGCGAGGAAAATGCTGGGTAGGGAAAGCCGGTGAGGTGTTAGCTTCAGCTTAGCCCTTAGCCCAGCTCTCTTACCCCGTCTTTGTTTACGGTCTCGACGTCGCCTGCGAGCACTTCCGGTCGGCGGAGCCGGGTTGATTGTCTCGGTGGTCCTAGCGATCTCTGGGAAAAGTTGTAGTCCATCGATAAAGTAGTCCAAATTTTGTGATCCGATGTCCAAAAGTTTCTGGCGGCTGTAGAAAGTGTTTGCAAGACAGTTCTGAGTGAGCATGCTTGAAACAAGTAGGCAGATAACTACTATTTCGCTAAATCTGTAGAGACGCTGAGCCGCGCGTTGTGCACGCGCCGCCACCATTACACTTGATCTTAGCCAAAAGGCCGAGAAGCGTAAACTAGAAGGGTTTACTCCACACGCAAACACATACTCCATTGTTTATTTTGAGACACTCTCTGATAAGGGAGCCACCTGGCCGGAGAGGCTGCAAACCTCAAGGACAGTGGAAGAATACTGAGAGAGGCGTCAACCTTCATATTCCGCCTTATATCCAAATGTTATAAATATATGAGCAGAGCAGGGAAATTGGCGATCCGGAGTGCATGTGTAAGTCGCCGATCACATTCGATAGGGACAGGTGGTAAGCGCTCTGTCATCTCTGTATTAGAATTGTACTGAGAGTGATTAAACATTTGATTAATTTTAACTGTTTTGATTCTTGCCTTTTCTTTCAGAAACAAGCACGCCAACACTATAGCCTAAATATAGTTTACTTGTACTTTTATCAAATATACCACAATCAAATCTAAAATGGTGCACAAGAACAAGCAATATAAAGACTTTTTAATAAAAACTTGCAGTTGTATAAGCGTCGAGCTCCGTTTAAATATAGTTTAAACTCCGTCAACTATTAACCCTGGTTACTTTTATTAGCTATGTATGTTTTACAATACACTGTTCTTACTTCCTATTAATTACTAGCCCTAAGACAGATGGACAGGAGCTCAGCAGCTGGGATTGAGTGCCTGTAGTTGGTGTCCAGGTAAGTTAACCGCGCACCAATGCGGGATAACAGGTCATCTAACTGGGGCCGGGACAGACAAAAGTAGCGCTGAAAGCGGTGGTCATCCAGACGCAGCTCTTGAAGCAAATTATGGTATTCGCTAAACTCAGATCGCCTCTGAAGTATTTCTTGGATCCAGGCACGCCGCCGAGCCGCGCGCCTCCGTTTGAGGGTTTTGAAAACCAAATACGCGAAAGCCACACTCAATATCCGCCATTTTACATAAAGAGAAGCGCTACTGACAACACCTCCACTGCGCATGTGCGCGTCTGCCTTCAAATGTGCAGACGTCCAACTTCTGCGTCGGGCGCGAATTTGATGCCGCGTGTGAGAGCGGCTTTAGACTTTATTCCTTAGACTTTAATATTATACGGTACTATTCTTGTTCTTGTTCTTCTTCTTCGGTGTTTTATGGTGGTTGGTATCCAAGTGTTACATTAGTGAAGCCCACGAATTCCAAGCACATGAGACCCTCTTCTTCTTCCTCCTCCTCGGCACTCCACAGCAGCCTGCATCCAAGCGCCACACCACTGACACCACCACAGCAGTTCAACACACCCAAACTCTATAAACGGCTACCCAACCCTGTGTTATATAAGTAAGCAACTACAGCCTTACACAAACCCTGCGACTGGAATGTAAGAATATTCCGCAGATTGAATTCCTGCCTATTATTCCGAAACCACCGGGCCAACCCGGTCCTTTCTCATTCATAAGCCCCACAGCATATCAGAATGTGCTTGACCGTCTCTGGCTCTTTACAGTGATTACAGACAGGTCGGATGTTTACCTATCCTACTCAGTGACTAATTGAGTCCAGTATGGCCCAACCTCATGCAAGCTAAGGCCCTTTCCTCTCCTGCATTCCTGCCCATGGATCTGCATGGACCAACACTACCCTGTATTTGGTAGAGTTTGGTCCAGTATCACACCGACTCCAAAATTCCTGCCAAAGCTTATACACATGACTCTTGATAATAGGCTTGACTTCAGATTTGCTTAACTCAACCGTCAAGGTCAGCCGCCCGTCAAACCCTGCCACCAACACAGATGAGGCCCGTTGCTTGCTCGTACTCTGGAGCGAGGGAACCGAGCCTGCTGTCTCAAGGAATTGGACGAAGGATCTTGAGTGCTTTAACTTCTGCCGGGTGACGGGACTGCCCCGTGACGGGACTGCTCAGTGGCTTGAACTAATTCTGTCCAGGTGTGGAACTTACTGGAGTCAGGTAGCTAGGGGCTAGTTGGCATTGTAACAACTTCTTTAGCTCGCGTTGATCAAGTTCAGCAGCAGTGCTTGGCATAGTTAGCCACCGGTCTTGAGTTTCGGTGAGGAATGTAGGACCAAATCTCCACTGACGATGGCACAGCTGCTCTTTCAAGGTGAGGCCCCTGGTGATGTGATCTGCAGAGTTACAATGTGAGTCAACATACCTCCAGCTTGTAAGGTTGGTCAACGTCTGGATTTCTGAGCAATAGGTGGCGGCCTTTGCTGGGTCTTTGGCAAGTCTACGTTCAGTCCTGCGGAGACTTGGCAGTGCTACCTCTTTTGGCAGTACTGTGAGATGTTGCTCTTTACACACTAACCCTTTGCAGGACCATTTGATGTTGCAGCTCTACCGCGTGACTACGCCCCACATTTCCAGCAGCGGTTTCCATCTTTGATCCACCTGACGATCTGGTTGGGTGTGAGCTTATTGAAGTTATCACAGGAGTTCAGGTAGTGATCTTTGTTGTCGCAATGTGGACAGTAGGGCTGTGACTTTGAGGCTGGCTTGGACTGGGCAGGTTTGGAGTGAGGTGACTCTTCCGTCACAGTGAGAAGCACAGGTGTGGACTGCTCTCTATAGGTTGTAGAGCTGAAGCTCTTTGTACTTGTCACTGGCTTGCTTGCTTGACTCCGTCTGGTAAAGGCCACGACTTAAAATGCGTTTGGCTTGGGACTTGACTTGGAGCCAGTCAGCCAGGTCAGGGAGCATGTAGGTGCGGTCAGAACCTGATTGCAGAATCCCTCGGTTAAGACAATGCTCCACAAAGCTGTCACGGTAAGAAGGGGCAGCTTACTTAGCAGCCGGTCAACGTGCGACCCACACATGAGCTCCACGCCGCTGTGTCCTTCAAGAGTTCTCAGCATTCCCACTAGGGATTGGATGGACAGAGCGAAGAGGTCAAAATTGTTGGCATCACTCATCTTAAGTGCAGGAGAGTTTAAGATGGCGCCGAGCTCGGACTGGATAAGCTGCCTTGGTTGACCATACTTATCTTGTAGTGCGTTGAGTAAAGCGAAGGCTTGAGTGATGCATGTATGCCTTTGTGAGTTGAAGAGCGCTCGGCAGCTTCAGATGGCTTAGCAACACTTGATATTTGTATTGCTCACTGAGATGGCTGTGGTTACTGAGCAGACTGTCCAGTGCCATCTTCAGGAGGGCAAAGGCAGAGCCAATTAGCATTTCTGCTCTGAGTTGTGGTTGTAGACCAGGATAGGGCGCAGGTGCTGGTAAGGGGGCCTGGATGGGATAGGATGTGGCCGGAGGCTGCTCCCATCTGCGATATGCTATTGGCGGTGTTGGCTGCACTGCGTTGGTGTTGACGAGAGTGGGGTGCGATGCAGGGTTTAACTCTGTTGCTTGACTTAGAGTACTTTGCGCCTGGAACGACAACACCTGGTGTGTTGTAACAGGCTGCGGTGCATTGACTGGTGGGACAACTGCAACATCATTGTTGTTCATTGGTGCCACTACGGGTAGGTGCTGGGCTGTAGGTGCTAACTGGAATGTGGTGCTGCTGAATAGTTAGCTTGAACAAAGGCAACAGTAAAAAGACGGCCATCTAGAAACACAGAACTAAACTTTGGTTCCCCCTTAGACTTTCTGACAGTGATGTTTTTCATTTATTATGATGACTCTGCAAGTGCTTGACATGTGATTATTGCTTTTATTCTTTAATAACTTGGCATTTCCATGTGCTGCTGTGACGCCTCGGCCCCTGTTTACATTCCCACCGAGACGTCATGGGATGGGCGGGGGAGGGGGATTGCTCTTTGTAAGGGTGGGGGCAAATCTCAAACCAACCGTTTGCATTTCCGGATTTGTGAGGGAAATATCACCCAAGATATGGGTGATATTTCATAACTATTATGTTATGGGTGTTGCACAACACTTATTATAAAATATACACTTAGGGTAGATTATGAAACAGGAAAAATAGCATGATAAGGGATCTTTAAAAAATGCAGTTCTGGCTCCGACTGGTGAGTAACTCTTTTAAGCACTGGTTATCAGGTCATCCTTTTCAATCACACAAATTAAACTTCCTCATCCTTGTAGACCAGTTTGGTGAAACTTTTGTAGATTTTAGATGTATCTTTATATTTTACTTTACACTTTTGAACCTATCAAGTATGAGATTGCAGCAAAGTTTAACATATTTTTGCACATAAATATAAATATTTATGTGCGAAAATATGTTAAACTAAAAATAATGTGAAAGAAATTTGAGGTTGTTTGGAGTTTAAGAACATGGCATTTATCAGTTTTCCAAAGTAAAATTTGGAAAAACATGTAATTTCAGACAATTGCACTGGACAAAATAAAACTTTTAAAAGCTGTAATGGGTAAAATGTGATCATGTTTTACTTTTGGGATTTTGGAGACAGACAAATGTAACTTCAATGCTAAATTAGAGCATGTAAAGAAGAAGTGATGGAGCAGTTCTGACATGCAAGGTAAACTGTTTGGGGGCACCCATAGGAAATTCCTATAAACAATGCAAATATTGATAATTGACTGTCACTCAACCTGAATTAGTTGTGTCACTCAACTAATACGTTTTTTGGCACGTATCACAGAAGTCGCACCTCTAACCTCTGATTTTTGTCATTCAAGTTTGTTTCTTGTTGTTGCTTTGAGTATCCCTTGGTCTTGTCGTTTTTTTGGGATCTGTTGTCAAATTAGCAAAATGTTGTTTTTTATGGCGGTACATTACCGCCAGACTTTATTCTTTAGACTTTATTCTAGAGCTGACTCTTCTTCTTCTTCGTCTTCTTCGTTGTTGTTTTATGGAGGTTGGCATCCAAGTGTTGCATTACCGCCAGACTTTATTCCTCAGACTTTGTTCAGTGCACAGATTGTACTGAGCCAGCCCTTTATATCTATGGTGTTTTATGGCAGTTGGTATCCAAGTGTTACATTACTGCCAGACTTTATTCTTTAGACTCCGTTCCTCAAAGCACATGACTTCCAAGACCTCAAAGCACATGACTTCCAAGCCCATGAATTCCAAGCACATGAGATCCTCTTCTTCTCCCTACTCCTCGGCACTCCAGAGCGGCCGGCATCCAAGCGCCACTCCAAGCGCCACACCACCGCAGCAGTGCAACACGCCCCAACTCTATAAACATCTACCCAACCCTGTGTTATGTAAGTAAGCAACTACAGCCTTACACAAATCCTGCGACTGGAATGTAGGAATATTCTGCAGATTGAATTCCTGCCTATCATTCCGAAACCACAAGGCCAACCCGGTCCTTTCTCTTTCATAAGCCGCACAGCGAATCAGTACGTGCTCGACCATCTCTGGCTATTAACAGTGATTATACAGACCGGTCAAATGTTTGCCTATCCTACTCAGTGACCAATTGAGACCAGTATGGCCCATCCTCATGCGAGCAAAGGCCCTTTCTTCCCCCACGTTCCTGCCCATGGATCTGCATGGACCAACACTACCCTGTATTTGATAGACACCGTCCAGTAACACAACGACTCCAAAATTCCCGTCAAAGCCTATACACATGACTCTTGATAGGTAATAGGTTAAGGCTTTGCAATGCAGAAAGGCTGTCAGGCCACCACAACGCCACAACACTGTAAAGTAGATTCAGAATGCTAACCGTCTCGCTATGAGTTCCCTAACCCGAGGTGAAAACAGAAAGGCATGTAAATTGTCAATACTTGCACACATTTAGCCTTAAAGGTGAAATTTTTCTGGGGAGGGGAACATGCAATGCCCTGCTGTAATGTCATTTGGTTATCTGTCTTGCATTAATAGTATTACTGTAATGTAACACTTGGATACCAACCGCCATAAAACAACAACAGCGTTGGTGATTGGTGATATCATCATCAGTGACATAGTTGTCAAAGTTGTGACATCATCGTCACGGCAACTGTACAGGATACGGCCATATATTATGTTTAGTTCTTGTAGTTCTTTATTATAGAAACCTATTTTTGGCAGAAATCACAGGTCGCAACTCTTGTCCAATTTTGGTAATCCCTCAGTCTTGTCTCTTTTTGGTCTTCATTGTCAAATTTGCATTTTTTCCCTATCTCATAGAGTGATGGAATGTTGGTGATGTCGCGGAATGCGGATGCTGTGTGACATCATCGTCATGGCAATTGTACAGAATATGCTCATGCTTTACGCAGTCACTTGATGCAGCACCTAGTTACACACTGAGAGAAAAGATAACAGGTTTAGATAATTTGACATTATTTGAATTTTTTTCTTAGCATGAACAGATAAATAATTCATTTATGTTTTTACAGTTTTCCAAATCTCAGAAAAATGGATAGAACGATGGACTATCTGGGCGACTTCATAAATAGTTGGGAAGGAGATCAGTTTGAAGATTCTTCATACCTCGATCTAGTGGAGCTTATGACGCCATCTTTTCTTGCACCGGAGGAACAAGCTGAACCATCATGCGATCTTCAGGATTTGGAGGAGTTTTTAGACAAGGCGGAAAAAATCACTCCATTCACGCCGTATGAGCCTTCATTACAGGAAGAGATCTTCCTAGATAGTCTGGATGGCATAGAATTAATGGACTTGAGGGTAAAAAGCTGCTGATGTTATTGATTTGATGTGGCTGTTAAAGTTTAAATCTGAATACAGTATTATAACCATTCATTTTATTGCACTATTTTGACTATCTATAAAGTGTGTATGAATTCAGATCAAGTCTATTTCATTTTATTTGTCAATTCAAAATTTTATGCATGCTCTATTTGATATATTTTACTATCATTATTCAATTCTAGGTGCCACCTTGCTGCCAAAGCAAGTTGGCAATAAATCCCATTCTTATTCTTATTCATTCATTCATTTTCTACCACTTTATCCCGTTAGGGGTCACGGGTGACTGGAGCCTAGCCCAGTGACTTTGGGCCTTATTATTACATATTCTACTACTACAAAGAATGTATTTTTTGCCATCTCAGAAACTGACATTTCTCTCTCTTTCCAGGCAAATGTCAATCCTCCTGACAATGACAGCAGCCTGAATCACTTCAGCCCATTGTCAGCACTAAAGCCATATCTTCTTACCAAATTGTTGTTGTCCCATTGCAGCCTCTACTAATTAATGTATTTTTATTCTTATCTGCTTCAGGAACAGGCAAGAGCTGCACACTTGTGCAGTATCCTCCACCTCAGCTACTGACAAGGCAGCTTCAAGGTAAATAAAAAAACAGCCCAAAAATACTATAATATATTTGACTAAGGCTGCGCAATACAATACAAATGTAATATTATGATGAGTCAGTGTTCAGCCCTAACATAAGTCCCCTTTATATGATTTTAACATAGTGTCTTGTATTTGTAGGAAGCCGGATGAGGGCAAACCGTACATTAAGAAGCCTCCCAATGCATTCATGTTGTTCAGGGCGGAGCAGAGGCAGAATGTGGCTGATGAACTCCAAATCACAAACTCGTCTAAAGTCAATGTGGTGCTCGGCAAGAGGGTGAGTGGGACTGACTAAATACTAGACCAGGACCATCTCAGGTAATTTACGGAGGGGACGCTGGAAGAAAGTGGCTCACATGATGGAGTGGTTTTATTATTATTAAGTTGGTGGAAATATCCCAGTTTGGACTATTGTATAATGTTGTGTCCTTTGGCAGGATATTTCACCCACTTTACACAAATGTGGTGAAGGAGTCCTCCCACACTCAGACATCATATCATCAAGTTTACAGAGTGTATGAATAATGTCATTTGAAGTGGACTTTGAGTGTCTGGAAAGCAATATGAGACTGATGGTTCAACGGACTTTTTAGATGTTTATCAGGATTTAAATTCACATTTTTGCTGATTGCATTTAAAACCATTTAAATAATGTGTCTTGTGTGAAGTACTTTGAATTGCCCTGTGTATGGATTGTGCTCTACAAATAAACTTGCCTTGCCTTGCCTTGACCTCTAAATCTTTTTTATTTTTTAAAAATCTTTACCATTACATTAAGACCACAGTAATCTTGATAAAAATGTAACTGATTTCTGATTCTTGGTATTACATCCTCTAGAACACTTATAGTAAACATGTGTCTTGTTTGTTTCCAGTGGAAGATGATGTCGAAGCAGCAACAGGCTCCATACTATGAACAGGCTCTTAAAGAGAAACAAGCTCACAAGGCCAAGTACCCTGAATGGTCCGCCAAAGAAAACTTTGTAAGTGTTTCAATACACCAACACACAACTTATCTTTTTAAAGATGGTGTGTGTGTTTGTATACATATTGTGGATACTTTCCAACAGACATACATCCAGTATATATTATATGGCAATATTAAAGAAAGTAACTAAATGAAATACTTTAATACTTTTTAAAACAAATTATTAATCTAATCTCTGCCATTTTAGGGCAAAAAGGTCAAGAGGAGGAAAGTTCCATACCAACACCCCTTTGCCTTTCCTATGGCAACTATCAATCAACAGCCTGTGATGACGTGGCCATATGCAACTGCTCCCATGAGCTTCCCTAACCAGGCCCTGAACAACCAGGGTAATCCTTGGCCTTTCCAGAAACTTCCCGAGGAGACCATCATGATCAATGGCATCCCTGTCCACCCCACCCCCCTTGAGGCCTTTCTGAACCAGGCTCATGAGAACCAGGCGCCTATCAAGATTCTTCCAATTGAGGGTTTTACCACACCAGGCTTTGACTTCCAGGACCTTTCCAACCAGGCTCCTCCCTGCAATACCTATGAGGTATTTCTCAACATGGCTCCTGAAGACAAGGCATCTATCAAACGCATTTTGGACCAGCCAGACTAACTAAAACTAAAACTAAATGCCGCGCAATGGCAACAAGCCATTTTGGTGACGGATCTCAAAAAAACATCAAGATCGAGGAATGCCGAAAGTAACGGCAAGAATCGATTCTATTGATAGAAAATATCAACAAAACAAACGTTGAATGACGAACATTGGACAAAAGTTGTGTGATATGTGCTGAAAAACGGAGTTTCTATACTAATAATAATAAAGAGTTAGCAGCGCAAATAGTGACTGTGTAATGCAGAGCTTCTCAAAGTGTGGGGCGCGCCCGTTTGGGCCCATGCCAAGGGGGATGAGAGACATTTGGGGAAATGTGCGCACATTACGCGTGACAGACATGTTTTGAGCAACAGATAAACACCCAATGCCAACGTAGGTCCCTGCCAATCTCTGTCCCTCCTCTGTCCTTCCTCTGTGGTGATGGGGAGTCTGACCCTCATCTGTCCCTGTTCTGTCCATCATCCGTCCGTCCTCTGTCCCTCCACTGTCCCTGCTCTGTCCCTCCTCTGTCCCTGTCCTTCCTCTGTCTCTCCCCTGTCTCTCCTCTGTCCCTCCTCTGTCCCGCTCAATGACTCATGACCAGAGGGATGCAGTGGATTTGAGTGGGATTCAGATCCTGACGAGTTAAGTTCTTCTGAAATCAACAATGCCTACAGCCTTCCTGTTGAAGGGAATTCCAAATATATTAACTTTACTAAATTGTATTAAACTGTACTTTGATATGATAACTGAGTTATGCTTAGACTATGAATGGTTTAGTTCCCACACACACATTCTTGCTCTATAACGCACTCTTTTGATAAGAAGCATTGGCCATATAAGGCAACAGCGACGAATGGAAAAGGACTGGCGAGAGAACCAATGAGGCGCCACCCTTCATCATACATCATATTGAAATGTATAAAATGTTGAGCACCAGGTTTTAGAGGCGCGTCCGAACCACCCGTGTAAGTCGCCATCACATTCGAAAGGGACAGATGGTAAGCGCTCTGTTGATCTGTATTAGAATTGTACTGGAAAGGATTAAACATTTGATTGATTCTACTATTCTGATTCTTGCCCTTTCTTTCATAAACGAGCCCGCCAACACTATATATATACAAGCTGATATGTAATGAGCTTTTATGCAAGGTATAATCTTGCTTCCTCACCAAAATATATGGAATAGCCATTGCTGCTTCCGATATTCTATCAAGCTTGCTGTGGTTAGTTCTACCCATAAATTACCTTTTAGCTATTTCATCAATTGGAAAATTCCAAGATATTGCATAATTCAGGTAAGCTACCAGAAATGTACCACAGAACCACATTGTTACTGTGAGCATTATTTTTTTTTACATATTAATTGTATTTTATTTCAAATAGTCTACTGATGGTTTTAAAATAAATTAATTGAATTTTGAATTGTTTTATTAAAAAGTTGATTTGAGGTAGAATATAAAGCTGACATGAGACATTGTACAGAATTCTTGATATTGATCAGAACATCACACACTGGATTCTGACTTTTCCTCTGCATAAAACAATGCAGCTTACATGGCGCTACATGAAAAAACCTTTTTGTTCCTCTCGTTGATCTAACGTGTAGAAATGTTAAGTGTTGCAAAAAAGAGCTCTCTCATCGGTCAGCCCTGTGCGTCTTTCTTATTTAGTCAAAATAAAACAGTCATCAGACTGATCTCCCAAGATGCAAAAGCTTTTCTGATGGCTTTCTGACACATAGTTTAGCTGAATCATCTCAACTGGAGAGTAGCCGATGTTTATTAGTCTTTTTACAAAAATCTTGCACACAAATCAACAAGAACATTGAAAGTCGATTAAAAGGGTAAAAAGTAAGAATAGCTAGCAAAAAGTGGATCCTTCCGAAGCTAAATCTAGCTCTTAAATGCACCTAAAATGGTGACTATCAGTGGGTAAAGTTGAATAAGGCCTGGCCACGCATGTGTCCGAGCCTAGATAAAAAAAAAGTCCGCCAAACTTACGGAAAAAGCAGGGGGAAAAAACTAGCGAACATAGCTCTGCGTTTCAGGATTTTGTCTCGGGCGCAATCAGGAGGCGTGTCCTTATAAGAGGGAACTGACTTCTCCCTATTCAAGTTTAGTTGTGTCTTAATGTTCGCTTTAGTTAGGAAACCCCAATTTAAATCATCATTGCAGCACATCAGAGCTTCATTTAGAAGTAACATGTTTAAAACACACACAAAATGTTCGAAACCACATGTAACAGAACTTTAACTTGTAAATACACTGCTAATGATCACTTCAAGCCACATCTCAGTTGTCCTCCTCAAAATCTAGCTTCACTTCTCTCACACAGAGCACAACCACCAAACAATTGCCTTGAAGCACATTTTTGTTGACTTAATTCGTTTGTTGCAAGATGGTGGTTGTATAATACGATAATGTTTTTTCCTGTATACTCCCCTACCTCCATTCTGTGCTGATTTCCATTCCACAAATTGGATTACCCCTCCTATCTGTTTGAGGGAGGGCAAGAGAGTGTGCGAGAGAAAGGGAGAGGAAACAGGGGTGGAAAAGGTACTAGAGAGAAAAGGGGAGAATAATGCAAAATGAGGGGTGAGAGAGAGATGAAGGACAAGAGAGAGCAAAAGGAGAGAGAGGAGATAGGAACAGAAGAGAGGAAAGAGAGAGGGTGGGAGGGAGAAAAAGAGCGGTCCCCCTTTTCTAGAGAAGAGAATAAAAGAGAGGGAGAGAAAGAGGAGAGAGATGGAGAAAAGAGAGGAGAAAAAGAGCGTGTGATAAAGAGGGAGAGAGAAGGGAGAGAGGGGTGGTGCCATAAATCAGCTCGGGTCAGTGTGGGCCTTGCTCATGGGTATTGCTCCTGTGACATCACAAATACGCACACAAGGTCTCAGCACAACATCATTCATCTTTGTGCAGCTCATTATGATTTGGCCTGAGGTCAGAGCGGGCAGTTAAACGGGTCTGTTATTGGTTTATTTTAAGTGCAACTACGATCAGACCACTTTAATAAAAAGCAAGATATGTCGTACGATTATGGTAGATAATTCAATTGATTTTGGACTGTATGATTAGCTATGGTGGTCCTGATTGGACATACAGAACATTAGGTGTTACCAGTGTTATTTTTAAAAGTAACTTGTTATGTTACATCATTACTGCCCTGGAAAACTACTGCGCACGTAAGTAACACGTTAACTAGTATTATTGTATAACCTATATTGTTTGCCAACAATCCCTTTGCATTGCTGAACACTGTAACATAAGCATTAAAATATCAAATAAACAAGCAAAGTAAACGCATTTGACTGAGCTTTATTTATCTTTTATGTTGACAGATTACCACACTACAATGCCATACACTAAGCCCGTGTAGGCCTGTCCCAAGCAATGAAAAACATCACTAAAACAAAATTAGTGTTGACAGAGCATCAACAACAGAACGCACTCGTTTTAGCTTTGTTGTTTATTCTTATTTATCAAACTCACCACATCACTGTTACCCTACTGCTACTTCTCAACTACAAAATAGTGGTTATAACAAAGGAGAAGGACTCAGTTTGAAAAAATAGACGTTTCGACTCTCATCCAAGAGTCATTGTCAATAAAAGAATTTAGATCGAGAACTCCGATATTAATACTGTTCTGTGGTAAGACCCGCCCATTGGGAGGAGCCTTCTTGAAGTAGAAAGAGTTGTTTGTTTCAACAGAAACTCCCCCCTTGTATCTACCGAGCTAGCCTATTCAGAATTTTAATGGCCTATTAGAATCCTCTTTGTCTTTGTGAGACCCTGGCTCAACCACCCTTTTTCTACTATGGAACACGCCTGGACGAATGAGGGATTACACCGACAAAGGAGAAGGAGTTTCTCAAAACGTGCTTCTGAAAGTTTTTTTCTCTTTGGCGTGAGGACAAGTCTCCCAGTCACTAGTTGTGCCATGCACATGCTCAAAAGACGCCGAGCTCTGGGCCCCCATGGCGGTAAGGAGACCTCACAAAAACTACTTTTACTGATTTGAAAAAGTAGCTTGAGGAGTACTAGATTACATGGGTGCACAAAACTGACGTGCTACGTTCCTCGTTACTCTAAAAAAGTTATTTGAGTACTCTAATGCGTTACCAGCTAACCTTTAGCTAAATAAGGTCTGAGGCAAGGCAAAGGTCTGAGTGGTCAAATCAGGGGGGCAGTGAGTACACGCAAGGGAGAGACAGGGAGAAACATGCAACTGTAAGCTCCACACAGAAAGACTAGGTCTGGACCAGGAGTGGAACCTTCTTGCTGTGAGCTAAGCGTTTTTATCCGGGTTACTTTCTGTCCTTTTTTATTTAGTCTTTTACTAAAAGTGTGTTTGTATTAAATTGAAAAAGAGAGAAAAAAAAAAAAGAAAAACATTGCCACAAGTACTTAGCACAGGAGCATATTGTGACTCGACAAACTCTTCTTACTTCTCCTGCTCTGCGTTTGGGCTGGAGCCACTGGACAAGCACTCAAACCAGTGCTGGCTTCTTTTTTTAGGCCTTATTTTGTCATTTTAACAACCATTCCCTGTATTTGCTCTTTTTAGAACTCGCGAGGGAGCCAAACACAAAGCTCTTGGATTTTATAGAATAAATTGTATTTGTTTCTGAATATGATTGTGTGACTCATTTAACATGTGAGTTTTCCACAGACAATAACATGTCCCTTCAGGGCTACCGTAGGAATGTGGTTAAATCCCTTTTATAATTAGTCCATCCTTCTCCTCATGTTTCATTATGCTTCTTCTTTGTTTACAGTTCCAGTACATGCAGCAGAAGAACATTCAGGGAGTGTGGAGAAGCCTGAAAACCATCACGGGCTTCAAAAATCCCCCCTGCCCAGACAGAGGGGGACCTACAGTGGGTGAATGATTTAAATGCTCACTTCTTGAGAATTGATCGGTCACCCACCCCTCCCCCTGCACAGCTGCATGCTCCCTCTTCCACAGCTGGACAATGCCCTGCATCTGTTCCTCTTCACTTCTCTGCCTCGGACCATCAGCTCCCCACTTCGCCTAGACTCACCCATCCCCCCAGCACACGGTCCCCCTGCCAACCACTGACTGTCACAGCAGCACAGGTGAGGA
This sequence comes from Eucyclogobius newberryi, assembly GCF_026437365.1. Lineage (NCBI taxonomy): Eukaryota > Metazoa > Chordata > Actinopteri > Gobiiformes > Gobiidae > Eucyclogobius > Eucyclogobius newberryi. The sequence continues at coordinate 29,254,452 of NW_027315746.1, forward strand.
GTGAGCTGTAGAGGATTAAAGTGAGGAAGGCAGCAGGACCTGACGGCATCAGCCCCAGGCTCCTTAAGTCCTGCGCAGATGAACTGTGTGGAGTTATGGAGCATGTCTTCAACATGAGCCTGAAGCTGAGGGTGGTACCACAGGTCTGGAAGACCTACTGTCTGGTACCTGTGCCTAAGACACCGCACCCCAAAGACCTCAACAGCTTCAGGCCAGTGGCTCTCACGTTCCACCTGATGAAGACACTGGAGCGGCTGGTCCTGGACCACCTCCGCTCCACCGTGAGCTCAGCCATGGACCCGCTGCAGTTTGCATATCGGTCTGGCATCGGAGTGGAGGACGCCGTCATCTCCCTGCTGCACCGCTCTCTCTCTCACCTGGAAAAGCCTGGCAGCTCTGTGAGGATCCTGTTCTTCGATCTCTACAGCGCCTTCAACACCATCCAGCCGCTGCTCCTGAGGGACAAGCTGAACTCCAAAGAGATGGTGTTGTGGAAAAAATATAATCTGGCCCTTTACTTTTTAACTTTCAATTCTATTTCTAATCAGATTTAGTTCTAACAGCCTGACAACCCCTTTTGGCCTGGAAATTTACATGTCCGGACTCCCTGGAGTGGCTAGGAAGTCCCACGTTATGTTTCACACTAGGCAAGACATGTGAATTGAATGAATGCAAATGTTATGTACTGTCTCCTTCCTGAAACCACTGTTTCTTTGATGTCCCATTTGCTCCTTGGTTCCTTTGTACCTGAGAGACCAGTGACCGGGAACTTCTGTGTGTGTGTGGTCATGTGATCATCGGTGATTTAAGGAAGGGGACAGAGGGGGGACGGGAGGATTTGGGAGACAGACATTTTGGGAAGCAGGCAAGAGACAGACGCGTGGACTCGGCCTTCTATGAGAATGGCCGAGTCCACTCGAGTTTCTTTCTGATTCAGCCACAAGATTAAACAGTTTACTTTTGAAACGAGACAACTTGCTTCTTTGTCTTATCTAGAGATTTTTGCTACTACAATGGCTGGTGTGGAGTATGACCTGGCAGAGTGGATCCTGGACTACCTCACAGACCGACCCCAGTTTGTGAGAGCCCGGAACTGTGTGTCTGACACTCGGACCTGTAGTGTGGCCCCAGGGCACTGTCCTCGCGCCCTTTTATGATAATCACTTTGAGACCATTGTTAAGGGCTACAACGATTCATGTAAATAGAATTAAAACAATCATGCAATTCAATTCAATTTATTTATGTGATGCCCAAAATCACAACAGCGTCTTGGAGGATGACAGCAAAGAATGGATTAAACAATGTCCATAGGGATGGGGGCGATGTCCCAGAGTCCCCTGTCCTTAGACCCTCCTTCTCGGCCAGGAAAAACTACAAAAAACCTCCTTGGGAAAAAGTAGAAACCTGGAGGAGTTCCAAAGTGAAGGAGGGATCCGACTCCCTCAAACGTACAGGCGGACGCGAGATAGACAGTGGAGCTGGACCCACTCAGGAGGAGAACCAGTTCTTCAGGAGGAGAACCAGTTCTTCCAGGCAGCTGAAGAACCGTTCATATAGAATAGAGACCGCGTTTCCAGGGACTCAAGGCGCATCTGGGTCCACTGGTCATCCTGTCTCACTCCCCCCAGAGTGGCAGGGAGTGGGAAAAGAAAAAGAAAAGGCAATTGCAAGTGCAATTCAACATTAAATATTGTTTGATAGCATAAGTAGTCAGAAGCAGAGGATAGTGCTCAAGCTGCCATACTTCCCCCATAGTTGCTCCTAGGGCAGCGTAGCTGAAACTGTAGGTTTATGTTTCTGTTCCTAACTGGCCTGACCATAAGTCATTTCAAAGAGGAACGTTTTAAGCCTGGTCTTAAATGAAGAGACTGTGTCGGCCTCTTTAACATGGACCGGGAGCTGATTCCATAACACAGGAGCTTGGTAGTTAAACGCTCTACCTTCTACTGTGCTTTTAGAGACTCTTGGGACCACCAGGAGGCCAGCATCATATTTTGATATTGGTTCTCTGGACTATACTGACTCCAAAGCAAATACAAAATATATTTTTATTTATAGTAAATCCAAGCATCCCAAAAAATGCTTTATTTGTAAATGTTTGTAGAAGTATTCACTGTATTTCAACATTTATTTGGCCGTTACACTACTTTAAAACCCTCAGTGTTCAATAGAAATTAACCCTTGACTAGTCGACTAAATATTCATTAGCTGCGTAAAGTTGTGAAATGTTTTCTCTAAATTCCACATGCAATCGATGAAACAAACTTGTTAGTTTTTGGAATAATAACTAGTTAAATTGTGTGATCATAGCCTATTAATTTCTATTGTATAACCTGTAAGTCTAATTGGTTTTACACAGACTAAACTGGTGGTGCAAAGATCCAGTCAGGTCCAGGTGGCTGCTTATTAGCACCACAAACAATGACCAATGCTGCTGCTGCTGCTGCTGTGGTGAGAGTGAGAGTGAGAGTGAGAGTGCATAATGTAGTTGTGGATTTATGAGATCAATTCAATCAATCAATCAACCAATCAATCAATCAATCAATCAATCAAAGACACACATCAAGGACATAATGTGTAAGATACATTTGTTATAAAGCAGACTTTGATCTTGTTAAAGCTCTCTAAAAGAAGAGGGCAGACATCATGATTTTAGAACCAAACAAATGGCCTAATTTCATAATTATATTATTTTATTAATAGTTAAAAAGAATGATTACAAACTTATAAATAAATAATAACTATGGGATTAATACAGTTACTCTTGTACTTGAATAGACAATGCAATCACAAGTGTTTAAAAGGTATTATTGGCAAATATGTTTGTCTCTAGATTGTTGTGGCTAACAAACATAGCAGCTAGTCAAAACAGGTGAAACTGTGCGAGGCATTTACCAGATACTACAGACCTCTCCACCTCGTGCAGAAGTAGAATTTCATTAAAGTTCCCACACAACAGATAATCTGCTCCATAATCAGTAATTAAGTCCATCAGTCTCTCCTCTCGTAGCTCCTCACATGCAAATCCCAGCGCTGCTATCAGAGCTGGAGCTGCTTTTCTTTAGCGCTGTCAGTCAAAGGTTTGGATGAGAGCTGCCAATCTGCACCTGTGAAGCGAAGCGTCCGACCCGCCCTCCTCCTCTCACACACACGTGGAGCTAAGCGTCCGTGGGCAGAACTATTTTGGTGTTTTTTATCATATGTGTTTAATTAGTGGTTGTTTTCTCACTGCTTTGATTGGCAGCGAAACATAAGAAGAGAACACGGCAAGTTTCACGCAACAACAACACATTTTTGCATAATTTAATGTCCACATTTATGACAATAAAGAAAATTTAAACGGGCAACGTTTTAAGGGAAGCTTAGGTTTCCTAGTAATCACTGAAGAATCACCACTAGTTGGATATGCATACAATTTATTATTAAAGACAAACATTATTGTTGCGATGTTGAGTTTTTCAATAAACTTACAAATTGCCCAATTTGGAAAGGCAGGGCAAATTTATTTGTAGAACACAATTTGTACACTAAGAAATTCAAAGTGCTTCACACAACAGGAAAAAAGAAAAATGCATTAAAATCACATTTGAAGTTGGTGTAATTGTGTAATCAGCAAGCAACCTGCATCCGGCCTCAGAACTTTAATAGGACTGGGGCAGGATGCGCAGGGATACAGCTGTTTTGGTTGGAATAAACATTTCCAAAAATAACTGCTTTCAATTGCAGACTGGATTCAAATGAACCCTCGTGAGCCGTTTTCTCTCCAAAGATGAAAGCTAAAACTCAGCTAGGAGACTCTGCTGTTTTATTAAACAATCATCTGATTGTACACTTTACCCACATGATGAATTTACGTAAATTAAGTAAATGTCAATATTGTCAATATTGTGTAGCAGTGCGCGCCTGCCATCTTCTGCCAACAGGTGGCGCCAATAAAAGGGCGCTCCCTCTAGCTCTCATTCTCTGACCTCTGACGCTGCTGTTATTTCCAGGTTTATGCCGAGGGTTGGGCTCCCCGTCGTCCTCAGTGCCGTCGCTCCAAGGGCCTCACCCCTGCCACGTTTCCCGCGGACATTTCGCCTCACTCGTGTGAAGCTCCTGCATGTGTCTAGTGCAGTGGTTCTTAACCTTTTTGAAGGTACTGAACCCCACCAGTTTCATATGCGCATTCACCGAACCCTTCTTAATTGGAATTTATTGGGCCCGAGCGCCACAAGCTGTTGAGAGGCCTATTAGTCTAGTAAGGCTGTGCACGGCTGCGAAAGTGCGCACTTCCAGAAACTCACTAATGCACTCCTCCACTCACGCACGCCCCGTGCATACTAATTAGTAGTAGGAAAATGGAACATTACCGTTGTAAACGGGCGAAGCCCGTGCAAAAGTGCGCACTAAACAAGCACTTTACATACATCATCCCCATATAAAGCACTCATTTGCGCTAAGTAGCTCACGAATACGTTCCCCATCTCTTGCATGTTCCGTGCATATAAGCATGTAATGCAAAAATTGAACATTATTACTGTATAGAGGGCCAAAAACACAAAGTGGGCGGAGCCCACTCAAAAATTAACGAAAGTACCCGTCAGTGACCAGGAACCCACACCATGAGGTAGCGAGCGCTTTCCAAAAATATATGGTCTATGATATTTGAAAAATGGGAAACATTGTTTTCGCATCAGAATATTCCTTCTTTCTTTCTTCTCCCCAATTTTTCACCCTGTGAACATTGACGAAAAGTCAAAAAAATTTGCACACCTCTAAAAATCGTGCCTCTCTACATTCTGGCTATTTCCCTTTTCTAAAATAAAAAAAAAATTGGCGCGTCAGCGCCCCCAAATGTACCAAAAATGCATTGAGAGATAGGAAATGACACAAAAAAAATCTGATCGTAGAATCATGAAATTTGGCGCAGAGGTAGATGGTGACAAGAGAAGTAAAAAATATTATTACGGCAACGCCGTCCGCCCAACCAAATGTCGGCCATATTGGTTCAAAAATGGCTAAGCATGACTCGGGAGTTTTTCCAAATGTCGTACTTTTACGAACTCCTCCCAGGGCGTTGGCTCTAAAAAGCTGAAATTTGGTGAAAATGCTACTGAAGAGTGGGACATCAAAAGTTATTCAAATTACATTGATACCTGTCACGGTCTCTGTGCGGCGAAGCCGCAAACTGTAGCTAGAATTTCAGAAATCTCCCAAATTTAACATTTCTGCCGTTTGCGCAGATAAAGTCCGAATTGCGTCAAATTAGAATCAGTTGTTAAACTCTTTGCCCTAAACCTACTTGAAGTGAAATAAATGAATTTGGCGCCACAGCGCCCCCTACAGATTTTATATGGAGGTTAAATGTTTAGTTTTGCGAAATTATATGAAATTTGACACACAACTCAATTTTGGCATCCCCATCAAAAAAGTCAATGAGACCCATGTCATAATTGTTATGGCGTTGCCGTAGAGATGACCAAAACCTCCCACGTTATTCCAATTGGGAAATCGCCAGAACATGTTTACACTTTAGACTTTCACAAACTCCTCCCAGGGCGTTAGCCCTATTAACCTGAAATTTGGTGAGACTCATCTTCAGGACCATCAAAAGTTATCCACATTTCTATTCAAAAAGTCACGGTCTCTGTGCGGCAAAGCCGCACATTTTGCCAAGAATTCAAAATAAAATTGCCTTTTGATGGTAAAACAAAGGGGAGAAGATGTGAGAGCGTCACAGATTCAGCAGTAGGCGTAATAAAAGGACCATTGGGGCGCGTTAGCGCCCCCTCCTCTTGCGGCGTGGCAGCGGCGTAGCGGCGGCGGCGTGGCGAGGGCCGATCATTGCCGCTTGCGGCTTTAATTTTCATTTATTTTTCAAATTCTGTGGCCCCATGCATGAACCTGACAACCCACAAAATAATTAGTCCAAGATAAACAGATTTGGTTTGTTATCATAGTTATATCTCATAGTTTGTTTGTTTTTTAAATGTGGGTTGTCAGGTTCATGCATGGGGGCGGGGCCACAGAATTCAAAACATAGGTATATATTTTACTGGTGCACAAAATGAATCGTGCATCAGCATCAAAGAACAAAATCATCAAAACAAGATTTTCAGACTAAAACAAAACATAATAATGAATATTTACCGTCCTTTTGGCCCTTGTGGAGCCAGGCTGGTGCCAAAACTTAGCCCAGAAAGGAGGGCTTTGATACAGGCAAGTCTGTTGGGACTCTGGCCTGGTCCTTTTGGCCCTTTGGGGCCAGGCTGGTAACAGGTCTTATCCCAAAAGCGGTTTTGATACAGGTTAGACAGACATGGTCCTTTTGGCCTTCTTAGATGCAAGCTGGTACCAAGACGTTGCCCAGAAAGGTGGGCTTTGAGTCAATCTAAAGTATTAAGAAAGAAATCACAACACATACCCTCACGACAATCACAAGTCGACAACTGAGCTGAGCACCAAATTCCCTGCAGCACGAATCATATGAGTCTGATGCGTGTTTTGACCTCCGCCGAACCCCTGAGGTTGACTCACCGAACCCCTGCGGTTCGAACCCAGGTTAAGAACCACTGGTCTAGTGAATTGCTATGACCCGCTGTCAGTCACCTCGTTGTTTGGTCGGTTCCGCTGTCATATGCCCCGGCTGTTTGGCATAATGCCTGTGGATTGAGTCGTGGTGCGTCAGGAAAGTGGTACATGTTGTCCGGTCACTTAGACCCCACGTAAAAGGGTTACGGTTGTACTAATAATATTGCTCTTAGGTAACTGGGAGATCTATGGAGCAGCTGCGTGGAGCTACGGCACTGAGGATGAACTGCTGTCTTGTCTGTCTTCTTATTCATTGTGTTGTTCTGTATGACTGTACAATCTAATGTGACGGTCCTGCAGCTGGCGTGGCAGGCTCCGTGAGGATCAGAATCAGTCACTTGGTTCAGTTTAAATGTAATTTAATTGTATAAAAGTTCTGTTACTTGTCTGTCAATAACGAACCAGCTTGTCCTTTGTTTGATTTTGGCCCTGCCTGTCCCAGGTGGCGTTGTTGGTGCTTTTAACATCTTCTAAGCTAAACTATGAATTTAATGGCCGTAACCCTCTCGCCTTGCCACAATTGTGTGCATTGATTTGTAAATGTCTTGTGGATGTTTAATATGTGTGATTTGGTAAAATGGTGATCAGCACACATTTCATCAGAAACTTACCAATGGCTGTTGCTGATTCAGCACACTAGGATGTGTGCTGATTGGCAAAACATTGGCCAAAATCGACAAAATCCACTTAGTTAAAGGTAATCATGCAAAATCGACTTTTCAGAGCTTTTAACCTTCTTACAGTGCTATTGGTGCCTCATATTATATGTGCCAAAGTGTTTTTTTGATTGATTCCTGCCTTTTTTAGCGAGAGTACAGTCTCTATCCTTCTCCTCAGATCTGCAGATGGACGGGGGTTACCCATTCAATGCGTCATCATCCCCCCCCCCACACACACACACACTGGTGCCCCACATAACAATTAAAATATACTAAGTAAACCCACTCTCATGCTGTTTGAAATCTTGTTCCAATTCTTTAATAAACATCAACTTTGAATTTCACCCTTTTCGCAAGTGGGGGGACATGAATAACAAACTGGTCAGTGCGGTCCTTGGTGTTTCCACTGCAAACGTGATCTGTATGGCCCTGTTTGAGGGGTCCGAAGGAGGCCATGAGAGGTACTAGCTTCCTGGCTTGCTTTAGCTTGTGGACAATTTTAACACAAGATTATTGGACAAGAGAGAACACAAGAGAACACATATTGAAGTTTTAAAAAAATGGCATAAGCAGAAAATAATCAGTCTTCACCAAACACTGACTTGATTTGGTGACAAACCGTCGTATTTCCAGTGATGGCAACTTTATTTGTTGAGCAAAACAAAGCCAGTGCATTTAAGCATCAGCTGTTTTATATTTAAGTCATTCATTTAAATTTATTTTTGTAACGGCCACAATCACAACAGTAGTTGCCTCGATGAAGAACCGTCCATATGAGTAGAGACCGTTTCTCCAGGCAGCTGAGGGGCATCTGGATCCACAGGTCATCGATGTGCCTGTTCCACTCCCGGGGGGGGAAGTGGGAGAAGAAGGAAAAGCAATGAACAGATTGCGGAGGTGTGGGTCAGTCACGGCATGTATAATTATATAATACCTCAAGTATTATAATAGTACTTTATTACTGTGCATAAAGTTTATATCAGTATCCCTTTCCAACATATATTATATTGTGTTGAAGTTGTGTCTTTTTAGCTATAAATTCAGCCACATCTCAAAAGGTCACAAACATAGAATTACAAAACGTTTATTTGTGCATCACCAAGATCGGCTTTTTTTGGATTTGGATTTTATTTATTAAGAAAATATTGGTTATGTTTGATTGATGTCAGCTAGCCCTGCCCTTGCCATGGAAACAAAATTTGCCATTGACAGAAGCGGCCCAAGACGCCCCAAAGTGAACCGGTCAGAGGGACCAAGGCTAGTGGAAAAGCAGCTTATCTGTTATTGTGGTACAAAAATTGTGCTACATTTTTCCTGTAGCATGCGTCAGGTGGGGCTCCAGAGTCAGATTAGATTTGTTAACCTAGTTTATGGATCATATTTTTATAATTACTGGGTCTATCTTGAAACAAAAATGGCACAAAGTTCAACATCTTTTTTGTCAGCATAAATAAACAATAGTGACAGCCTCAGAAAGTGGAAGTCAGTCAAAAGACTTTAAGTCTTAAGATTATAATGACACTTGTGGAGCCAATTGTGGAGCAAAAGAATAATGAGAAGGTTCATACATTTGGATATTCGTTTCAAAAACAGTAAATGGGCTAGATTCAAGTCGATTTAATAGAGGTATGCAGGCCCTTCATCTGAAATGATGACATCTAGAATACGAACACGAGTTATTCAGGAAATACCTTTTTTGTTTTCTTATCTTACATTTCCAGAACATTCCAGAAACAAATACCTCGGGCTATAATTTGGTTTTGGACTAAAAAAGTCACATCTTTGTACAGTGCAAAGAGCGAGAGGACATATCTGACTGCAGAGTGTGAAGCTGTGCTGGAGCTGACCGTGGTGCTGAAACAGAAACACCAATCATCAGCGTGTCCGTGGGGTCTGCATTGGTCACAGCTCCTGTGGCTGATGCTCCTGTGCGTGTGTGGATCAGGTCTAAACCTGCTCAAAACCTGTTTGTGGGGCCTGCGCACCCAGGTCCATGTCGTTACTGCGGGTTTGAATACTCTCACTCTATTGAAGTGTACACAGCAGAGAGAGTCCTGTGAAAGTTGCGGGTGGCCGGCTCTACTGACGTCATATACCTGACCGCAGACGCGCTCATAAAGCCGCGCGTGAAAGCGGCACTTCACAGGAGCGCATGGAGAGCACAGAGGTGACAGGTTGTGTGATCCACGGTCCAGACTCTGAGTCTACAAGCAACATGTGCTGTCTGAGACAAACTTATTTGACAAGAACTCCTCACGGCTCTAGTGGACTGTAAACTTCAGACGCGTGTTGGAATGGAGGTGACTAACGGAACCACTCTGGACCTAAACGACAGCGCGCTTACCCTGAGCCACAACCACAGCACGTCCCCCGCGCTGCGGCTGGAGGCGCGCTCTCTGCTCATCTCTGCGTCCATGTTTGCAGTGGGCGTCCTGGGGAACGTGATCGCGGTGGTGGTGCTGTGCGTGTCCAAGCGGGAGCAGAAGGAGAGCACATTCTACACGCTCGTGTGCGGGATGGCGGTCACGGACTTGCTGGGTACATGCTTCACGAGCCCAGTTGTGATCGCCACATACGCGTGCGGCCGCTGGCCCGGAGGTCCGCTGCTCTGCCACTTCTTCTCCTTCTCCATGCTGTTCTTTGGCTGCGCTGGCACGTGCATCCTGTGTGCCATGGCCGTGGAGCGATACCTCGCCATTAATCACGCTTACTTCTACTCGCAGCACGTGGACCGTTCCGTGGCGCGCACAGTGCTGCTCGTCACGTACCTGGCCACACTCACGCTGTGCGTGCTGCCCAGCTTTGGCTTCGGCCGCCACGTGCACCATTACCCGGGCACCTGGTGCTTCCTGGACTGGCGCGCAACAGACGCACTGGGCGCGTGCTACTCGCTCCTGTACGGGGGCGTCATGCTGCTGCTGGTGACCATCACGGTGCTGTGTAATGTGGCCGTGTGCCGCTCACTTGTGGGTATGAACAAGAGGACCGGCATCGTGCGCGCAGAGCTGTGTGAGCCGCCGCACCGCCGCCGCTTCCCGCGCCTGCAGTCAGTGAGCTCGGCCGCTGAGATGCAGATGCTGTTGCTGCTGGTTTTCATGACCGCCGTGTTTCTGGTGTGTTCCGTGCCACTTGTGGTGAGTCTCGTACTTTAAACTCACTTCCAAGTCACTTCAAACAGTATGTACTGTGTAAATGATGTGTTTTTGAAACGATGGCGTTCATAATTGTCTTGTTCCAACTCAATTATTTCAATATCAACCGTATCAAAGAGTAATGCATGTAATCTGGTGCATTTTGGAAGATGTTTGTTGCTATTATTGAGAATAAATTAAAACAAAAAGTACAAACTTCTTACCACAAAATATTCAAATTATAGACACATCTTTATTCATCTCTAAATGACTTAATGAGCTAGTACATAGATACGCCTGTGCAGTCGATACACAGTAAGAACAACATGTAAGGGGCCAACACTTTTGTCTTGGCCCCTTACATAGGCAAACAGACCTCAAAAGGTCAGAGTAAAAGAGGAAAGCCCCTCTGGCTCAGAAGTCATAGAAGGGGGGACTCAGTGCATTGAAAACTTGGACCTGTTTAAAACGAGGTCGGTGACCAAAGCCAGGAAGATTCTGGTAGATCCTGTTCACCCACTGCACAGTTCAAGGCCCACCCTCTGGCAGGCGCTTCACCGTGCCCAGTTCTAGAACCAATAGACTGAAAAACTATTTTATCCCCACAGCTATTGGTCTTCTCAACAAATCTTGAGAGCTTGTCACTGCTGCACACGACCTTTACCTGTACCACGTTTCTAATGAGTAGACGTTAGTTACAAATACAAGTCATTTAACGACATATGTAGAGTGCTAATTTGTCTAATTAATTAATTGATTGGTGAAGTGAGACTATTTACTCCATTCAGTTATTTTTACAGTAGAGGAGAGTTTAGCTCAGTAGGAGAGGCCTTTACCCTCTACATGGGGGACCGGGGTCTTTTTTTCACTTTTGAGTGCAAATGAGGAGTGGGTCAGCCTGCCTCTGTGCCCCTCACACATGTTTGCCCCAGGTTTAGAATGAGTCACGGGTTTGGCTTCCATGCTCTTTCCCTCCTCTGTCCCTCCTCTGTCCCTCCTCTGTCCCTCTGCCTCTCCTCTGTCCCTCCTCTGTCCCTCTGCCTCTCCTCTGTCCCTCCTCTGTCCCTCTGCCTCTCCTCTGTCCCTCCTCTGTCCCTCTGCCTCTCCTCTGTCCCTCCTCTGTCCCTCTTCTTTCCCTCTGTCCCGTCTTCACAGACACTGACCTGCCCTCACTGCGCAGGAGGAGAGACAGAGAAGAGAGCACTCACAGAGGCTCATATATTACAAATATATGAGCAATGAGACTCTATTTTCTTCATAGCTTCATGCACAAACCAAAGAAAGTCACAGTCTGTGAATGACAATCAAACTTTAATTATTACTGTTGTTTCAGGCTAATGTGTGATTATAAAAGTGATATTGTAGTGTTTTTTTAAATAAAATATCTCCTATAGATCACATTCTGCTCAGTCTATCACACATGTACTGCAGTTCTTTCAAAACAACAATACTCCCGCCCACTAAAGAGACAACCAATCATACGACAGCAGAACAAAAGTAACCTATAAAATAAAGCCTGTAACCTGTATCCCCTCAGAAACACATCAAAGTTTGCTTGAAAGATAGCTCTCAGTCACTGATCACCGTGAGGCTGGCACTGGGTTCCCTCTAAGTTTAAACTCACTGTAACCTCACTTTAAACTCACTGTAATCTCACTTTAAACTCACTGTAATCTCACTTCACACTCACTTTAAACCCACTGTAATCTCACTTCACACTCACTTTAAACTCACTGTAATCTCACTTCAAGCTCACTTTAAACTCACTGTAACCTCACTTTAAACTCACTGTAACCTCACTTCACACTCACTTTAAACTCACTGTAACCTCACTTTAAACTCACTGTAACCTCACTTCACACTCACTTTAAACTCACTGTAACCTCACTTTAAACTCACTGTAATCTCACTTTAAACTCACTGTAATCTCACTTCACACTCACTTTAAACCCACTGTAATCTCACTTCACACTCACTTTAAACTCACTTTAAACTCACTGTAACCTCACTTTAAACTCACTGTAACCTCACTTTAAACTCACTGTAACCTCACTTCACACTCACTTTAAACTCACTGTAACCTCACTTTAAACTCACTGTAACCTCACTTCACACTCACTTTAAACTCACTGTAACCTCACTTTAAACTCACTGTAATCTCACTTTAAACTCACTGTAACCTCACTTCACACTCACTTTAAACTCACTGTAACCTCACTTTAAACTCACTGTACCCTCACTTTAAACTCACTGTAACCTCACTTTAAACTCACTGTACCCTCGTGACTCACTTTAAACTCACTGTAACCTCACTTTAAACTCACTGTAACCTCACTTTAAACTCACTGTAACCTCACTTCACACTCACTTTAAACTCACTGTAACCTCACTTTAAACTCACTGTAACCTCACTTCACACTCACTTTAAACTCACTGTAACCTCACTTTAAACTCACTGTAATCTCACTTCACACTCACTTTAAACTCACTGTAACCTCACTTTAAACTCACTGTAACCTCACTTCACACTCACTTTAAACTCACTGTAACCTCACTTTAAACTCACTGTAACCTCACTTTAAACTCACTGTAACCTCACTTCACACTCACTTTAAACTCACTGTAACCTCACTTCACACTCACTTTAAACTCACTGTAACCTCACTTTAAACTCACTGTACCCTCACTTCACACTCACTTTAAACTCACTGTAACCTCACTTTAAACTCACTGTAACCTCACTTCACACTCACTTTAAACTCACTGTAACCTCACTTTAAACTCACTGTAACCTCACTTCACACTCACTTTAAACTCACTGTAACCTCACTTTAAACTCACTGTAACCTCACTTTAAACTCACTGTAACCTCACTTCACACTCACTTTAAACTCACTGTAACCTCACTTCACACTCACTTTAAACTCACTGTAACCTCACTTTAAACTCACTGTACCCTCACTTCACACTCACTTTAAACTCACTGTAACCTCACTTTAAACTCACTGTAACCTCACTTCACACTCACTTTAAACTCACTGTAATCTCACTGTAACCTCACTTCACACTCACTTTAAACTCACTGTAACCTCACTTCACACTCACTTTAAACTCACTGTAACCTCACTTTAAACTCACTGTAACCTCACTTCACACTCACTTTAAACTCACTGTAATCTCACTGTAACCTCACTTCACACTCACTTTAAACTCACTGTAATCTCACTTTAAACTCACTGTAACCTCACTTTAAACTCACTGTACCCTCACTTCACACTCACTTTAAACTCACTGTAACCTCACTTTAAACTCACTGTAACCTCACTTTAAACTCACTGTACCCTCACTTCACACTCACTTTAAACTCACTGTAACCTCACTTTAAACTCACTGTAACCTCACTTTAAACTCACTGTAACCTCACTTCACACTCACATTAAACTCACTGTAACCTCACTTTAAACTCACTGTAACCTCACTTCACACTCACTTTAAACTCACTTTGAACTCACTTTAAACTCACTGTAACCTCACTTCACACTCACTTTAAACTCACTGTAACCTCACTTCACACTCACTTTAAACTCACTGTAACCTCACTTTAAACTCACTGTAACCTCACTTTAAACTCACTGTAATCTCACTTTAAACTCACTGTAATCTCACTTTAAACTCACTGTAATCTCACTTTAAACTCACTTTAAACTCACTGTAATCTCACTTTAAACTCACTGTAATCTCACTTTAAACTCACTTTAAACTCACTGTAATATCACTTTAAACTCACTGTAATCTCACTTTAAACTCACTTTAAACTCACTGTAACCTCACTTTAAACTCACTGTAACCTCACTTTAAACTCACTGTAATCTCACTTTAAACTCACTGTAATCTCACTTCACACTCACTTTAAACTCACTGTAACCTCACTTTAAACTCACTGTACCCTCGTGACTCACTTTAAACTCACTGTAACCTCACTTTAAACTCACTGTAACCTCACTTTAAACTCACTGTACCCTCACTTCACACTCACTTTAAACTCACTGTAACCTCACTTTAAACTCACTGTAACCTCACTTTAAACTCACTGTAACCTCACTTCACACTCACTTTAAACTCACTGTAACCTCACTTTAAACTCACTGTAACCTCACTTTAAACTCACTGTAACCTCACTTTAAACTCACTGTACCCTCGTGACTCACTTTAAACTCACTGTAACCTCACTTTAAACTCACTGTAACCTCACTTTAAACTCACTGTAACCTCACTTCACACTCACTTTAAACTCACTGTAACCTCACTTTAAACTCACTGTAACCTCACTTCACACTCACTTTAAACTCACTGTAACCTCACTTTAAACTCACTGTAATCTCACTTCACACTCACTTTAAACTCACTGTAACCTCACTTTAAACTCACTGTAACCTCACTTCACACTCACTTTAAACTCACTGTAACCTCACTTTAAACTCACTGTAACCTCACTTTAAACTCACTGTAACCTCACTTCACACTCACTTTAAACTCACTGTAACCTCACTTCACACTCACTTTAAACTCACTGTAACCTCACTTTAAACTCACTGTACCCTCACTTCACACTCACTTTAAACTCACTGTAACCTCACTTTAAACTCACTGTAACCTCACTTCACACTCACTTTAAACTCACTGTAACCTCACTTTAAACTCACTGTAACCTCACTTCACACTCACTTTAAACTCACTGTAACCTCACTTTAAACTCACTGTAACCTCACTTTAAACTCACTGTAACCTCACTTCACACTCACTTTAAACTCACTGTAACCTCACTTCACACTCACTTTAAACTCACTGTAACCTCACTTTAAACTCACTGTACCCTCACTTCACACTCACTTTAAACTCACTGTAACCTCACTTTAAACTCACTGTAACCTCACTTCACACTCACTTTAAACTCACTGTAATCTCACTGTAACCTCACTTCACACTCACTTTAAACTCACTGTAACCTCACTTCACACTCACTTTAAACTCACTGTAACCTCACTTTAAACTCACTGTAACCTCACTTCACACTCACTTTAAACTCACTGTAATCTCACTGTAACCTCACTTCACACTCACTTTAAACTCACTGTAATCTCACTTTAAACTCACTGTAACCTCACTTTAAACTCACTGTACCCTCACTTCACACTCACTTTAAACTCACTGTAACCTCACTTTAAACTCACTGTAACCTCACTTTAAACTCACTGTACCCTCACTTCACACTCACTTTAAACTCACTGTAACCTCACTTTAAACTCACTGTAACCTCACTTTAAACTCACTGTAACCTCACTTCACACTCACATTAAACTCACTGTAACCTCACTTTAAACTCACTGTAACCTCACTTCACACTCACTTTAAACTCACTTTGAACTCACTTTAAACTCACTGTAACCTCACTTCACACTCACTTTAAACTCACTGTAACCTCACTTCACACTCACTTTAAACTCACTGTAACCTCACTTTAAACTCACTGTAACCTCACTTTAAACTCACTGTAATCTCACTTTAAACTCACTGTAATCTCACTTTAAACTCACTGTAATCTCACTTTAAACTCACTTTAAACTCACTGTAATCTCACTTTAAACTCACTGTAATCTCACTTTAAACTCACTTTAAACTCACTGTAATATCACTTTAAACTCACTGTAATCTCACTTTAAACTCACTTTAAACTCACTGTAACCTCACTTTAAACTCACTGTAACCTCACTTTAAACTCACTGTAATCTCACTTTAAACTCACTGTAATCTCACTTCACACTCACTTTAAACTCACTGTAACCTCACTTTAAACTCACTGTACCCTCGTGACTCACTTTAAACTCACTGTAACCTCACTTTAAACTCACTGTAACCTCACTTTAAACTCACTGTACCCTCACTTCACACTCACTTTAAACTCACTGTAACCTCACTTTAAACTCACTGTAACCTCACTTTAAACTCACTGTAACCTCACTTCACACTCACTTTAAACTCACTGTAACCTCACTTTAAACTCACTGTAACCTCACTTCACACTCACTTTAAACTCACTGTAACCTCACTTTAAACTCACTGTAACCTCACTTTAAACTCACTGTAACCTCACTTTAAACTCACTGTAACCTCACTTCACACTCACTTTAAACTCACTGTAACCTCACTTCACACTCACTTTAAA
>NW_027315746.1:29276038-29336038 GCF_026437365.1 Eucyclogobius newberryi
TGTGTGTGTGTGCACGCTTGTGTGCATGCTTGTGTGTGTGTGTGTGTGCGTGCTTGTGTGTGCGTGCTTGTGTGTGTATGTGTGTGAGTAAGTGTGTGTGTGCGTGCTTGTGTGTGTGTGTGTGTGTGCGTGCTTGTGTGCGTGCTTGTGTGTGTGTGTGTGTGTGTGCGCGCTTGTGTGTGTGTGTGTGTGTGCGTGCTTGTGTGCGTGCTTGTGTGTGTGTGTGCGCGCGCTTGTGTGCGTGCTTGTGTGTGTGTGTGCGCGTGCTTGTGTGTGTGCTTGTGTGTGTGCTTGTACGTGCTTGTGTGCGTGCTTGTGTGTGTGAGTGCGTGCTTGTGTGTGTGTGTCTGTGTGTGCGTGCTTGTGTGTGTGCATGCTTGTGTGTGTGTGTATCTGTGTGAGTGCGTGCTTGTGTGTGTGTGTCTGTGTGTGCATGCTTGTGTGTGTGTGTATCTGTGTGAGTGCGTGCTTGTGTGTGTGTGCTTGTGTGTGTGCATGCTTGTGTGTGTGTGTCTGTGTGTGAGTGCGTGCTTGTGTGTGTGTGTATCTGTGTGAGTGCGTGCTTGTGTGTGTGTGTGTGTGTGTGTGCGTGCTTGTGTGTGTATGTGTGTGTGAGTAAGTGTGTGTGTGTGTGCGTGCTTGTGTGCGTGCTTGTGTGTTTGTGTGTGAGTAAGTGTGTGTGTGTGTGTGCGTGCTTGTGTGCGTGCTTGTGTGTGTGTGTGTGTGTGAGTAAGTGTGTGTGTGTGTGCGTGCTTGTGTGCGTGCTTGTGTGTTTGTGTGTGAGTAAGTGTGTGTGTGTGCGTGCTTGTGTGTGTGTGTGTGCGTGCTTGTGTGTGTATGTGTGCGTGCTTGTGTGTGTGTGTGTGCGTGCTTGTGTGTGTGTGTGCGCGCTTGTGTGCGTGCTTGTGTGTGTGTGCGTGCTTGTGTGTGCGTGCTTGTGTGTGTATGTGTGTGAGTAAGTGTGTGTGTGTGTGTGTGCGTGCTTGTGTGCGTGCTTGTGTGTGTGTGTGTGCGCGCTTGTGTGCGTGCTTGTGTGTGTGTATGTGTGTGTATGTGTGTGAATGTGTGTGAGTGCGTGCTTGTGTGTGTGCGCGCGGTTGTGTGTGTGTGTATGTGTGTGAGTGCGTGCTTGTGTGTGTTTGTGTGTGTGTGCGTGCTTGTGTGCGTGCTTGTGTGTGTGTGTGTGTGTGTGTGTGTGTGTGTGTGCGTGCTTGTGTGCGTGCTTGTGTGTGTGTGTGTGCGTGCTTGTGTGCGTGCTTGTGTGTGTGTGTGTTTGTGTGTGTGCGTGCTTGTGTGCGTGCTTGTGTGTGTGTGTGTGTGCGTGCTTGTGTGCGTGCTTGTGTGTGTGTGTGTGTGTGCACGGTTGTGTGTGTGTGTGTGTGCGCGCTTGTGTGTGTGTGTGTGTGCGTGCTTGTGTGTGTGTGTGTGTGTGTTTGTGTGTGTGCGCGCTTGTGTGTGTGTATAACATGTCTGAGGAGGAGTGATAAAAGGTGCCTCGTACCCTGTTGTGAGCTCACACCTGGTGGTTAGACATCACTGAATCCACTGAAATGTAAAGTGGGACTTGTTTGTCTAAAGTCCAGAGCCTGAGCTCTGGGGACCGGTCCGGACCCCGAGCGGTCAGTCCCTCTAAACCCAGAGACACAGAGAAGAACTCTCGTCCGCAGTCTTAAGGTTTCCAAAGTGGCGGCGCTAAGCCTATCTTTGTACTGTCCTTAATAAAGGCTGAAAGAAATGCACCTGAAAGCACCTGTTTCCTCAGTGTGATTTGTTTAGTGTAAATAAACTAGTCTTTCACTCCTGAATACAAATTGACCTTTAGAAAAAATCAATGTCACTAATGAGATGGAGATGAAAGAAATGATGAATGCATTGACCAGAGTCTGCTCACACAAAAGCACCTTAAACCTCAGCGTGCATTATCAAAAATCCCCTGTGTCTCATCACATGCACCGACCCTGATCAGAAGCAGCAGTTTAAGTGTGAGACGAGGACGTTTCTCTGAGCTCTTCTGAAGCAGCTGTGAAGAGGAATTTAAGATGTATAGAAAATGTTTTGGGAGTTTTTGCTCTGACTTTTCTGGGTCAGCTGGAACTAGATCATTTCCAGGTAAACATGTGCTGTTTTCTCTTTTCTCAGGTGCGTATCTTTGTGAACCAGCTAAAGGGCTCTGCCCCCCCCTCTGTTGGGGCCCCTCCTGACCCTCGGGGTGACCTGATGGCCATCCGCTTCGCCTCCTTCAATCCCATCCTGGACCCATGGGTGTACATCCTGTGCCGAAAGAACCTGCTGCTAAAGGGCTGCGCTCGCCTGAAGGGGGCACTGCTGGGGGCCGAAGTGCGGAGTGTGGGGGCCCGCTCGGGTTGGGAGGTGGGCCAGCACTCCCCCGCCTCCCTCCACAGTAATGACACCAGCTACGCCTCCATACGCACCGCCAGCTTCAGACAGGACCCTTTCAGCGACCTGACGGGCCGCCAGCCTTGGGACTTCCACCCGTTCAGCGTGCCTGGGGCCGGGCTGGGGGTCACTCTGGGGGCCACTCTAGGGGCCACGCTGGGGGCCAGCCTGGGGGCCGAGGAGGGAACGGAGCTCAAAGACCAGCAGCAGCAGCAGCAGAGCGGTAACCACACGTCTCTGCTGGTGACCAGTGTGATCAGAGGAGATGTGGTCACATGTACCTTCAGCTCACCAAACCCCTCCCTCAAGTGTTTGTGAGGCCAGCAGACCCTCACTAAGGTTAAAGTACACTTTATTGTCCCTGAAGGCAAATGTTCTCTGTATTTGACCCCTCCTCGAATGCCGGTAGGGTTAAACTGCTGCAGTGGGGCCACAAAGGGGCCACAGTGCAGTGCTTGGAACTCATCTCCAGATCTTGGTCTAGTCTAGATCAACATCTTCTTGAGGATTCTCCCTGTGGTGAATGTCTTGAGTTGATGGGGAAACACACAGACACACGGAGAAACATGCAAACTCCACAAGACCTGAGCAGCCCCGGAGTCAAACCCAGAACTTGCACTTACACATTAGTGTCTGAGGAGGTCACATGCCATGTTTACATCTGCAGCACTAAGGCATTACTCTAAAGCGACGTTATAGTTTCTAGTCTGCTCTGAGGAAGAGCTCCTTCCCTGTTGTAGGTTCACATTGTGGTGCAAAGAGGAGGAAAGAACAAATGGCTCAAACAAAGCGCTTGATTTCAAATCAGGACATGTTTTTATTTACTCGAAACACAAAACCAAATGCTGTATTGCACAAAAAATGCATATCTCTGTGGCAGCACGTGTGTGGTCATGTGACTGCTCGCTCTGATCACTGCTGTCCAAATGCATGATGGGAGTACTGCGCCTGTCGTGTACCCCATGGGTAGTTTACTGTAGTTTACACTGTCACACGTGCTCTTGTCTTCTTGTCCCGTCTGCTGCTGCTGCCCTGACTGTATGAAGCAGTCAGAATGTAGACTTGTGAAGTATGGTTCTGTTGGACGTTACTTAAAGTGAATGTTTTTGTGTCATTATAAAAGCCAGTGAACAGCTGCTCTGTGAGCTCACCAAACACTTACATTTTGGAATAAAAGAGACTTTCAAAATTAGTCTTTGAATCATTTGCAAGTGTTGATAATATTAAAAATGTTAATTTCTTCTTCTTCTTCTTCTTCTTCTTCTTCTTCTTCTTCTTCTTCTTCTTCTTCCTCTTCTTCTTCTTCTTCTTCTTGTACGTCTACACTTTAGACCTTATTTTTTAGACTTTATTCCTCAGACTCCACTTTATTTCCTTGTTTCCAAGTTCACTTTAGAGTTTAGATTCATTATTTATCCCCAACAGTGTAATCTGTTTGCAGATCGCATCTTAAAAAGTCCAAACACAATAATGGATATCAGGAGAATGTAGCATTTAATGAAATGTTAAGTAAAAAGGCCCGAGCTGATGCAGTACTCATTGTGACAAGACTTTAGACTTTATTTACAGCCCTGAGTGTCTAGCGGCCTCCAGAGGGCATCAGAGGGCATCAGAGAGAATCAGAGTGAATCCCTTTAAACGTTTGGCCTTCAGCACCGGCCTGCGCCATAAAGAGTTGAGGAGAAGCATCTTCTGCACCTATTCTCTTTGTCTGTATAATGGTGTTCAGGCTGTTTTTTTCTTTGACTGAAAAACTATAAAACCAACAGATAAAATATAATTGTCGCATTTCAGGACTATTTTATTAGGTCAAATATTTGGCCATATATTTGGCTCTAAATCTGTTTATTCCCACGTCTCACCACCAGGGTGCGCTCCTCCACCATTGTTTGGTCCATGTGGCTGAGACCGAATCTCTACCAACCAAAAACACGATCCACTTTTTGACATTATTTATCAATATTTCAAACAGTTAAACCCAGAGCAATTGGATCTTTTATTAGACTTCAATTCGAGTTTTAAAAATCTGATAAACATTACTATTCAGTCTTGTTATTATCATATTAAATGCATCCCTAAAATCAAACCAGTTTTATCTGTCCATGTACACTTTTATTCAAGACTGGACAACTGAAGCACTCTTTACACTGGCCTTAACACAACTCTGCTGAATTGTTTACGCATTGAACTGTCAATATTCTTTCAATATTTGTTCACATCTCAACACATTTCAGATTATATTTTAACAATGCGTCAGGAATGTGTCTATAAATGTTTTGATCGAGGCTCAAGAATTGCACAAAATGTTAATAAATCACTAAACAAAAGTGCAGGAATATGACTTTATTACTTATAACTGGACGGCTCTGACTCTTTCTGTATTTTTAGGGTCGTTTTTTATTGTTTTGATTGCAGACAATATTCTCAGTGTTCTAATTTTGCATATCTCTAAAATAAAAATACGATTCTCCAAAATATTATCACATTTTCAATACATCTCCCACCTCATGTGACATACGTGTATATACTGTATCGTGCTACGCTCTGTCTAAACCGAATGTGTGAGTGTCATGATATATTCATATACATCCAATGATTGATATGACAATTATCATTCACTACTGCTGCTCTAATCTGCTGAAAAGTTTGATCAAATAACTAAAGAGCTACAGGCTGTACTTTTCAGCTTCTAACCCCAAACCTTTTGCTGTGATGACATTTTTGGCCATTTTTACACACAAAAAATATTTTAGTGAAAACATTACATTACGAAAAATAATATTCTTGTCTTACATTTATTTCTGTAAACTACGATTGAAGATTTAAATAAAATTGATCACTAAATTGTCTTGTTCCCCTGCTGTGTCTCAGTTGAACACAACACAAAGAGACACACAATGGTATATGTTTAAACTTTATTCCCTCGGGAGGATAATGGCATACAGAAATAAAAAACAACAACACTTTAAATAGTCATATATAATAATAGACTTTCTTTAAGTAGATGGGCTACACGCAGGAATTTTAATGTAACAATACCAGGTGTGTCCACTGAGGGGCAGCGTCGGGTCGGTGTAGGGGTGAGTCTGAGGTGAAACGAGGAGGAGGTTTTGTTGAAGTGAAGTGTTCAGTGCAAGGCCACAGTCATAACATGTAATAAATGCCCAAACGTCAAAATAGATTGTCTTTATATTCCAGCATCATTTTGTCTGATTTGTATATTAATCAACAGTCAATCATGCATAATATGTCTCCTTTAAAAAAGCACACTTCTGGTTGAGGGTTTGCCGCCTGCTTGTCTCCATGGAGATGTCATTGTTTTGCCTGGAAAGTTCCACAGCATGGCATTAAACGGATCTGCCGTGCTTATATGCTATTGCAGGTAAGTATTGCTAAAAAAAAAAATACATTACAGTGAGCGCAGTCTCCTTTCCACAGATCTGACTTGTAATTTTGCCTGGTGGCATCACCTGTTTGTCTCCATGGAGATGAATAAGTTTGAATTCTGTGGAACATTCTAGATGACAGTGCACCTTTAAAGGACCTGGTTTCAGCAGTGGGCTCCATTTTGAGGACTTTTGTCCATTCAAAAGATTGAATATTTAGTTTGGAAGTGATAAAAAGAATGTTGCAGTAAAATGCTATAGTTTAGTGTCAAAGTTGGTTGTTAGGGTGATTGGACTTTAAAAACGCCGAAGAGCATCTCTGGACTAAAAATACAAAATGACTCATACATGTGTGAATGAAAACTCTCCAAGACAAAACAACTCAAGGCCAAAATGCCACTTTTGCACAAAATAAACTAAAGATTGACTGATATATCGGGCCGGCTGTCGGCATTAAAGGCCGATATCTTTTATCTGACCATCGGACTAAATAAAATACATCAAGCTTTGATTTAATTTACCCTTTAATACAAGGAGAAATGTGGTCAAAGCTTCGGCCGTGACAAAGCCTCTGGTCTGGACACAGGACATGTGACCATCAGCTGTGAGGTCAGTGCTGTTGCACATGTGCTCTGAACTCAAGTCGTACAAAAGTCAAGCAATTTGGCCTCTTGTGGTGACACTGTTTGCGATTGTACCTAATCATTACCCAACTTTGACTATTTGTTTTTATATCATTACTTAATAATGTTAATAATGTTTTAATGCGAGATCAGACGACACAAAACAAACACATGTAAAGACACAGCAGCGGAGTGGACTCGAGCGTGGAAATGCACAGATGCAGCGTAATGAGTGCGATGCTTAATCTGGCAGTATGTGACGGGGGCAGTGTTGTGTTGTGTGTACTCTGATGTAAGTATATATGTACTGGCCCTGCTCCTGCCTCTGCTATGACCATGGCCTTGTTCAAATACTGACACATGTTTTCAGGCTTTTGGATCAAATGAAATATGGCAATAAATAGACTTTGACCTACAACAAGAGTTAATAAAAGAGCTTTCATATGAAGCTGTAATAAATAAATAACTTATCTGCAATAAATATATCTTACTTTGACACAGTAATACATGAAGATGCATGGCATCCATTTGGCTGAGTTCCTCTGAACAATGCAAGTCCTCCATATGTTTCTGAGCTTCAGAACACACATCAGTTCTGCTGGTGTCCAGGATCAAGTCTTTCAAGAACCAAAACTTTAGTCCATTTTCTCTTTGGTCCATAAATGTCTTCTTATTAAATTATGGAAGTCATAATCTTCTGTTGGGTGTACAAATAAAACCTGCAAACTTAAACACTGGTGAGGAAGATTTGATGACATTATATTGTATTCATACTCATGCTCCATCATGTGCTGTCCACTTCTTTGGCTTTGAAGCACAGAGGAAGCCAAAAGTACCCTCCATGTAACTGGAGTGACCAACTAAAACAGCAGGTAACTGAGTAAATGCTTGAGCATCTCAAAGATAACGACCCAACAGCAGCCAGGACCACCTGCTTGTGGACTCGTGGTGATGGTCGTCAAACTCATCCCGTTCATCTGAAGAGAAGGTTTCTTGTGACTTTGGTGCTGAGCTCAGTGCCTTGTACGTCCACTCCGGAGGGACCCCCCAGTCCGGCCTCAGCCCATGCACATGCAGCTGGCAGCAGACAGTGAGTCTATGGTCTGCCAGGTGGTGTGGGTGTCCATGAAGGAGACAGACTCGTAGCGGTCGGGCCGGCAGCAGGGATGGCTGCTCACTTTGCGGGCAATCCATCGAGGTAAAGAGCCGTTGTGCAGCAGAGCCTTCACCGCCAGGTCGTACGTGGTCCTGGACGACTGGCACGAGCCCACGCAGTATTTAAACAGAATAATCTCGTCTGAGTCGTAGCCCAGGCCTAAGTCCCGCACCTTCATCTGGCGCCGCTCCAGGCGACAGTATCTGCTGCTATGTTTGGGAACTTTACTGGCCTTCCCCCTCCGCCTTCCCCCTGCGGTGTCCTCCTCTGCATCGTCCTCTTTCTTCCTCTTTTTCTTTTTCTTGATCGGTTTGGGCTGAGGGTCCGAAGGGTCAGAGGAGCGAGGAGATCGAACCGTCCAGCGCAAACTGGGATGGTCGTCCGTCTCGTCCAGCACGTAGGGGTCTGGAGTCGAGAAAGTGACAAACAAATGTTAAAATGGCAAAACAACAAGTTATTTATGAGTTTACAGAGGAATAAGTGGTTCTGTTTTGTTTTTTAGCTTATTTATGCACTGTAGCTTCTTGATTTTTACTGCCTTAAAAACATGACAAACAGAACTACTTTGCAGCGTTCTAGACATATGTCTAGACATGTGTATTGCATTTTTAAATTACAAATATTATGCAGTATGTTTTTGATTGTTATTAGCCATTAACACTAACACTTTGGCTTTAGATTCTTATGTTCTAGAAAATAAAGTAGTGTGAGTTGCCTTAGAGCTCTATCTAGTGGAAGCAAAGGAAATAAACAAAAGCTAGTTTGGCCCCAACATACTAATGTGAGGATGCAGTTGTAATGAACGCAATCGTGATTTATGATGTCATAAATCTGAAAGATTCGTAACAGAGTGGTATTTGAGGCTCAGGGGGAGAGGATTAATGAAACAAGCACGAATGAAGCTACAGACAACTGCAGGTATGTTTTAGATGATGGAACAATGTTATACCATGGATAAAAGCTCAGTTTTTTTCTTTTTGCAAAATGTGTCTTTTAACAGAGAAGTACAAAGAGTGAAATGGGGGTGAGGAGTGGGGAGAGATATTCAGTAAACTGTCAGAGGTACGTTATGGTAACATGTAGGCCTGTGACTGTGGACGTGGCATTTTGGTTTTGTATATGTGTGTTTTGTTCTATTGTGACGGACAGAGCAGATATTTACAGTGTGCACGATTGTAGATAAACCAACACAGAACCAGACATTCTGTTCTCAGTATTTCTGTTCTTTACAGTGTTAACAGAAAATCCACAACAGTGTGAAACATGGAGTGTGGTTCACACTGAGGACATGTTGTGTCCGAACACAAATGTCATCATGCCCTGGGAGGAACTCAGGAGAACCCTTAGCAGTGCCACAGATTGTAGCTGCACACAACAAAAGCAGCATGTACATTTGAAAGAAGACAGACTGTACTTAGCAGATTTGTAAAGCGCAAATACAAACCACAAACTTTTCACTACTTTCACGATGCATTTAATGTGGTCAGACATTTTGCCCTTTTTTTGCTCAGTTTGCACTCTCACCATTTAAGGTTTCAGCTGACCACCTGACCAACACATAACTGACCAACTGACTTACTACTTACTATATTTAATCAACTTGCATCCATAGACTTAAATGGAACATTGTAACGTCCAAGAGCTATATCCAATATACAATACTGTATCTAATATGTGAACAAAATGAAGAAAGACATTCAAGTCTGTCTCGATCCATTTGGTCCCAAATATGCAATTTTGGAAATGTTTACCCATAAAATTCCTTATTTATAAATTAAAACTTTGAATGCATTTTGTCTTACATTTATGAGTTTCAAATCGATACCTCTCAATGTAAGATATTTTCCTGTTCATCTGCAGTGTTTTGCCTTAGTTAATTAAGTATTTCTTCCTTGTGCTACCTTTGCTTCTGAACCAATCAAATTAATCTTCAGCAACAACCTTCTTCCACACATCTCCACCACAGCAGCCAAACCATGAGCCACCTCAGCCTCTCCGCTGTGTTCATACCGTAGAGGTCGTGCCACGAGGGGTCCGGGTCGCTGTCTTCCTCCTGCTCCTTGTCTGGTACTTCGGGCAGGGTTTGGGGAAGCGGCCCCTCATCTGGGCCTTGGATCAAACCCACCACAGGTCTGGGCTCTGCTCCCGTTCCTCCACTGCTGCTTATGACTGTAGCACCTCCGACGACCGGCAGCAGAGCGAGGAGGACCAACAGCAGCCCCTGCAAACAGAGAGTTTCAAACGCGCTTTAGCATCTCCTGTTCAGCGCGAGTGAAATTGCAAGGCTGTATTTCCACTCGTTTTATTGATTTCCTTTGTTTCTTTAAATTTTGCACAAAGGCTTTTTATTTCTGCTGTCATTGCAGCCAGGAGCGCCTAATCCCTCGCTCGGCCAAGTCCTTCACAATCTCCTCAAATACCACCCGATTACGGTACGAATGTACGATTTTTGCCTGAATAGTGACTAGTTCACAAACTTCTTCCACTGGCCTCAGACGTAGAGGAGAGAGAACCAGTTTGGATCCCAGGCTGCAAATGCAGAATGCAGTGAATGCTTTAAGTAGAAAAAAATGTGGCATTGAAATATATGTATTGGTGTTGCAAAAGGTGTAAAGCTAAAAGAAGTTCAAGTGAAAGGACATAGTGACCCTTCTCTGTGGAAATAGATAGATAAAGTAATAATACATTCTGTACACAACAGCCTTCTTCAAAAAAAAGGAGAAAACAATAACACTAAACGGCCTGATTTTACAACTTGTACTAATAATTCAATAAATCTGTTTTTTGGAAGGGTTTGTTCATGCTTTGTGACAGTAAGTGGGCGGCAACTATGGATTATTTTAGAAATTGACATTAGTTATTAGTTTTTGCGATAAGCTGAACTTGTCAAAAAGATTGTTTCTGTTGGGTCGTTTTTTTTTTATTCAATAATTTAATAATTTGCAGTCTTTGCTATAAAAGGATCTTTTCATATGTGTTGAAGGGTCAGTATAGTCCAGATAACAATTACCCAGACACAAGCCTGCATTAGGATACACTCAGTGGCGTATGTTCTGCAGGTTCATTCACTTTTGAGCAAATTTTATTCATAATTCCACAAATCTATTTACTTGGAGGCAAAAGGGCTTAACCATTCCGACCTATTATTTTCAATGAGGAAAACAATGAAACAAATAAGTTGGCACCTGACTGGCTTTTAATGTCTGCGTCTCAGATCTGTGGCCGAGTTACATTTTATCTAGCGAAAGAAACCGCCTATCTTTCTACGGTTCATAAACTCTTTCTGAGGTCAAGCACTTTTGCAGAATTTACAAGCTCCATTTCCTGCTCCATTCCAGTATTAAAATCAGTTCTTCTGAGACATGGCCTGATATGCAAATAATATAAAACATTCAAGTCAAAGTCCAGTGGCAGGGCGAGGGCAGTGTGGCGTCAGACTTCTGTTTGAGCCACTGAACCACAACCATCTCTTGGCGTAGGGAATTTCTCCTGCATCTCACTGCCAGCGAATAGTACGCTAGAACGGTCTCAAGGCCGAGTTACAAGGCGCTGGAGCTGCCAAGAAGTGGAGCACACCGATTCACTTCACACTTTTGTAATCGGCAGTAGCCAGCAGTCCCCAGTGAAAAGCATTTGAGCATGTATTGTAGAAACTTACTGGAAGTGCCCTTTGTGGGAGGCAGTCGGTAAAGGGATATCAGAAAAAGGTCTAGAGGTGCAGTATAACCTTTTTGGTGGGAGGTCTGCCACATGATTGTAAGTGTGATCGGCAATCCGCCTTATATCTCAAGCAAAGGTATTTAGTTTGAGCCATCCAACTGCCTAAATATTACGCAAAACGCTTTATTTGAACACTTTATTGCAAAAAGGGAACTGCACAAACATGACTACTCTGCTCTCCTATATACTCTGTTTGTGGATGAGTTTGTAGTAGTTGGACATTTTAATTTATTTATTCATCATGTCACCGTACAATTACATCATGCCTGAGGGCAAAGATGATATAAAGGGAATAGCTATAAAAGCTCATTTCCAGCTGTAGTCCTCAAAAGGGAAAAAGGGGAAGGTGGGGCAAAGTGCATTATTTACAGAGCAACAATAGTCAAATTCTCAGTAATTTTGTCAATCACTTCAATTTGGAATTACAGTATTATGTATGTATAAATTATATAATTTGGGGAAATCAATATTATGCCCAACATATGGGCCTAAGGTGCGTTGGTTTCACTGGGTTCAGAAGAATCGGTTGCAGCATTGGCCATGTAAAAAAAACTGTAAATAATTCGTAAATCTCAAAATATTACTGCCAAAAAAACTCTTGTACAGCAACAACCGCTGGCAGCCTCATGGGGATTTTATTATGAAGATATAGACATATATAAATCAACAAATATTCTAAATTTACCACTGCATTTGAAGGGTGTTGAGCCTTATTTAAGACTATTGTATCCATTACTTCTACAATCTACAAAAAGTAGGACTGTATTTTAGACATTAATGCGTTTTAAACAAGTATACTCTGAATTGTGATTGCAATACTTATGTACTCATAAATCACAGTTAGACATTTTTTCACATCCAGTTAGAACAGACTCATTACATAACTTCAAAATAAAATCTTTCATTCAAAGATTGCAATGGACGCAAAAAAAAGATACATATATAGCAGTCTATGTTGTTTGCACAGATGTCCTTTACTGTATCTTGATCATGATTATGCAGAGTGTGGTAACGTCTCCTCGTATTGTCCACGAACAAAAGCCACACAAACCGTCGCTAAGTGCCGTTTGATAAGCAGCTCTGAATAGTCCTCACCATGGCTTTGGCTGACATCACCGCAGTTGCCTCCTGCCTGCCCCGGGTCCGAACCCTCCAGGACGCCCCACCTGCAGAAAGAAAACAAGATCCATGTCAGGAACCGTACAAGGCTGCACTCTGTCTACTCTACTCTTTTCAAAACTCCCATAGAAAACGTAACATAAACTCAAAACACCAAACATGCGGGTGGTTATGTGATGTCCACCATCGCCAGATACAGTAAAGAACAACAGATCAGGGGCCCCTAAACTAACGTATGTCTCCTAAATCACGTCCTCCTTGCAGACTTCAGTGGTGTGGCTAGTGTCGGCATGTCGCGCACACAAAGAGTCAAAGGCATTCTTCGGCATTGGCGGAGGTCCTCACTAGGAGTTAGATCCAGCTGCAGATAGGACGTCATGCATGATTATATATGTACGTGCGGCACTAGGGGTGACCACTGAAATTTCACTTCTCGGCTCTGAGGTTATTAAGTAACCACAGGGGAAGCTAGAGAGGTTAAAGAGGTCACTGTGTCAGGAATAATATATACAAGCTGAAAGTGCAAACATATTGGTTTCTCAATTGGCTACTTTAGGTGATAAAAGTAATTCAATCAGGAGAGAAAAATAAATAAGTGAGGAACCAAAAAAATATTCAAAATATTCATTCACAAAAGTATGTTGTGAAGCACAATTTGTTTGAATGCTCGAGTAAATTAAACGGATTGCTAATCAAAATGAAATGTGACATTTTCCCATTCATTTGTTTAGTTTTATGCTGATCCACCACAAACATTTTGTACTTTTTTTGGTGCGTTCCCACTTGCACATTCACCACATCAAAATTAGGACTAAACTAGGCCTAAACCCGAAGCCAAATCTGGACTAGATCAGGACTAAACCAGGGCTAGGACTGAAATGGGTCAATTTCGGACCAAATTTTTAGTTTAGTTTGAGAGCATATTATTGAACTGGTATTGTCACCTGCTTTTTTTCTATGGAGTTTGATAAGTTAAATGTCATATTGTGGAACATTAGACAGCCATAGCAATAACATCTCCATAAGAGGCTTCACCAGAAAAGTCACATAGTGGCATTAAGGCCACTGCAAAGTCCAGGAAGAGGCACATCCACTGAGCAAGAGCTAGTTTTAACACTAAAATCTTTGGTCAAGTTTTTTCTGGGACAATTAGTTTAGCGAAAGCTAAATCTAGGGAGGAGGCAGAAGAGACTGAGTCCGTCGTTAAACATACAAAAGCTTGACACATAAAGGTGGAGGCGTCGACGAGAGAGTTGTGGTAAAAGATACATAGGCTCAGTACAGACGTGTGCAGAGGCAGAGAGCGCGTTGACGTCTAGGGACGGTCAAACATGGGAAAGAATCAATCTGAAAGCGATGTGTCCATCCCGGAGACGCCTGTCACGCTGGCAACGTCAAATAAATATGGGAAAGAGTGTCTGGAGTGTCTGCCAGTGTGGTCCAAATGATTTGGTTTTCCATCTGGCAGATCACCAAGCACGGACAGAATGTATGATTCATTACAGCAAAATTGCTAAATTGAATGAATAGAATTTTTTTTCTTTTTTTTTCTGTCATGTCTTTGGGATTTTAATGCATTTTTCTCCTGTTGTGTGAAGCAAACTTGCCTTGCCTTACCAATATTGAACCTTTTAAGTAGCCATAATATGCTTTCTTGTAGGTTTAATTTGCTTTTAAACATGTTTTGGTCACCATTGCATTTGTATTTTGTGTTTTCTAACTTGAAATAATAATCTACATTTGGAATTTTCCAATTTCCAATTAGGTATTTAGGTGTTCAATGTAAAAAAAAAAAAAATATGAATCCCTTCGGCAAAGTGATTGTGTTTGTTGTGAACACAGTTTGACCACAGTTCGAGTCCGGTGATGGTTAATGGACTTAAGAACTGTGCAGGCGAAATACATTTTCTAACAGTGACACAAATAATATCTGGGAAAATTTCAAACAGAGTGATTTGTGAGTGCTTAGAAAAGACAAGGATTAATGAAACGAGCGTGAATGAAAATAAATAAAACTCCAGCACAGCGCTATTCACACATAACAACAATATCCATCCTTAAAAAAACTTCCTCTGAATAAGTCGTCATTGTAATCTGAAACAGTTTGTCCCGAGCCCATTGAAGCGCATGTATCTACAAACATAACCAGGAGCTTCTGTCATCGCGAGGCTGATTTGGCTCGCCTTGGCACTGGGAGCGAGCGCGTGCTGTTGGTGTATTTTTAGATCCCACTGATAAGCGTGCCATGTTTATTTAAGAGTCCCCACATCCCTGCAGTCAAGTGTGTGCACGGAGACGGAAGAAGAGCGAGGGAATGGGAGCGTTGTGGGGTGGCGGCAAAAGTATGGAAATGTGCTGTTAGTTATGACTGCGATGGAAGTTTTTGAGAAATGTTGACGCTTAAACTATCTGAGATAATAGGAAATATGTAATAATACAAAATTATTTAGTTTGAAATGTGAGCAATGGTTTGAGTAAATCCCAGAATATTTACAGCAAAATGATAAGATAAGATAAGATATTCCTTTATTGTCCCACATGGGGAAATTTCATTGGTGCAACGCAGGTAGATGCAGAGGTAGATACAGAAGAACAGATCACTTATAGGAAGTCTGAAAAACACTTTCAGTAGAAGATCTCCTATAAATAAATAAAAACTCCCATAGACAAATAAATAAATAAATAAATAAATACCATTGCATGTGATCACGACAGCAATTGCACATGAATATGTGTCACGACAGCACATAGATTGCACATGAATTTCACAGTAATTGCACATGAATTGCACATGAATTCCAACAGCAATTGCACATATGACAGAATTGCACATCAGTATTAGGTTAGGACAGTATTACGAGTGTTCAGTACTAACAGTTTTTGTTATAAAGTCTGACAGCAGCAGGAAGGAAAGACCTACGGAACCTTTCCTTCACACATTGAGGGTGGATCAGTCTCTCACTGAAGCTGCTCTCCAGAGCGGAGAGAGTGTCCTGCAGGGGGTGACACTCATGGTCCAGCATAGATGTGAATCTAGCCAGGACCCTCCTGTCCCCCACCTCCTGCACCGAGTCCAGAGCACAGCCCAGGACGGAGCTGGACTTCTTGATGACTCTGTCCAGCCTCCTCCTCTCCCTCTCTGTGATGCTGCTGCTCCAGCAGGCCACACCGTACAGGAGGGCTGGTGCCACCACAGAGTCGTAGAAGGTCTTCAGGAGTGGCCCTGTCACTCCAAAAGACCTGAGTCTCCTCAGGAGGTAGAGCGGACTCTGGCTCTTCCTGTACAGTGCGTCTGTGTTATGAGTCCAGTCCAGTTTGTGGTTCAGATGAACACCCAGGTACTTGTATGAGTCCACTCTCTCAATGTCCCGTCCCTGGATGTTCACTGGTGAGGGGGCAGTGGGGTGGCGTCTGCGAAAATCCACCACCATCTCCTTGGTCTTCCCCGCGTTGATGAGGAGGTGGTTCCGCTGACACCAGTCCACAAAGTCCTGCGCCAGTCCTCTGTACTCCGCGTCATCGTCGTCCGTGATGAGTCCGATGATGGCAGAGTCGTCAGAGAACTTCTGCAGGACACAGCTGTCCGTGTCATGTCTTAAGTCTGCAGTGTAAAGGGTGAAGAGAAAGGGCGCGAGGACAGTGCCCTGGGGCGCCCCCACACTGCAGGTCCGAGTGTCAGACACACAGTTCCGGGCTCTCACAAACTGGGGTCGGTCCGTGAGGTAGTCCAGGATCCACTCTGCCAGGTCATACTCCACACCAGCAGTCTCCAGCTTGTCCCTCAGGAGCAGCGGCTGGATGGTGTTGAAGGCGCTGGAAAGATCGAAGAACAGAATCCTCACAGAGCTGCCAGGCTTTTCCAGGTGAGAGAGAGAGCGGTGCAGCAGGGAGATGACGGCGTCCTTCACTCCGATGCCAGACCGATATGCAAACTGTAGCGGGTCCATGGCTGAGCACACGGTGGAGCGGAGGTGGTCCAGGACTAGCCGCTCCAGTGTCTTCATCAGGTGGGACGTGAGAGCCACTGACCTGAAGCTGTTGAGGTCTTTGGGGCGCGGTGTCTTAGGCACAGGTAACAGACAGTAGGTCTTCCAGACCTGTGGTACCACCCTCAGCTTCAGGCTCATGTTGAAGACATGCTCCATAACTCCACACAGTTCATCTGCGCAGGACTTAAGGAGCCTGGGGCTGATGCCATCAGGTCCTGCTGCCTTCCTCACTTTAATCCTCTTCAGCTCACTCCTCACCTGTGCTGCTGTGACAGTCAGTGGTTGGCAGGGGGACCGTGTGCTGGGGGGATGGGTGAGTCCAGGCGAAGTGGGGAGCTGATGGTCCGGGGCAGATAAGCGAAGAGGAACAGATGCAGGACATTGTCCAGCTGTGGAAGAGGGAGCATGCAGCTGTGCAGGGGGAGGGGCGGGTGACAGATCAAACCTCAAGAAGTGAGCATTTAAATCATTCACCCACTGTAGATCCCCCTCTGTCTGGGCAGGGGGGATTTTGAAGCCCGAGATGGTTTTCAGGCTCCTCCACACTCCCTGAATGTTCTTTTGCTGCAGCTGCTCCTCCATCCTCCTCTTGTAGCCGGCCTCAGCCTGCCTGATCTTCCTCCTCAGCTCCTTCTGCACAGTCCTCAGCTCCTCCTTGTTCCCTGACCTGAAGGCTCTCTTCTTCTCCTTCACCAGAGCCTTCAGTTCACGGTTAATCCATGGCTTGTTGTTTGGAAAACACCGCACCGTCCGGGAGGGAACAATGTTCTCAAAACAGAAGTTGATGTAGTCCGTGATGCACTCTGTGATGGTGTTGATGTCCTCCCCATGTGGGCCATAGAGCTCAGTCCAGACAGTGGTGCTGAAGCAGTCCCTCAGAGCCACCTCGCTCTCAGCAGACCACATCCTCACCTCACGGGACACCATAGGCTGCCTGCGCACGATGGGTTCATACACAGGCCTCAGATGTACATGGTTGTGGTCCGAGCTGCCCAGGGGAGGGAGGGGGGAAGAAGAATAAGCCTCCTTGGTGTTGGCAAAAAACACGTCCAATGTTCTATTCTCTCTGGTGGGGCAGGTAACATACTGGGTGTATGTTGGTAGAACAGAAGAGGGAGAAGCGTGGTTAAAGTCACCAGAGATGAGGAAGAGAGCCTGTGGATGCTGTGTTTGCAGCCTAGGTGCAGGAGAGCAGTGCTTCACAAGCATCTTCAGCATTGGCAGACGGGGCCACATAGACTGCGATCAAAATCACATGTGAGAACTCCCGGGGCAGATAATATGGCCTCATGCCAATAGCCAATAGTTCAATATCCTTGCTACATAGCTGCTCCCTCACTGTGCAGCGTTCGGGTTTGGACCAGCTCGTGTTCACATACACCGCCAGACCTCCTCCTCTTTTCTTCCCGAATTCTTTCGTTCTGTCCGCCCGCAGCAGATGAAAATTGTCCAAACCTACAATAGAGTCTGGCATTTCTGCTGTTAACCAGGTCTCTGTGAAAATCAAGACGCTGCTGTCCCTATAAATCCTCTGGGACCGCATGAGGCTCATTATTTCCGTCATTTTATTTTGAAGGGACCTCACGTTACCCATGACTACGGCGGGAACCGACTTCCTGTTTGTCCCTCTCTTCTCTCGGAGTTTACGTCCAGCCCGTCTGCCTCGTTGCGTTTTCCTTAGGATGTCCGCCGGGATAACGTGACGATCTCCGGGTAAGACGACAGTTCTCCGCAGTTTCATGAGTTCCTCCTTTGTATAAACGCGGTACGGCGCCGGCCGGGGGGCGGGGCCGGAGCCGGGGGACTCAGAGCCAAAACACATCGCAACGACACGACGAAAACACTCAATCCAGCCGAATAAAGTCAAAACAAGTTAATTTAAAGCGATTCCAGTGCGTGTCCCGATCATTCGTGAAGTTCCTCTTTCATATAAACGTGTATATAAACGTGTACCGACGACACGCCGTACTTTAGCGCGGCCGGAGGGGGCGGGGGGCTGGTGGGCTCGCTCGGAGCTAGCTCACGTCACAACAACACAACGAACGCAACGAAAAACGCTCAAATCCAGCCGAAAAAAGTCAAAAACAGTTGAATTAAAAAACTATTCCAGCGCGTGTCCCTATCATACAGTAAAATAGAAAAAATATACTAACTATATTTACAAAATATAGTGTAAGTGATCAATTTGTCGACTTGACCATAATCGACTTGACCCGTATTCTCTGGCGTTTGCGCTTGATGTTGCAGCTCTGTTAAAACATAAGGTCATTAGGCCAAAGCGCGCCTCCCAATCAACATCCTCCCAGCAGACAAGGGACGTTGCACTGTGATTCTCAACGCAGCTGATTACGAAGCCAAAGTCCACACCCTCCTCGAGGACACGACCACATACGAACGCTTGAAAAGAGACCAGTGGCTACAAGAAGAAAGTGATAGACTGTTTACAAAGGCTGGAAAAAGAGGAAGTGATGGACCGGCCTCTGTATTACAGACTGTATCCTGGTGAAGCCATGCCTTGCATTTATGGCCTTCCAAAAATACACAAAAAGGATGTTCCACTCAGACCCATAGTGTGCAGCACAGATTCCATCACTTACAATGTGGCCAAGCATTTAACAACTATATTGGCTCCGCTTGTGGGGAATTCGGAACATCATGTGGAAAACACGCACAACTTTGTGGATAAAGTGAAACATCTCCAACTGGACCCAGATGACTTCATGGTTTCATATGATGTTGTGTACCTGTTCACCTGCATCCCGACCTCTGATGCAGTAGCAGCGGTGAGGATCAGACTGCAGGAAGACACCACCCTACAGGAAAGGACCAAACTGACACCTGAACACATATGTAAACTGTTGGACATCTGTCTGAACACCACTTACTTTCAATTCCGGGGACAATTTTACAGACAGATTCATGGCTGTGCCATGGGCTCGCCCGTCTCTCCCATAGTGGCCAACCTGTACATGGAGCACTTAGAGAAGAAGGCACTGTCCTCATTCTCAGGCATAGCCCCAAAACTGTGGCTCCGCTATGTCGATGATACTTTTGTCACAATCAAGAAACAAGAGTTGGAAACCTTCTCTGAGCACATCAATGCTGTGGACCCACATGTCAGGTTTACAAGAGAAGACGCTTAAGGAGAATCGCTTGGCCTTTCTTGATTGTTCCACGATCAGAGGAGAGGACGGGAAACTCCAAATAGAAGTATATAGGAAACCTACACACACGGACCAGTATCTGCTCTTTGGTTCCAACCACCCACTACAGCACAAGCTGGGTGTGATCAGAACCTTACAACACAGAGCTCAAGGTGTGCCCACCAGCTCAGAGGGCAAGAAGAAAGAGGAAAAACATGTCCGTAATGCCCTCTCAGCCTGTGGTTACCCCGCTTGGGCTCTCAACAGAGTGAAGAGAACCAAGAAGCAGGACAAAAGGGAAACTGAACAGAGAAGGAAGGGTGTTTCTATCCCTTATGTGTCTGGCCTGTCGGAAAAACTGCAGAGAATTTTTAGACAACACGAAGTCCCTGTTTATTTTAAACCTGGAAACACTTTAAGACAAAAACTGGTTCACCCTAAGGACAAGTTGCAGACTCAAAAACAGAGCAATGTAGTTTATTCAATCCAATGCAGTGAAAAAAGCTGTAAAGAACGTTACATAGGTGAGACGAAACAGCCTCTACACAAGAGGCTCTATCAGCACAGAAGAAATACAAGTTCAGGACCACAGAGCGCCGTGCATCTCCATCTTGAAGCCTCTAATCACTCGTTTGAAGACGGTGAGGTGAAGGTTTTAAGCAGGGAGAAAAGATGGTTTGAAAGAGGAGTCAAGGAAGCTATTTTTGTTAAAAAAGAAAAACCTTCTTTAAACAGGAATGGAGGGCTAAGATTCAATCTTCCTGGTATCTATAATGGTATACTGAACCCCTGGAGAGGTAGAGGACCAGGACCAGGACATTTAGATGCTAATCAGGTACTCAGGGTGGTTGAGCCAGGGTCTCACAAAGACAAAGAGGATTCTAATAGCCCATTAAAATTCTGAATAGGCTAGCTCGGTAGATACAAGGGGGGAGTTTCTGTTGAAACAAACAACTCTTTCTACTTCAGGAAGGCTCCGCCCAATGGGCTGGACTTACCACAGAACAGTATAAATATCAGAGTTCTCGACCTAAATTCTTTTATTGACAATGACTCTTGGATGAGAGTCGAAACGTATATTTTTTCTAACTGAGTCCAGATGACTACAACTGAAGCTTTTTTCTACCTCCCAATGGTACAACGAAGAACTGCATTCACATAAACAAAGCGTTAGAAAATTAGAAAGACCATTTCGTCCCACACAGAAGAACCCCTAAAAGCATGGAAAAGCTGCCTACTGTCCTATAAGCAGGCTCTGCGTAAGGCCCAAACCAGATATTGTTAAAATCTAATAGAAGTCAACAAAAGTAACACTAGATGTATTTTCAGCACTGTAGCTAGGCTAACAAACTGTCACAGCGAGAGCCCTCAATCCCAGCTTCTCTCAGCTCTGATGATTTCCTCCTATTTTTTAACAATAAGATAAAAACAAATTACTCCCACTGTTAGCCCTGAACAAGCCCAAGCAGTAAAACTAGTGTCCCAAATAAATCCATAAGTAACTTTAGAAAGGTTCACAGCTGTTGATCAAGCAGAGATAACTTCTGCCATTATGTCCTCTAAAACCTCAACTTGTGTCCTAGATCCGATTCCAAGCAGACTCCTCAAAGACATTCTCCCCCTAATTATAGACCCTATTCTTACTATTATAAATACTTCACTAGAAAGTGGTTATGTTCCACAGTCCTTCAAACATGCATTTCATTTGAAAAACCCTAATCTTGACCCTGACCTATTGGTAAACTACAGACCTATTTCAAATCTTCTCTTTGTCACTAAAAATCCTTGAAAAAGTTGTAGTTAAACTGCTCTGTCAATATCTAAAGGACAATAACTTATTTGAAGTTTTCCAGTCAGGGTTCAGAGCCCACCACAGCACTGAAACTGCACTAGTTAAAGTCACAAATGATTTGTTATTAGCCGCTGACGATGGACTGGTCTCAATCCTGGTTCTGTTGGACCTCAGCGCAGCGTTTGACACCATTGACCACAACATTCTACTGCAGAGGTTAGAATGTGATGTAGGTGTTGGAGGAACAGCCCTCAGCTGGTTTAAATCCTATCTATCAGGTAGGTTCAGATCCCAGTTTGTTAATGAAAACCAAAGCTCTTCACCTTTCTCTAAAGTAACTTTAGGGATCAGTACTCGGTCCAATTCTGTTTACTCTTTATATGTTGCCATTAGGCAACATTATCAGGTCACATGGCATTAACTTTCACTGCTATGCAGATGACACTCAGCTGTATTTATCAATGAAACTCGATCAGAACGATCAAGTAGACAGACTTAGTGCTTGTGTGAAGGAGATAAAAACCTGGATGACACTTAATTATTTGTTTCTTAACCCTGAAAAAACAAGGTTATTGTACAAGGCCCCAAACATGTACGAGACACTTTATCTGAGCAGATAGTCACACTGGACAATGTCAGTGTAGCCTCCAGTTCTACTGTAAGAAACCTTGGAGTATTATTTGACCAGGAGCTCTCATTTAAAGTTAAATTTAATCAGAAGAATCCTGCCTAAAAGCGATGCCTAAAAACGTATCCATGCATTTATAACGACTAGACTAGACTACTGTAACTCCCTGCTCGCAGCGTGTCCTAAAAGCTCCATAAAAAGCTTTCAGCTGGTTCAAAATGTAGCAGCAAGATTACTAACAGGAACTAAAAGAAGAGAACACATCTTCACTGGCTCCATGTCGAGTTTAGAATTAAATTTAAAATCCTACTCCTGACTTACAAAGCCATAAATGACTGTTTGTTTTAGAATCAGCTCCTGTCCATGGTAAAGAGGCCGACACAGTCGAGGAACGTTCTAAGCCGGGTCATGAATTAAGTTAAGACCAGGCTTAAAATGTTCCTCTTTCTAATCGCTTATGGTCAGGCCAGTTAGGAACATAAATAAAAACCTTCAGTTTCCAAGCTAATATTTAATTTCACTTGCAATCTGTTCATCTACACCAGGAGTGAAACAGGCACATTGATGGAGAAACTGTCTCTACTCCATATGAACTGGTTGAGTGGCTCCAGCTCCACTGTCCGTCTGAGAGAGTCGGATCTCTCCTTCACTGTGGAACTCCTTGAGGTTTCTACTTTTTCTCAAAGAGATTCGGTCGGAGGAGGGTCTAAGGCAGGGGTGTCCAAAAACAACCCGACAATGTTGAATTATTCGATATTTTGCATTTGGCATAGATTCATTGAACCTCCACACCTTTAATACAACTTGGAGTAATAATATTATGTTGGTAAAACATCAAAATCCTTTACTTTTTCCAATTTGACAGTAAAAAGTACAACTTCACACAAGCTGGGACATTACCAAGTCCAAATGAACATTGTTTAATCTGCTTTTCAAAGTCGCTGTTGTGATTTTGGGCATTACAAAAATGAATTGAAGTGAATATTGACCATGAATCCAAACTTGGTCAAAATTACCTCAAAATTACCTTAAAGGTGCACTACGTATCTTTTCTGGGGAAAGGTTTGGCACCTGCTGGTCATTACCTGGAATGCACCACCGTATGGCATTAATTCTCATTTAATTCTCCATGTAGACAAGCAGGTGATGCTAGTAAGCTACCAGGGCAAGTTACAGGTCAGATCTGTGAAGAGGCAAGCCCAGTCACAAAGCTATTTATTTACAATAAAAACATGTTGTATAAATGCTAGTTTCAGAAGGTTGGTGCCATACTGTGGAATGTTCCAAGAAAAGCAAAAATATCTCCAAGCAGATACTATTCCAGGAAAATTGCACAGATGGACCTTTACGGGTGAATTCAAACTCTTATTAACTCAACATTATAACAGATATTTGTCTCCCATCCATTACCCAAACTTGTCACACTAAGATTTATTAATTGCCCTAAAGTTACATTAATAGTCTTTAAACAACCTCTCGCTCAGACCTTTCTCCATCACCTCCTGTTACTGTGGCTGTTTCCTGCACAGCAAAGTGTGCTGAACAACCAAACTCCAATCTTCTCTACCCCAAACTTGTCAGACCTGTCTGTAAAAACAAATCGAACTTTATTTGTGCTGCAGAAAGCAAATAACTTGACTTTTCTCATGTCTGAGATCAATCAACGTAAAAAGAGTTGTCTCTTATTGATATTTGCCAAAGTGGTTATGTATATGATTTTCAGTTTTATTCGCAATTATAGCTGCAGAATATTAGTGCTGATGCTAAACTACTAGACGCCCCTGGACGTATCGTACCTGCTGCTCACACCTATTTGACCTGCTGTAGACTGGGACGAGAGCGGTCCAAGACGAGAGCGGTCCGAGACGAGAGCGGTCCGAGACGAGAGCGGTCCGAGACGAGAGCGGTCCCAGCGTACATCTAAACGTAGTGCATGTCCTCCATCACCTCCAGGACCTCTCACGCTCTCTCCTCCATCACTCTCGGAGGCATCAGGCATAAAAACCTCAATAAAACTCAGAAGATTAAATAATATGTCACCAAAACCTATCAGTTCATAAAATGTGTCATAGTCATTTTTAGCACCGTCAACACATTAATCATTATTCTCCAGTCTGAGTTTAAAATAACTTTGACTGCTGGGGGAACATGAGGACAAGGAACGACACCAACACATTTAGCATAATTCGTAGCGGCATGAAACCTAAAACCGCGCGCCGCTGCCTCCTGCTCCATGGCCCCCGAGCTGATTTACAATCTGAGTGGTCCGGGACCTGGGCTTTATCCACACAGTGTGCCCCGTGGGACAATGGGGGGTACCATTGTCAGTCTCTAACGCCACAGCTGTGAGCGTTTAGACCCTTTTTTCAGAGTCGCGGCGGGGCTGTCGGCTGGTTCATTTCACTTCACTGTTCTGGAGCTGTTTACTGCCTCGCGCCTGCAGGGCTTTGGGGGAGTGAGAGTGGTAAAAGTGGGCTGGGCAGAGCGAGGAGTTGAACATCACAAACACTGAAATGTAAATGTATGCTCCGGCTACTGTACATATTTGTGGAAAGAAGCCCTGAGTTTGTCTATCAGGCTTTTGTCCCGTCACATCACATTTTCATAGTTGGGCCTCTGCCTTCCAAATGATGTTTAATGTATTCTTCCAAACCTTACCTTTCTGCTTTTTCTACACAGTTCTGTATTCCTTTATTATGTGTTTTGTATTTATGGGACTGATTTGTAACTGTTCTTCATGACAATACATGTTAACTGTTCCTCTGCATAAAAAGACAGACAAGCATGATTTAAAGAACACAAATAAATTGTTTACAACAAACAAAATTACATTTGGATTTCTGCTGTTTCCCCCATGACTACCTGAGTTCTTACAGAGGGTGCAGAGGGAATCACACACAGTTTAAGATAAATTCACACAACGTGTCTGGTGAAGTCACAAGTTAAGTCACATACCAAGAAAATGTCGGTTATTGAGGGAATTCACAGTGATTTTGACGGTCAGAGAGAGAACGTTCTAACCAGGATTCATCAAACTAGCGTGAATGAAGCTAAAAGCTGCTCCGGGGACTGTAGGTTTTTGATGAACAAACATTATTAGAACAAGATTAAAAGCACAACCAGGATGGGCCACCCTTGCTCAACCAATCAGGTCTCATCCTGAAAGTGTCATAATGCACATGACTCTTTCTAACCATTTAGCATTAGATCAAATTGCAGGCCTTGCAGCATAATTGCCAAAATCCTTTTTTGGTCAAAATTAGTTTATGTTGCTGCATCTGTAGATATCATTTAGCTTAATCCTCTTGCCAATAACAAAGCTTGTTGTAGTAACTCATAAGTCATATTTATGATAAATTAAGTGTTTTTCTGTTTTTTCAAAACATTGAAAAATGACAGCTAATTATTCTACAAGTTTGATGAAATTAAGATGTGCTCAGGTCAAATTTGACTTATAATAGACTTTTTGAGGGACAAATAGTACTGAGTAAATCAGCTTTAAACTGCAGATCAAAGAAAGGGAAAATCTGCACTATTCACATAAGTATTGATATTGGTATATTATCATTACACATGCGATAGCCAGGCATGTGTTGGATTGTTTAGGACCTGCTTTAATCTGCTCACGCATAGCTTGTGTAATGCGTCACATTGAAGCAGACAAACTAATTGCCAAAGTCCCTTAATGTTTTTTTTGCAGAGATGATTACTGTAAACCAGCCTTAGACCTTCCATAAACCATGAATGTCATCTTTCTTTCAACACAAACCCATCACAACAAAGGTCTGTCTTTTAATGTGATATTAGCCAATACTATTAAAGTTATTGAAACG
Organism: Eucyclogobius newberryi; assembly: GCF_026437365.1. Lineage (NCBI taxonomy): Eukaryota > Metazoa > Chordata > Actinopteri > Gobiiformes > Gobiidae > Eucyclogobius > Eucyclogobius newberryi. Next base: position 29,301,825 of record NW_027315746.1, read on the forward strand.
CTAAGATTCAATTCAATAAAATGTAATGGACCATGAACTGCACATTTGTTAGCATTTGCTGTAATCTTCTTTTTCTTCCCTGTAAATGAATGCTAATGTATTCCTGTCTACAGTACATCTTTGTGAAGTCTGGCATCTGTTCCTCCTTGTTTGGCTGATTAAAGCCCTGAGTTTATCCATCAGGCTTACGTTCTGTCACCTCACATTTTCATTGCTGGGCCTCTGCCTGCAGTTGTTGTTAAGCAGGCCTGTTGCATTGGGACGTCCCATAAAGCAGCCCCCGGCGGAGAGCGCGCTGCTGTCCTGAGCTGTTACCATGAATACTCCAGAGACGGGAAGGTTTGTTAAGGATTTGGACAAGGCAAAAGCCTCATTTGAAAGCGACTGCAAAACCACGTGGTTAGCTCTGTCTGTCTGGCCAAGCAAGATGTGTTTTGTGGTAGTGAGAGTGATGACATCATCAGGGGTGTCCAATCTATGGCCCGGGGGCCAAATGTGGCCCTCAGACCAATTTTTCTTGGCCCTCAGGCAGAAACAACAAAAAGTATTAATATTAAAGTATTTAAAAAAAAAAAAAAACGCTTTTTGATGTTATACCAGCCTAATGTAGGTGTGGAGGCCTAATCAAAACTATGTCAAATGCAAAATTTCTAATTATTCACTTCATTGTCGGGTTGTTTGTGGCCCTCTGTTCCGTATAAGTTTCAAAATGTGGCCCACTGGGAAAAAGGTTTGGCCACTCCTGGGCGATGTGATGTGATGTTTTTTTTATTCAATCCCATACCAAGTAATACTATGGCAGGTATCATGATGTGATCTGATATCAATACTATATGTGTTTTGTATGAAAATCCTCTTCCTCTACTACAAACAAATGTACCTAATTCACCTAAACATAATTATAATTATTAAATATAGCCGCAAGCGGCAATGATCGGCCCTCGCCACGCCGCCGCCACACCGCCGCCACGCCGCAAGAGGAGGGGGCGCTAACGCGCCCCAATTGTCCTTTTATCACGCCTACTGCTGAATCTGTGACGCTGTCACATGTTCTCCCCTTTGTTTTACCATCAAAAAGCAATTTTATTTTGAATTCTTGGCAAAATGTGCGGCTTTGCCGCACAGACACCGTGACTCTTTGAATGAAAATGTGGATAACTTTTGATGGTCCTGAAGATGAGTCTCACCAAATTTCAGGTTAATAGGGCTGACGCCCTGGGAGGAGTTTGTGAAAGTCTAAAGTGTAAACATGTTCTGGCCCCATTGGAATAACATGGGAGGTTTCGGTCATCGTTACGGCAACGCCATAACAATTATGACATGGGTCTCATTGACTTTTTTGATGGGGATGCTAAAATTGAGTTGTGTGTCAAATTTCATATAATTTCGCAAAACTAAACATTTAACCTCCATATAAAATCTGTAGGGGGCGCTGTGGCGCCAAATGAATTTATTTCACTTCAAGTAGGTTTAGGGCAAAGAGTTTAACAACTGATTCTAATTTGACGCAATTCGGACTTTATCTGCGCAAACGGCAGAAATTTTAAATATGGGAGATTTCTGAAATTTTTGTTACAGTTTGCGGCTTCGCCGCACAGAGACCGTGAGAGGTATCAATGTAATTTGGATAACTTTTGATGTCCCACTCCTCAGTAGCATTTTCACCAAATTTCAGCTTTTTAGGGCCAACGCCCTGGGAGGAGTTCGTAAAGGTACGACGTTTGGAAAGACTCCGAAGTCATGTTTAGCCATTTTTGAAGCAATATGGCCGACATTTGGTTCGGGGGACGGCGTTGCCGTAATAATATTTTTTACTTCTCTTGTCACCATCTACCTCTGCGCCAAATTTCATGATTCTACGATCAGATTTTTTTTGGGTCATTTCCCATCTCTCAATGCATTTTTGGTACATTTGGTGGCGCTGACGCGCCAATTTTTTTTATTTTAGAAAAGGGAAATAGCCAGAATGTAGAGAGGCACGATTTTTAGAGGTGTGCAAATTTTTGTGACTTTTCGTCAATGTTCACTGGGTGAAAAATAGGGGGGTTGGTCCCGAGAAGAAGAAGAAGAAAGAAAGAAAGAAAGAAAGAATAATATTCCGATGCGAAAACAATGTTTCCCATTTTTCAAATATCATAAACTATACATTTTCGGAAAGCGCTCGCGCTTTCCTACCTCATGGTGTGGGTCCCTGGTCACTGACGGGTACTTTCGATAATTTTGAGTGGGCTCCGCCCACTTTGTGTTTTTGGCCCTCTATACAGTAATAATGTTCAATTTTTGCATTACATGCTTATATGCACGGAACATGCAAGAGATGGGGAACGTATTCGTGAGCTACTTAGCGCAAATGAGTGCTTTATATGGGGATGACGACCGCTTCGCGGTCGTCATCCCAATGTAAAGTGCTCGTTTAGTGCGAACTTTTGCACGGGCTTCGCCCGTTTACAACGGTAATGTTCCATTTTCCTACAACTAATTAGTATGCACGGGGCGTGCATGAGTGGAGGAGTGCGTTAGTGAGTGTTTGGAAGTGGGCGAGCGCTTCGCGCTCGATTTCGTGCGCACTACGTGCGCACTTTCGCAGCCGTGCTTCGCACGGCCTTACGAGATTAATAGGCCTCTCGCCAGCTTGTGGCGCTCGGGCCTAATAAACCAAATCTATATTGTACAACTTGAATTTTACTTTTTAATTGTAAATCCTATCTTAGCAATTCAAGATGTTTAGTAATTCATTTCTGATTTCATTTCACTTTTCTGTACCTCTATGCTGCTTTTTAACCACTCTGAATGTAACCAATCTTGGCAGTGCTGTGTCGATAAACAGGAAGCGGTATAAGTTAGAATCAATGGAAATACGGAGATTTATCACAAGCTCAATTATTAATTTATCAGCTTTTTCTCATCCCCTTGCTCTGATGTGTATGTTCTCAAGGAGAGCGGGAACCGAAGCAAGCCAGACTGCTTTGTAACCTGCTACCTAAGTGTGTCCTTTTCGGAACGCTTAAACTGGCCTGTACGGTTCACACTTACGAAAGCGTACCAATGTGCTCCGAAGTGAACCAGTAGAAACAAGCCTAGTGTACCTTTAAGGTGTTCAAAACAAAATGTCACCTGTAGAAGACAGGGAAGGGTGTGACTGCTTCATAGGTCAAAAAAGTGTAGGGACAGACAGTAAGAAACTTCAGGTGTGCTTGGAGAGAGAACACACTGACTTAGAGATTGTCAAGACTTGCCTTTTCTACAAGAGTGTACATGTAGACTGAAAGTTACTGACAAAGTATTGATAAATGTCACCTGTGTCACTGTTTTCCCTGCCTGTCTTAGGCCTTTCAGGAACTGTCAAAATGTAGTGGGTCTACAGCATATTGCATAGTAAAGTAAAGTACAAAAGTAGGCTACAATTAAGGCAAAGAACAAATATGATTCCAAGATTATATCTGTTCAAGCTGAAAAACATAGTCTGCTGTTGTTGTACAGTCCCTGTTTTTTTTAAAGCAGAGGACCAAATGTTTGTATTGTGATAAAGTCAAATCTATTTTGTAGAAAAAGATTCAGTTGTAGTCATGTATACTCTTATCCAAGAGTCATTCTCAATCTGCGAATATTTTGCAAGTGCATATTATAAAAGCAGCTCTTAGGGTTAAATGAGACCTGTTTGTGCTGTCTTTATCTAATTATAGTGTTCTTTATTCTTCGCAAAGCAGGAATAAAGAGAACTAGCAGCACTAAAACTAACAAGCTCATGTTTGTTAGCTTTACCGTGACCACAAAACGTTGCTCTGGCCTCAGAGAGTTGTGAAAAGCCCTGATAAGCCCATTGTGATGAATAATTAGGATATTCAGAATGCATAAGGTAAGTGAGCAAGACATGTGGACTGCTGATAACAGTCTAAAATGAACAAAGACAGAAAACATCAGGTACAGCATATAGTCATTTACTGTGAAAGAGACCTCTATAAACAATAGCCTTAGAAGCTCACTTGAGAGACAACATCTACTGTCAGTCTGGCTCACGTTTTGCAGTTTTATCCTAGGTAGTCATTTTACCTGGTTAGCTTGGTAAGCTAACACCCCAACCGTGTAAGATAACCCTGTTACATAGTAAACCAACACAGTAACTTACACTACAGCAGCAGTACAGTTTTTCCATGACTGGGCCTTGACAGAAAGGTAAAATTGTGCTATTTGTTACATTCATATGCACCACTTTTCCATGACGCACCGTGGAGAATGTAAAGACTTTTGGAAACACAACTGTGGTTACAAAGGAATTACAGAGGTGATTTGGACACTGCATCCGTCCTGTACATTCTAGATACACGTTTGACTCATGGATTCTAAACTAGATCTAGGCATATGGTTCTCCAAACTGGGGTACGTGCAACTGCAGAAAAGGCCCAAAAACATGCAAACAGACTGATTCCACTTTGAGACAAAAATGCATGCACCAGTCTGTTTTGAGTGCCTTATCACACAAGACCCTAATAATGTTTGACTCTATGAAACGCAGGCGAGGATAAATGAATGAAGCTCACGAGAAGAAGTCAATAGAAACATATCTGGTTGCAATGTGCATCCATTTATGTTCTGACTGGAACAAGTCCCAACACAGCCCAATCCTAGCGTTTTACAAGAACCACATGAATGCAGTAAATATTTGGCAGAAGGCCTATTTTGGTTTGATTAATAATAGTTTTCTATTGTATTTAGAGTTTTAGACATGTCACACAACCTTGTTATTTTCGCACAAAACCATGAAAGTACATTTATACTGTTTGTATGATATGTGAGATGAACTAAAGAGTGATTAAGGGAACTTATTGCATTTATGCTGCAAGATGTATGACTATATATAACACAGATAAATTGGTTGCAAAATCTGAAAGAATGTAATTGACCTTTTCAACACACAATAATACTTTCTTTACATGATGTCCTAGTTCTGATTAAATTTAAGACGGCATCTAATTTCTGATCCTTCTGGTTCAAAATGCGCTTGAGCAGAATCATGTCCCACATTGGCCCCTCCCGTTGTTGGCATAGACAGGGCCTCTGACATACAAACATGTCCAATTTGAGCCTGAGATGAAAAATGGCGCGACATCAAAACATAACCAAAATTCCATTTATCCAAACACCATCAAAAACGACATTGTGTGGTCAGGGGCCAGTTCATTTTCACTGGCGACTTAAATTGACACCTTTTCCTTTGCGCCAAAACCTTTCAACCTGTTCCGGATTAGCTGCATTAGTTTACTGTATGATATTACACCGCGCTATTCCCAAATCTATCTTACACCTACAGTAAAACCACGTAACTCTGCCTCCCTATTTGATAGTAACGACCTCCCATTAGGGCAGAGTGTGCGCTGGGAGGGCCCTGACCCACAGCTTGAGCCTGTCACTGATTGTGCCGTGGAGGGGAGCGCGAAGGGGCTACAGTAAATCAGAACAGGCTGGATTTGAGACACCTGTGCTGAAAGAGGAGCTGACGCCGAGCCGGACTGATCACTACCAGACCGTGTGGCTATTGGAGGTCCGCTCATTTGGCCCCACGAGACACCTCTGGGAATGCGGACCCCTTTTAATGAACGGTTTAGTTATGGTTTACGCCTGCTCCGGTCTTATCAGATGTGATGAGAGCAGATTTAGTTCAGTTATGGTTTTCTTGCAGTTTTCGCCTCCGTGTTTGCTTTTCATTTTGCATGGTTTTGGAACACCGATTGATCTTATTTCTGTTCCAAATTTAGACTTCAAGGTTGTTGCAAAGCCTGTTCAAGCAACAAGTTTAGATGAGATGACCGTTGGGAAGTTGAAAAGTACAGTTTCAGCTTCACCTGAAAAGCCAGAACATCTTTCTTGCAACTGCGCATTCGTCACATAATGTTGTAGCCCAAATTGCATCATTGGTGTCTTGACCAATTAACTCCAAGAAAATACTTGAATTTGACGTCATTTCGCCTTTCGCCACCAGAGCACGCACAAGGGCACATGGTACAACAGCGGATGAAAAAGGTTCGCTCTGAAACTCCAATAATGATGTTTTTCTCTCATAAAGACAAAGCAAACTTGAGTAACTTTACACCGCAAGTCTTTCTTTAAGAGTGCTTTATTCATAATCAGGAATAAACTTTGCTTTTAAACTGTTCAGAGATGTTTTCATTCAGTCGTGTTGTGCTTTGGTCTAAAATGATCCTTCCAGTGAAAAAAAAAGCAATGAAAATAAAGAAATGTGAAACGTGATTCCATAATAGTAATACATTATCTGTTGCATCTCAGTAATTTGAGAATTGGTTGAAAGTTGGTGTTGAGGAATTATAATATTATGTCCTCACATGAACAAGATTCCAGGGTCAATTCCTGGTGTGTAGCCTTTATGTGTGGGGTTTATGTTCTTCCCATCTGTGAGTGGGTTTCCTTCTGATGCTCCAATTTCTCTGAACTAAAGTAAGCACTGGTGACGACCAAATGCTGCCTCAGGATCCATTCAGATCGTTCAGTATCGATACACAGATCGTTCAGTATCGATACACAGATCGTTCAGTATCGATACACACAGTTGATGCCTTGCAAAGTGTTTCATTTTCTCCATAACGACAAATGCCAGCAAGTGATATGTGTTGTAAACCAAATGAAAGTGTATCTTATTGAGAAAAACACACAAATACACAGATTTAAAATGAGACATAATGACTTTTTGAATGTACATTTTGTAAAATAATAATGTAGGATAAATGACACCAAAAAACTCCTGGACCAATGAGGAATTGAATGAATTTTTCCCAACAATACCAATGGTTTAACACCTCAACTCGACTACACTATTGTTCATTATTCCAGATCCTGATTATGTTTATGTGTAACTGTTTCAACTTTTTATCATTAACAGCTAGGCAACGTCACAACCTGGTAAATTAAACTTTGAGGCTAATGTGAACGCAAGCGCCAACACAAACCAACACAGCACCGTCCCAGACCAAATATTCTACGCACTTGAAGATCCCTGCTGAGAGGGTCAGACCAGGGGAAACCGATCATCAATCATTGAAAAAATGAAAGTTTGGGCGACGATCCAGGAAACAAGACAGTGAGTCGGCGTTTTGAACGGAGCAGTGATAACAGCAGAGGTGCGGGGACAACTTGAGCCATAATCCCATAAGCCTTGGCAGCGGCGCAGGGTGTAATTGGTCGTTAGCGTTCGTTTGCAGCGCTCGTCCTGTCAAGAGCAGGAAAACCACGAGAGCGCCAAATGAGGAACAGACAGAGGCCTACGCTCTGGACTGGACTGTGCAGATGTAAGGCATGTGCAGCTTCAGTAATGCAGATTTACTCAAATTTTCTATCTTTGGAACAGTATTTTAATGTTTCAGAATTTTTTCAGTGTCATATTTTTTTCTGATTAAAACTAAATAAAAACAATTAAAAAACACACGTAACTTAAACTATGACTATGAAGTTGTGAGTTCTATTTTGGTCCTGACAATTTGCTGCATGTCCTTCCCTCTCTTATCTCATTTCATTCTGCGAAAAGTACTGATATTTTCAGGATAAAAACATAACTGTCTAAACTATGGCCTGGGAAACAAATGCAGCCCTAAGGTGAAATTGATCATGGGCAGTACTTTTACAATGCATTCAAGTAGTAATACCTCAATAATATCACAAACATGTTCTACGATTTATTAAAGGCACAGTGGCTCTGTCAAAGCTGTCTGTAGACTGCTGTCTGTCTGCTGACTGTAGAGTATGTTACATGTTCACATCTGAATGACTCCCTGTGTTGACCACCCGTCTGTGGCCCTCCACTTCAAATATGTGGACCTCTGTGGCGTTTGGACACTGCAAACAAGTGGAGACTAGATCCAATTTCCACTGTTCAATACCAGAGAAAACAACAGACAACAGTAAACAAACTCAAAACGAAACAATATCCAAGAAAACACATCTTTATATGAAGTAATGCAATGTATCAGACATATATTTTTGGGTGGAATAAATCTGTGATGGATGGATGATGTTCACTAAATCTTGACTAAAACTTCAGATGGGTATGACTGACAGGTGGATTAGTCAATCAGGGACACACATGGTCTGTCCCTATCAAAACAATCATGGCTGCTTACGAGGTAAAAAGAACATCTCAGGAAACTGAAAAACACGCAATCAATGAGTGAAGCACAAAACTCTGTTAATCTGAGGTGAGGTGAATTTGTTCTACTCTAAATAATATATGACCAATGAATTCATTATTTTGTTTCTCATGCGTCACTGAAATAAACTAATCTGATTGCACGGTTCTGTCTGAGTTTGGCTCGAGGCTCGACGGGGTGGTGACCAGACTCACTCTTTGTAAAGTATTGTAAAGAAATATGTATTCTGAATCCTAGGTAATAAGACTGTACTGCACACATATGAGGGTAAATACTGCACTCCCACTCTCGAACTAAAATACATTTGAATACTTTTAAGCAGGTTATTAGAAAACACTATACATATATCAATGTTGATGTAAAATGAAATGACTTTTATGGTAGCATTTAGGCAGCACACCTGGTTATAGTTGGGGAAATACCAGAGTAATGTCTGGAAAATGTCATACACAGCCAGCTTCATGAATAATCTGACACGTTACACCGATCCTCTCCATGTTGCGGCTGCACTCTCCGTCCACTGACCCGTCTGTATAAATGACTGCTTCAGGGCTCATGCATGCTATCATATTCACATTTTTAAATTATACATGGGAGGTTAGGTGGTCTCCATGTCCTAACTTAAGCTTTGCACCAACATTGTAAGACCAGGCAAGTAGTAGAGCACAATTCATACAGTGGGTAATTCAAAGTGCTTCACACAACAGGTAAAAATGTATTAAAATCACAAAACAGATAAAACAGTCAAATATGCACAGAAAAACAAAAAGGGTTTTTAGCTTGGATTTGAACATTGTCAATGTAGAGGCCTGTTTCACATCTTCAGGAAGACTGTTCCAGATTTTAGCTGCATAAAACTGAAACTGAATTCCCCATGTTTAGTCCTGACTCTGGGCACCAGCAGGAGGCCGGTCCCTGAGGTCCTCAGAGTCCGAGATGGTTCATATGGCACTAACATGTCCAAGATGCAATGGAGATACTTGTACACAAGCAGAGCTGCTTTAAAGTCATCTGAGCCACAGGGAGCCAGTGTAGAGACCTGAGAACAGGACTAATGTGATGGTACTTCCTGGTTCTGGTCAGGACCCGAGCAGCATCGTTCTGGATGTACTGCAGCTGTTTTACAGCTCGTTTGGAGAGGCCAGTGAGCAGGCCGTTACAGTAGTCTAATCTACTGGAGACAAACGCTCCCTCTCCAAGTCTGGTTTAGACGCGATACTTTTGATTTTTGCAATGTTTTAGATGGTAAAAAGCTGCTGATGTCATTGATTTGACGTGGCTGTTAAAGTTCAAGTCCGAGTCCATTATTACCCCCAGATTTCTAACTTGATTTGAGTTTTTGAGATTTGAGACTTGAGTTCAGCTGGAGAAAGTTGTTTTGCATCCACACACTGATCCGTTGGATGCAGTGACAGAGTGAATCCACTGGTCCATATTCACCTGCCGACAGTGAAACATTGATCCGAGTTTCATCTGCATAATTGTGCTATGACACATTTTCACTGCGTATCAACTGACCTAATGGCAGCATGTAGAGGTTGAACAGAAGGGGACCCAGGACTGACCCTTGGGGCACTCCACAGGTCAGGGTCATGTGGTCTGAGACACAATTACCAATTTAAACAAAGTACTTCCTGTCCTCCAGATAGGACCTTAACCAGTTTAGGGCAGTGCCAGTGATGCCCACCCAGTCCTCTAGTCTCTGTAAGAGGATCCCATGATCGACAGTGTCAAAAGCAGCACTCAGATCTAACAGAATTTAGACTGAGGCTTTGCCCGTGTCAGTGTTCAGGCGGATGTCATTTGTCACCTTGACAAGAGCAGTCTCAGTGCTGTGATGAGGTCTAAAACCTGACTGAAAAACATCAAATGAGTTGTTTATTAAGAGGAAATCTGTGAGCTGTTGGTAAACAACCTTTTCAAGGACTTTGCCCCAAAATGGCAGATTAGAGATGGGCCGGTAATGACTCAGTACTGCGGCATCAAGACTGCTCTTCTTTAGGAGAGGCTTTATGACCGCAGTTTTCAAAGACATTGGGAATGTTCCAGATTGAAGCGACATGTTAACTACGTGAGTGACTGGTGTTAACAAGCTGTTCAGCACAGACTTTAGAAATCTGGTGTGTAACACATCGAGGCAGCATGTAGATGAACTCAGACTGGTGATGATCTCATGGACAGTATTGTCAGTTACAGGTGCAAAGTGAGTCAGCTCTACTTTCCAGGTTGTTTTGAAGTTATTTGCCTCGTGAAATTCATAGCATTGTCAATGCCCTGAACTTTGTCATTAAACAATAAGTGAGACTGTTAAAAATGTCCTTGCAAAAACTTTAAAATCTGATGAGACCTCTATGAATTCATTAAAAGCAGAAAGATATTAATTCATTTATTAATTTTGCTTGTTTCCTTTCTGGGTCGCGGGTGACTGGGCCTTTGGCGGGGTACACCCTGGACAGTGGCCAACACATAGACATAGACACACAGACACCATTCACTCTCACATTCATTCACTAGGGCCAATTTAGAGTTGCCAATTTTGCCTAACACATGCATGTCTTTGGACGGTGGGAGGAGCTGGAGAACCCGGAGAGAACCCAGGGTAACACGGGGAGGACATGCAGACTCCCAGAGACATCATGTGATGTTGGTCTGGTCCGGGAATCAAACACATGCCCTGCACTTTTTTGTCCAAGATCAGAAAATTATTGTTTTGAATCACCCATGAAAATAAGCTAACAATAGTACAACATAAAAAAGGAGACTAAAATAACATTTTCTGGCTTCAAAGCTGAGAGACCTAAGTAGATGTAGTAAATATACCAAATGTTAAGTCTAGTATTCAGAGCTGTTTCTTGACCCTTGGGGACTCTAGGGCATTCAACTAGTTGTCATTAAGTCAAATAACCTCATCACTTATTGCATTATATCACATTATATGCATTTTCCTTTAATATATATGCCCACAGCCCACATTATAGTGACGTCATAGACTGCACGAGGCCGTATTTAAACTACTTCAGCATGGAGACAGTGATTTGCTTGAGACAAAATGTGAAGGAGAAAAACACCTTTCCCAAGTTGCAACTACAACTTCTTTGGGGCTGCTAGGGACATAAGTTTGGAGTTGGACTGAAACATTCTACTGTGTGTATATTCTCTGGAGTCTGGACTGAAGAGAGAATACTATTGTTTAGAGCTAAGACGTTACATCTAGAGGAGACTGTTCACTCGAGGGGGTTGGGCAGTTACATTACGTTAACTTCATCTTAGCTTAAATTTGGAATACAACACAAATATAACTCACATAGATCTAATATTAGCAGCTTTAACTTCCCTCTGACACTATTAAAGTTGCATTTGTTGCTTGTTAAGGAGCCAGATGGCTTACATTACATATGTGTCCTTTTACAAGTCATAAAAATCATAATGGAAAGGGCTTTATCGCCACTGTCGCTGATCGTTTTCCTTTTTCCTCATTCTTTCGTATATCTTTTTTAATCTCTGAAGGGAGCCTGCGGTTCATAAATGTCCCGCTCTACAGCTCTGAGAAGGGGTGAAAGTTTGACTGTAAACAGAGCCTCTTTAGGGGGATGTGTGAGTGCCATTTATAATGCTTAAGGTGCTTTCAGATGGTTGTTGCGTTTGGCCATTTCAGACGATGCATGAGCATCCTCTCTCAAGTGATCGGGCCCTTTTCAGGGCTTGGAACCACACTGTAGCTTCATGTACTTTGTTTACTGAAGTTGACGCTGTAACAGAACATAGAGGCAGTCACTTAAACGGCCGTGCCGTCCTCGAGCGGCCCCTTCAGTTTGGGGGGCCCTCGGCAGCTGCCAGGCTTGCTTACCAGCTCTGCTATTATTATGTGGTATTTGGTAAACTTACTACTACATATTTACTACCACTTACTACTTAAGTAGCAGTAGTAAGTATACCATGGGCAGTAAATAACTGTAGTAAGAATATCAAGTCATATTCAGATTCATAATTCAAAATCAAATTAAGAATTGTGCGTGCGAAATGGGTTAGTTGATTAGTAAGTACTGGCAGTAGTGTGGTTTTTAAAAATCCGATCTGGTGCCGATACTGATACCAGTCCAATACCACATACTGTGTCACAGGGGTAGGCAAAGTAAACTAAAGGTAGACAACGTTTTTGAAGAGCAAAAATTAACTAACAAATTAAAGTATTTGAGTTCTTATTTAAAAATGTACTACATAATACAAATGTATTTCACCACTAATGTGATCATTTTTATGAAGAAATGTGCAGATTTAAGTACTTTCTACTTCATCGTTTCTATCCCTGGTGTGTGGGATAACATGAGGGCTGTAAAAGCTCGTGCTCAGAGCACATATGCAGAGTAAACAAAGGTTCAGCGCTGCTGTTGGAGCATTCTCTGCAGTTAGTTTGACCAAAGTTCAGCATCCACTCAAAAAGGCCAAATGAAGGCATCAAAGAGGTAACACGTATGTCTCTTCTGTCAAGTGTTTCAAGAGTCTCCACAATCTATATTTTAGCTGCTCTGGGTGTTAGCGGTAGCATTAATCTCAAGCCAAAACAGCGGCACTACTCGCAATTACAGGTCCTCATTCAGGAAAACACAGTACGATATCGGATCAGTGATTAGGTCTGAGTACAATAAGTTATCAGAATACGTCTGGTGAAAATGTGTGCGCAGTAAAACACAGAGAAGTACTTCCTGGTTTATCACCTAATGATGTCACAAGGAGAGGAAGTCATACCTAGCATTCTCAGTACAGCAAGTACAGCAATGTTTTGAAGCAAATATTTCAACATCATCAAAAGGCTCAAATACAGTACAATGACCCGTTCATGGAACCTTTAATGTTCAAATATGATGTATGTAGTCCTAATGGAGACTGTACGCCTGTTACAGAGTGGAGGATGGCGACAGATGAGCCTCAGCGCCTCTCCTCTGCAGCTTTATGGAGTGTCGGCGTGGAGTCAGAGGTGTGGGAGAGACTCACATAGACGAGGAGGAGAGCAGCAGAAGAATGCACGGGGAGGACCTGCTCAGAGTGACACGGGATAACACCGGCCTGGACCAAACAGTTACAGTATTCTCCCTCTCACACAGGAAGGTAAAGGAGCTAAACCACTGAGGCTTTACAGAAGGAACATTTTGTCATATTTTTGTATTTCCCACATACTACGACTTACTACCAGGGGCGCCATGAGCGTTACTGGGCCCCACCACCACAATCAGCACATAAGACTACAGTGCTTAGTGAATATAGACTTTTGGTAAACCTGATTTGAACATGGTTACCTTGAACCTCACTGCCCCAGCACAGACACAGATTGTTGGGTATAACCTGGCCTTGTGTGCTCTCTTTGCGGTGGTGTATCCGGGGGACAGGGAGGCCGTGCAATCAGTAATCCTGCTGCCTCCACTCTCAAAGCTGGGGCCCATTAGCTGTAACTATCAGGAGCGCTCTTCTCGGTGGCTGATGATAAATCTACATGTTTAGCGTTTTGCTCCCGGTGACCCTGCATAATGGCTGAGGTGTGTGATGAACGGCCCGGAGAGCAGCGTTTGAAGTGGATCCGGGCGGCATTAGCACCTCCACACATGCAGGCGTGAGGAGCCGGGCAGTGCGCAGGGGAGAGGGAGTCCAGGGGGTCAGCGGAGGCACCGGGGGGGTTGTGTAAAATAGATGTTTCCATGGGGCATAAAGCTGTCAGGACTGACCTGCTTCTTAGTCTCCAGTTTCATATGTCCATTTGAGAAAGACACTACATAAGAAGTCCTGAAATGCAGGGTCAATAATTTAACTTCTGTTTCAAATGAATCACACAGATACTTTACTTCATCACTATCATTCCCTCATCTAATATATATAGCAGCTCTTATCTTTGAAACAGTAAGCTCATCTACAGCATTAGGAATAAGTTATCGTGTTATCGCAAGGTTTCCCCTAGTGTCCTTATTGGTCAGAAGTAGAAAACTTTGCAAATATTTTTACTATAACTTAAAGGACACATGCTAAATGGGCTTTTTTTGAGATTGTACCCATGTTATAATAATTGTTCCCGAATCAAAAACATATTTTAAGTTGCGTTTAGCTTCATTCACACCTGTTTGTCTCAGAAAAGCTAGAGCTCCCGGATCTCCTGCTGTGTCCATAATTCATCACCAGACTCGTTCTGAGCATTTCTGCCATTAAATCGCGGTCATCACAACTGCATGTTGGGGGCAAGCTAGCATGTGTTTATTTCCCCTTTATAATTCCATCTGCTGCCAGTAGATGGAGCTCTAACTCAAATCCTGCTGAGGGATTGCAAACCATACAAACAACAAATACCTGTCTTTTAACATACATTTTTGGAACGTGCTATGGATTTTAAAATCATAATATTGGTATTGGCAAATATTGGTTATCAGCTACATCAGCAAGACAAATATGGGATGTCAGTGTCATCTCAAAAATCCCTTATGGACCATCCCTACGTAGCACCATGTTGCTACTAGCAGTGCTAACAAGCCATTTTGTATGAATAAGTATACAGTATAAGTATACATTTTCAAAGAATTCAAACAACCTTATTTCAATTTGTTATTAAGGTGTAATGTTCCGGATGCACAGTCTATGGCCCACTCCAACACACCATGCACACACCAGTAGCCAAGGTAAGTGAAGTGTCTTGCCTAAAGACACAAGTTTGTACTAGAGCAGGGAATCCAAAAACTTTTGTCATGAAGAGCAACAGACAGAAACGTACACAAAACAGGAGATAAACTAGTGTTCAATTCTGTAATGGATTGAACTGGTTTCATTTTGCAAAGGTTTGATTGGGCCACAACTTCCAATACATAAAAAGCATCACTGTTGGTCATTTGAGCCAATTCACTCTGCGTAAGCGTAAGTCCTGACCGCCTAATGTTCTCAATGCTACGTTCTTTCCTCACCATTGACACAATACACATCATTCGTTCAGCTAAATGTGAAAATAACATATCATCATATACAGTATACATGCCCATTATTGAATTATACAAAGCTGTTATTTTCTTGCGCTCACTTCTACATGCATATTTTTGGACAGTAAGGAGGCATTTCTAGAAGAAAACCACAAGAAAACAGTAAAACACGCAGACTCCACTAAGAGAAGATGTTTTGTCTTGTTAAAAGATATTTGAGGTAACACTTTTTTGGTGACTTGAGCTGATTATAGGAGCAGACAAACACCAGGCGCGCAGTGGTGAAACACTTCACCACTTCAAAATCCTTTACATGGAAAAGACAGCAGTTTTAAGTGTGTTTTTCATCTGTTAATAATCACCTAAATGAGAGAAAAGACTGGAGACTGGAGCGTGCTTTTAAAAACACCTCCTCCATCACCTCTTCAGCAGTAGAACATCGAATTGAGCTGATAACTCCATCATCTTCACAGCAGAATACCATCACCACCTCAAAAGTACTTCTTACTCCTTGTCATTACAACTCAATACAATTCATCCATTTTAATCTAAACGGTGACAAAATAAAAGTCCTATGGCTGTGCAAGTAAAAAAAAAATTGTGTTTAAATCGAATACAATATTGATTCATTTCAAATCAACAATTATGAGCTTGGGTATTGAGGTCTACAGCCGATCTTCTGGATGTGGTTTGGAGAGAGTTTAGACTCTGGAGGAAGAAATGTGGCTATTTTTAGTTTAAAAAAAACATCTATTTAAAATAGAAAGCAATATTTATGAGTTTAAAACGCACCAGAATTCATTTGACCTTTCTCCCTCTGCAATTGTAGCCACCAGAGGGTTGGAGACTCGACCAATCATAGGACGGCAAAGCCTAAACAAACCAAACATGACAACGCTGACAGAAGTACTTAAACTTCTAAATACATATAAAACATGCATATAGAGGTGTTTTGTGCATTTGTGCATGGGAAAGATGCTCGTGTCTTTCTCTCAACTGGATTTAACAAAGCTTTCCCTCCTCGGCTTGTTCTGCTGTTGTGACTTTGTCCAATCAGCTTCAAATGTGTGTCATGAGTTTCCGCCTTTAATTTAATAAAGTTTCCAAAATTGTGGAACCTCAACATAAAAAGTCACTGAGCCCAGCTCCAGTGACGAGCTGCTAAATGTGGCGTGAATTGCGACAGCTCTATTATAGTGATCAGCTCTTTACAGCCGACTCAAATGACGTGTAATAAACATCGGTGTGGCTCGGAGACGTCCTCTGCTCGTCACACCTCGCTGCTTTTATGGATGTTTATAATACTGTTTATCCTCATGCCAGGGCTCTGCTGTAAGCCTGTCCTTGTAGGTTTTCACACTTTGCCCAACGCCTATCATTAACATTCCACTGGGATTGTCACATTTAGACATTATTAGTGATATGTAAACAGGTAGCAACTAGTCATGTTAAATCCCTGTGGAGAAATACTGGTTGTTCAATGTCTTTCCAGAGACAAAATGGACAGACATGAAAGACTCATGTTGTTGTTATTTAAGGAGAAGTTGGACACATTCGCATTCGTGTATTACTTTACTGTTTTGTGTCTCTGCTGCAGCGACTCTCTTGGTCTCCGTGTGTTAATCGACCTCGCTCATTATCGGCTCATGTTTAGGGAAATGTCCTCCATAAGTCACTTTGCATTGTCCTTACATGGTGAAGGAGGAGTGGAGGAGGCGTGGCATGAGGCATGATCAGCTGTGCAGAGCCGTGAGGAGGAAACGACCTGCTGGAGTGCGTTTTATAGCTCTAAATCTTTTTCTACCTACGTTTGGGTTTTGTCCCCATCTACTCTAGTTAATTACAGTTTTTAATTTCTTAAATGCAAGATGTATCAGTTTGTTGAAGAACATTCCAGGCAAAGAAACATCCCTGTGGAGAAAAGCAGGTGGCGGACACTCCATAAGAAATGCTACGCAGTGATATCAAAAAAGATTTTAAAAATGACAAGCAAAAATGTTCAACACAGATTTCCATACACTCCTTTTGCCGCGAGTGATCAACGGACAAGCTCAGTCACGTTTGTTCTTGTCATAGTTCAAATTCAAAGTCAGACACTTTATGAATGAAATACTAACCATGCCAACGATGTGCACATCACAGAAAAGTCAATGTTACGTTGCCCCACACAAACAGCTGCTCATGTGACCTAGTCCAAACACGGCTGGAGCTGTTGGAGCAGACCTGGCTGTCAATGCCCCAAGGACTCATGGGAAACGCAGTCCCCTTTGGCAGCAGAGTGTCTAATTCTCCTGATCTCGCCACAAGACACTACAGTGCGCACAATGTTTATGGGGAAAAGGACCGGAGCTGCAGTTCCAGAGAATCTCAAATCTTAATCTCTACAAAGCCACTCTGAGCTATGGAAAAAGACGACTTCACTTGTATAATTGTTTTATCTAATGAAGTACAGACATTCATAATCATGTAAGCCAAAACACGATCTGCTTCTCTTGCCAAATCAACAAATCACTTCTCACTCCCTGCAACCCTCCAACGCAGCAGCAGAACCACTGCCGCCTCAGCCTCTCCATCTCATCCTCTTAACTACCACCAGTGTCGTGACCATCACGTCCCAAACCAATCCTTCATTTCCCATCATTATGTGAAACATTTGAACTCGTTGCAGTTTACACTCAGTTGTCCATATCAGCAACAGATTTGCTTGAGAAAGATTTGTTTTCCAGCTATTCTATTAATGGTAACATCAAAATACAGAGCTTTTGAGATTAAAGCACACAAGGTAAACAGAACCCTGAAACCCCAAAGTTTATTCTGTCAGTAAATACTCACAGGATGGATTCTAAACGTCCATGGCATGTGATATAAACTTCAATAAAACATTTTTATAAATAACATTTTTGTCGATTATTGTTTTTCTATCATTTTAGTTTTGCTCTTTATGTTTTAGTTTATCTACATTTTTTTTTTATGGTATCTCCACATACACTGCCTGTTCAAAATAAAAGTGTCCACAAAACAAATGCAGCAGGTCCTATCCTCCTCCTCCTGCTGGAGAACTGCTGCAGGTGATGATCCTTCAGCCACAACACCACATATTCAAACCCAACAGATGCAGTGAGTGGCTTCTCATTTCTGAAACAACCATGTGCTTAAACATCTAAGAAGAAGCAGAAACTAATCTATTCCAGATCTGAATCCCAGTGAGAGTGTTTGGGACGAGCTGGAGAAGGCTTTGTGCAGTGGTCAGTCTCTCCATCATCAATACAAGATTTTTGTGAGAATTAATGACACACTGGGTGGAAACAAATTGTATAACATTGTAGAAGCTCATTGAAACTATGTCACAGCGAATGTGTGCTGTAATCAAAGCTAAAGGCAGTGTACATTTATTTTTTAGATAAGATAAGATAATCCTTTATTGTCCACACATGGGGAAATTTCGGTTAGGGTTAGATCAATTCAAGCTGGGGTGGAGCAAAGATAATAATGCCAAGGTCAAACTATTTATAGTATCAATGCACTTAAATACAAAATGTCCTGGTATCGGTATTGGATTGGTATCATGATACTTGCCCCTTAGTATCCGAGTGCATAAAGGGTGTGAAGGTCAGAAATATGGTAGAATTTCTATATCTTCTTTGACGCCTAAAATGAACTATCGTGAAATAATGCATTTTTTAGGGTGTCCAAAAGTGTGCATTTTTTATCGGTTGAAAAGACTTTAAGATGGGAAATGTATTGATGCATTCCCAAAAAACATGATCATGGTTATTTCTTTCAAAAACAGTGAATTGTCCATTGTGTTATCAAGGCCTCCGCTTGTCTTATTTACATGTTCCTGTTCAAATCAGTACAATACGTTCTGTTCCTTCAAGACTATATATTTTTCAATTACTTTTATTTCCAAAAATGCCAAAGAAAAAACCTCCCCTGTCTTTGACCAAACCAATAAACAGATATTAAGCGCGCAAACATAAACTTCCCTGGAATCTCTTCCCACAGCTCTCGTTATTGCCTTGGCCTCATCTCCCGTTCAATCCTGATGACTTAACCTTGTAAAACAACATTAGAAAAAATGACTAGTTTCTTTTCTTCCTCCTCCTCATCTTCTCTACATTTTGGAAACAGAACCCCTTTCCCATTACTTCCCCGTGTTGTGGACAGCTCCTGATGCGTCACATCTGTGCATCTCCTTGTTCCCAGTGCGTCTGCTCGCCAGTGTCCCTGACCCCAATAACCCGAATTCCAGTCCGATTAAGTTGGTTTTAAAAGGGAAGCCACACAGCGAGCTCCGGGGCCCAGTCGAACCTTAAATGGGAAGGCGGTGCGGGGTAGGCGCGTTGGAGCGATCATCCTGGGCTTGGGTTTCACTTTCCTCTGGCTCTCAAAGGCTGTACGCTGGACAAAAGAAAGGACAGAGTGGACACGGAGGAGAGGAGACAGAGGAGACACAGGAGCGAGTCAAAACACACCCATGCCATGGCTCTTTCTCAGGCTGTGCTGATGGGTAAGCGGACCATGTTTCCACAACACGGGCTTCCATAAAAGAGCTGGATTTGGAGTTTGTGGGACATGCAGTAATAAGGTGAATAGGTTACGTTTGGAAGCAGGGGTGTTGTTAGCCAGTTGCCAAAGGAGGTAAATCCTTGGGGCCCACTGACTATTAGGGGGCCCAAATAAGCAAACAGCCCCTTAGTGCATGCAGTTCAATTAGTGGTCTTTTTTTTGATACATGACTGTTTGTGTTTGGGCTTTAGTTTTACCCTTTGGCTACAACAGGAGAATGGCTTGGTGAGACTTATTTCCTACTGCACAGTCTTCACAGACGTGTACTTTTGTTTTGTATTTAACTTATATTGGCCAACAGTTAGTAAGACATTCCCTTGTTTTTGTCAGTGTTGAATTTATTTCGTGTGATGAACCCATGTGATGAACTGTCTCATGAATAGTAGAGGCAGGAACTACACGTCTCTCTGGGGAGGTGTTTCGGGCATGTCCCACCGGAGAGAGGCCCCGGGAAAGACCCCGGGACACGCAGGAGGGACCATGTCTCTCGGCTGGCCTGGGAACGCCTCGAGATCCCCCGGAGGAGTTGGCGGAAGTGTCTAGGGTGAGGGAAGTCGGGAGTCCCTTCTTGGACTGCTAATCCGGGGCCGGGTCGCGGATTAGCAGAAGAAGATGGATGGATGGAGGAATTGACTTAAAACCAATACAGCTAAAAAAAAAAAACAAGCACGACATCACATTCACAAATGTGGACCAAAGAAAGAGGGTAACTAATAATTATATCAATCATATTGAAAAAAACAAACAAATTTAGAAATAATTGATCCAAATTGAGAAGACAATAATATTCAGATTTTTACAAAGAAACAAAGGCAAAACTTTTTAAATCAAATAAAGACTCACAGACATAGACAAACGGTGATTTCAAGATATACGGAAAGTCCTGAAAATTGATGGAATGGTTCATGCTTTTCTTTTCTTTTTTAAATGATTTATCATAGATTATGTATTTTTATATTGTCTCTGAGAGTTCACACTTCCCTGTGATTGGTCTATCACTCGCCTGTCACTCACTCAGCCATGACATGAGTGGAGAAATGCGTTTGATCATCTCACTATGTGGACTGTATTGACAAGAGCTGTCACAGTCCAACAGTAGTGAAGCAGGGTTTTCTCCTCAGATAAAATGTATTGTAAAAGTATTTCAAGCTGCACGTGGTTCAAATTAAACAACAAAAACCGCTTTGATGGAAAAAATGTTTTGTGTCTTCTTTGCTTCACAAAATATGAAACATATGTAGTGTGGTTGTGATGATGAAACTGTGAATAACTCTCTCTCTTGGGGATAGTAAAATGTCTTCAATGTTTATTTTACGGCATTTAAGTGGACATCTTCATAAACAGGTTAAGCAGGTTAAAAAAGCATGTCTTTGCCAGGGGTTCCCGACCACTGGGGGATATTTATGGGATCGATACTTGCTCAAATGTGTTTCAAGTTTCGAAATGAGTTTTAGAAAGAGTTCTTCCACCACTGGACTCAAAGAGAGTTAACGGGCTCTGATCAGAAAAGTGCTAGCTAACACGGCAGGCCAAACCGGGCACGACAGATTCTGCTCTATCGCTTCTGGCACAGACTTTGGAACACCCACTTCCACCCTTCACTTCAGACATCCTTCACTCCCCCTCTCTGCAGGAACGACCTCTCGCTGCCCCCCTCTTGTGTTGTTCTTCCTCCAAATTAGGCCCACACTACCCCAGAACCGCCCCAGACAAACTCACCCGCAGCCGCGCAGTTCAAAGCCAGGCATGATTTATGGACGCGACCTGCTAATTTCGCAAAGAACACCACTCACGGTATCAAAAGTAACTGCATTCTCGTTTAAAAAATGCTTGATTGCTCCGATAAAAGTCCAAAACGCGCTTGATCAGTGGGTTTTCAAAGTATTTATCGTCGCTTTGTTCTCAAGATCAAAAATCGTCGCTTACAAGATTGCGAGGAAGAAGTAGCATGGGAAGTATTTGTCCCAAGGAACACATCTAACAAATTGGAATTCTTTTTTGTCAGATCATGCCTCCTCCAATCTGGCCCGGAGGAATCAACATGGTTCGCAGCGTACTTTAAGTATTTCCAGATTGGAGTTGCCCCGTGGCAGTTTGGGGTTGCATAATCAATCTCACTCAATGGGAACACGGAGGAGAAAAAAGTCCCTCCTCGCAAACAGGCTGAGTTTGTCTGTTAACAGCCAAAAGGGAAAACGGATACATCAACCGTCATGGAAGAGTCTAGAACAGCACGGGAGAAAATAGAGCAGAATTGTACTTATATATTTCGGGGGCAGTTCTGCTTTCTTAATATCATCAAACTTTTTTACAACATTCCAGCTAGTTTTGGTCTTTGAATTCCATCTTTCTATATTGTTCACAGCGGTAGTTTTAAGGGCGGGAGGCTGTGTAACTAGAAAAGTCCAATTATTAATATGTGAACATTGTTAAATGAATTGGGTGCTGTTTTCTTTTACAAAGGGCAGTTAACTGTGTGACAACTTGCTGCCGCTGTGATCGTGACAACCGCTGCAAACCCTCCGGCTGCACTTCTCTGGAATGCGGCTACAGCAACTAAATCTGATCAGATCCATTTGTCCTTACACTAAAGTTATATGTTCAATTTTGTTAATACCACAGATACTACAAAAAATTCTATGGTCATATTCAGGACAGAAGGACAGATCATGAAAAACATGCACGTCTGCTAGTTCACTTTTTTGATCAAACATTTTGATTTTGTGACAGTTTACCCAGTGTGACATCATGCCCCGGGCTCCCCTACATCATACCTCATCCAATTTTCAGTTACCGTGGCTTAGGCAAGGTAAGGGAAGTTTATTTGTAAGACCACAATTTGTATACAAAGCAATTCAAAGTGCTTCACACAACAGGGGGAAAAAAATCACAAAACCTTAATTTCTATTCATTCAATTTAAATTTTTTACTGGCATGAATCATACATTTTGTCCGTGCTTAGTGATGCTGCCAGATGGAAAACCAAACTTTTGGACCACACTGGCAGACTCTCCAGACACTCTTTCCCATATTTATTTCACATTGCCAGCATGACAGGTGTCTCCGGGATAGGCAGACCGCTTGTATATTGATTCTTTCCCATGTTTGACCGTCCCTAGACGTCGACGCGCTCTCTGCCTCTGCACACGTCTGTGCTGAGCATATGTATCTTAATGTTGATTGAAAACTCTCTCTGTCTTTGTATCATTTTATTGTTGTTTTTGCATGATAAAACATAACAATTACTTTGAACATATCATACATTTTATTTATGTCAAAGAACTGCAATGAAAGTTCCAATTAGACCAACAACCTCATCTTAAGCACTTTTATCTCCACTTGATCTAGATAAAGTTGGAGTTACATCCTGCAGAGAGCATGAAACCATGACTTATGAGAGCAGGCGTGTGTGTTCTACCGATCATAAATACTTAGTTAATGTGAAAGTCAACACACTAAACGTCAGACGGGAGGAAGAACTACAAATACAAAGAACTACAAATATGCAGGTTAGGCTGGTGCTGTCATACCACTAAATCAGACTGACATTGTAAGAACGTTTCTGATTAGTTGGACTTGGCAGCCTTTCCTTTGTCAGTCAGCCCCTGGGCATCTGTCAGATCAAAGTCAGGTTTGAACAAGAACTATAGCAGGTGTAAGAAGAGCCAAACAATGACTAAAAATGGTCTAGCCATTACATGCTCCTCCATGTTTTTGAAGACCACACAGTGTCGTTTGGAACATTATATTGCTCGGTTTGGCTTCCCCACTCAGCTAAGCAACTATAATGCTTTCGGGATACCAGCAAATAACAGCAAATAACAGCAACTCTGACGTTTATTCAGATTTAAACTCACATTCATCAGATCTCGGGAGCTAAGCAGGGACGGGCCTGGTCAGTACGTGGATGGGAGACCGCTGGTGCCACAGGGCGAGGTAGTGCAAACTGTAGTTGTGTCATTGGGCAAGACTCACCCACCAGTGAGAGTGTGTTTATCAGGGTGAATGTGGGACAACGGATGCAAATATGGCCTTGGCAACAATCCAGCGTGTCATGTATCAAGTATGTTCAGTAACCTGCACTTTCCTGAATACAAATGAACCAAATACACAAATAATAATACAAATAAATAGACATTTTAAGCCTGGCCTGGGAATAAAAAAAAAATCATCTTATTGTCAGTACTTAAAGAATACATTATGCTTTTGTTATGTGATGTATCTCAAAAAGCAACAGATTTCAATGTCTTGTGTAATCTTACAAACAAGGGTGTAAAGTGATATTTCTGCACTTATTTTATGGCAATATCATGTTGTGTGCGACAATTGACATTTTCTGGTACATTTGAGCACTTTCAAGAGAAACATGTGAATCACAACATTGATTTCACCAAAATGATAGATTATCACAGGGATGAGATCACAATTTGATTTCTATCACCAGGGAATAGAAAAACATGGCTGCTGAATCCTACATGTCTCACTGATCGCAGAAGAACAAAGATTACTCAAACACGCATGAATCACTCTGAATACAGTGAGTAAATAACATGGTTAAATACTCTTAAAAGTCAATTTTGCTTAATATGTCCAGCATAATACAGGATCATTAAGGACTATTATGCAAGCAGGAGTTTCGACGTAAGTTATGATTCACAAAGTCAATAGACACCTGCCCTGCTCTCCACAAACACTCTAACATTGCAGTCTTTGCGGTGCTTTGAGCGCTTGTTTGTTGACCTGCGTTAACTTTAGCCTGGCCTCTTTTTATAGACTTCTTATTGACAACCTTTACAACTACTGCAAACCCAGGTCAAGAAGTCCAGCACTATTTAAACATACGTGGAATTTACAATAACGTGCTCTCAAATAGAATAGCTTTATCGGCTTTATTGCAATTTAAACAGTAAAGAATTTGTTTTATCACGCCTTGAATAACATTAGAGAACTAAGTCAGAATGTCTTAATGATATATTTGTATATCTTTTGAGAAACACCTGCTAGTGACAGTGGTTGGACCGTCCCAAGTGAGGAGATGTTCTTTGATGCCCTCTTATTGCCTTCTGCATTTGAACATAATGTAGAAAGATGTCTGGTCAGGCAATAAAAATACTACATTTCCAACTGTGGAGCCAATCAGCACTACAGTAATTAAGACCGCTGGGAGAGAAAACGAACATTTTCCCACCACCAGGTCCCTGAAAACTTTAAAAACACTACTTTCTACTAAAACATGTTCAAATTGTCCTCATTTTGAGTGACAAACTGGCACTAAGCCTGGACAACTACAACAGGGAACAGCCATAAGTCGTAAAATCCACAGGCCAGTTAAAACAAACCAGACCACACATGGGGAAGCAGCAGCCACTCCGTGACCCCGCCGACCTTTGACCTCCCACCTTTGCAGGAAGTGAAAGCTGCGGCAGCGTGACGGTAGAGTGCGAGATGCCGTGCGATCGGGAGGCGTGCGTGTGTGCGAGAGAGGGAAACATGCTAGTTTGGAAGGTTTAAGACCTGTTTGGCACCGCTTTGAAAGGCATCTTGGGAAATGTAGTCAGCTGGAGGTGAGACATGTGTCGGGAGATGTCAAAGCCCCACGGACACGCTGAGTAAACACTTGACATAGACAAGGAGCACAGGGCAAAGAGGCCAGAGTGTGTAAGTAAGAATAGACAAACTGTTCGACATGTGAAGCCCAAGAATTCAATGGTGCTATGTTAGCTTTTACAACACGCTGAGGATGGCGAGTAAGGCTAAGGGTTAGCAAATGTAAGGATGGAACAGGCAAACAAGCATAGTCACAATGCACACAACCATAGTCACAATGCTGAACGCTCAAACATGACTTTTGGATGGCAGTGTATTGAACGGTGAATTACTTTAGACATTTTGGACATGTACAAACAGTATGTCGTCAATAATAAATCAATTATGAGACGCTCCGTCCCCGTTGCTGTTCTGCATAGGTCTGAACCCCGTCTGCCAAATAATCAACAAGACTGGCGATGGATGACAGCTCAGGAATGGGGCCACGATCAGTCACCTCCTCTACATTGACGACATCAAGCTGTATGCTAAGAACGAGCGGGACATTGACTCTCTGATCCACACGACTGGGATCTATAGCGCTTACATTGGGATGTCATTCGGCTTGAGAAATGCAGTCGGATGGTGACTAAGAGAGGGAAGGTGGTCCACACAGAGGGGGTCTCACTCCCAGAACGAGCAATAGCAGACATTGAGGAGGGTTACAAGTACCTGGGAATACCACAGGCAAATGGCAAGGAAAGTGGCTATGGCCAAATACCTACAACGAGGGAGGCAAGTCCTCAGAAGCCAGCTCAATGGCAAGAACAAGTCCCGGGCAATAAACAGCTACGCCCTGCCAGTGATCCGATACCCTGCAGGAATAATCAGTTGGCCAAAGGAGGAGATACAGACCACAGAGGTTACGAAAGCTCCTGAACATGCATAGAGGGTTCCATCCCAAATCTCAGGAATGTCGTGAGCCTTATTTTGAACAGTTTGTTTGATTGTTTGCATGGTTGATTGTATTGTGTTATAGTTTTATACAGTTGTATTGGCTTTATTTTTAATGGAAATCACTTTGGTTACCTTGCCACTATGAATAAAACTTGTTGGGGTGTTGGGGACATTTTACGCAACCCCCAAACTGTGTCAAAAGTGTTGCTGAGTTAAGCACATAGAGGTCACGGCCCTACAACTCTGTCCCTCAGGAACATTTAGTAGCCCTGGTATAGAGTCATTTTTGTACACTTTGGTGATTAATTTTACAGTCAGTCAGTAAAAATACTGTCTAAATATTTTAATCAGGATATTCCCCAAAGATGTTGTAAAAAATGGATCGCCACACAAAATAGTAAAAAAAGAAAGAAATGAAACACATCCTCGCTCCTTGTGTCCTTTTTAAGCAGTTTGATTGAGTGAAATCACCACTAGTTTGATGGTTTAGCGCTGTAACAGCAGCGAGCAGACTGACGGTCAGCTGACAGATTAGCCAAACCATTAGCTAAGTGGCTAAAGTTACTGTCTTGGATGAAAGCTGCAACTTTAGCATCTGATCCGATGGAAAATGAAGACTCCGTTTAAGAGTTCAAGTCAGATCTGTTGCACGGTGTGTGGTTGTGTCCAAATACAATTAGCTACTTCAAGCTTGAGAGACTTGTTTCATTTAGATAACACTTTGCGGTCAATTTGTTTACTTTGGCAAGACACTTCCAAATTCAATCAACTTTACTTTAATTATTTGTTTCTACTTCTTTATATATACCGTTTATAGATATATATGTTTTAGAGGATGGTGTGATGCAGAACCTTATTTATTTCTTCACTTTTCACAAACAAACATAAAAAATAAAAGAAAGATACAAAAAAGACATTCAAATTAAATTATGGCACAAAAGGTCAGAAATAAATGTCCCATGTAGTCCAGAGTCAGTCAAATGTATTCATATTTAGAACAAGTCCAATCATGATTTTTTTCGTTCATTTTCCTCAATATAATTTATTTCTAAAGAATTTTCTACCAAAAAAAGTCATTTCCTACGTCCTTTACATTGTGAAATACAATGAACTAGTTAACATGAAAAATAAAACAAAACCCCTGGATGATAAAAATAAAACAATAAAATAGAATAATCAAGCTGAATAAAACGTCTAAATAAATAATAATGGCACAGTATCAACTTCCAACCTTCAGGTCACAGCACTAATGCTGCTGCATGAAAACAGTTTTAAATGTGTTCTCTTCAGTTCTCTAATAAATCTTCTTATGTAGTGGTGATGAGCTACAACTGTAGCCACAGCTGCCCTGGGGCAGGCTGGCGGAAGTGAAGCTGCCAATCTGCATCATAACATGTACAATAGGTAAAAATGTTCCAGCAAATGTAGTCCTGACCAAGCCGAGCTTAATATCTGGAGATAGGTCAAATGTACCTACAGGGACAGTAAAAAATAATCTAATCTAATAAAGAACTGACCCAAATGATCATATACAGAAATTTACACAACTAATTTAAGTCATTCTACAATCAAAACTTGAATAACATCACATTGCATTGTGGTACAAACTTAAAATGATTATGAAAGGTGCAGTGGCTCTGTCAAAGCTGTGTTCAATCCACCAATCTGGGACTGACCCTATTATTCTTAAATGAGAGATTAATGAGACACTGCAAACTATCGACAGTCCAGTTGACTTTAACAATGTATCTCAGATGTAAAACTCCAACAATGGAAACAGTAGATGGATACCAGTGGAGTGTACTTTCGGCAGCAAAAAAAAAAAGATGGATTACAAGGACTTGACTGAAACAACTTTGGACATTAATAAAATTAGCAATACATTTGAAATTGGACAAAAGCACTGATAATTGAAACAAATGGTACAATTACAAGAAAATAAGGTGGTACATTGATTAGCCCTCTGCATATATTTTTTGATGACTTGTAGCACATGTTCAAACCCTCATTAACAAGTACATGACTAACGGGCCCAAATCTGACTGTCACTTTTGATCTTTGCAGTCAGCTTTGGCCCGGAGGATGTTTTGTGAGTCCGGCTGAGTCAAGGGGCGCTGAGTCACACCACAAGAATGTCCCACTATTAGAGTTAGCATGAGTCACATCTGCATGTCCATCCATCAAATACACACAGCTCACTGACTGTGTGCACCCAAATACTTCAAGGGGAAACAAAATGCTAAATAAGTTGTTAGTTGTTTTCAAGACATTCTAGAATTGGATGTAATTATTTCAGAGGTTATGGGGTCTTTAAAACTCTGTGGGAGATTCAGTGTTGTTAAAGTAATATCATAAATGTGCTAATAGATAAGATGTCTTGTTTCATGTGAACAAGCCCTGTGATATTAGCCACAAACCAGGTTAAAACGTTTGCCTTTTGACAGTAAACAACAAATTATATAGAATTCCAACATGTCCTCCATCTTCATTTCAAACTATGTGCAATTTAGAACGTTGTGATGTGTCAAAATGTGCCTAAAACAGAAATATCTGCTGGTGATTTTTGTTTCCCACCCCAAACCACCAGGGGGCCACAGTGCCTGATTCTATGCCAAAAATGTGTTTGGCAAAGGTTATAAAAAGCTTGTGTGAAAATGACCGCAGCAAAACGCCACCTAAAAATGTGTTAATTAACAAAGTGTGCAACAACTTAAAAAAATAAATAAATGTATTAATAATATTTTGAACCATAGAAAACCATTCATTTGAATAGGTTAAAATGGGTTAGCTGCTTTGTCTCCCACTGTTCAACATCTACAAGAGCAAACACAGACTTTGGGATTTATTTTTGTACCAAAGACACAAAGACAGAAAAACATGGAGAAGAATAAAGTGGTCCAAGAATGCTAAAGGTAGCTGTGGGCTAAATGCTACCTTGATGCTAAAAGAGGGATAAAGTTGTGTTTCCGATTGACCCACACCAAACCCCTAACATGCCCCTAATATAACCCGTTGCCGACTGCATCTATTGAATCAGCTATTGCTCTCAGTTATCCAAGACAAGTGGCCCCCCATATCACATTGTGCTAGGGACCCCCACAATGCTACAAACGCCCCTGTTATAGGTCTCCTTTAACATTACCCAGATTGAACGTCTAAGCCTCGTGAGAGTCCATCCTTTTCAGTATGGATTCTACAAACAGGTAAATGTGCCTCGTCCCCTACAGCGTTTGGGGAAATAGATCCTGCTTGTGGTCGGACTTTGATATTGAACTCCGAGGCCCACCAAGAGAGAGTCTCGCCTTCTCATCGCCTCTGTTTCCGCCTCATTTCAGACCCAACCACAACGGGCTAAAATGACAAGTCATAAATGTGCGTAATGCAGGCGTATTATGGGCCTTTATGAGCAAAGGGCTCTGGTTGTGGATATGAAGATAGGAAAAATAGAGAAAAAAGAAACCACAAGCTGAAATTGGACGCTCCCAGAAGATCTTATATTAAGGAAATTAGGGCTGTAGGTTGTTAGGATACAATGTCACACGCGTAAATCTTGGATAAATATTGAAGCATGATAAAAGCTTTTTTTAAATATTTCCATTCCATTTCTCCAGCTGCATGTGGATAAAGTGGAACATTTAAAGCTGTCAAATTGAAAAAGTAGGATATTCCTTTACATGGTTGACATGCAAAACAGTGGGCACTTTGTAACTTTTCTCATTTTAAAACCATACTTCTAAACGGAGATAGGTTTTATGCCATGCTGTGGAATATTACTGCCAAACAAACTAAATTTCCACGGAAACAAGCAGGATTAGGCTCCTCCAGGCCAAGTACAAGTCAGGTATGTAGAAAAACATACATCCTGAAGTTTTGGGGTGCAATAAAAAACAGCCAAACTTAAAATACATGCTTTTATTTCAGTCTATTTCTATCTAAAATGTTAAGCGTTGTGACTTTTCAAGGATTTAAAGTAACAAAAGCGAGAACCATGTATTCAAAACAGACTTTACACTTCCACAAACAGCCTGAACCTGACTGATGCTTCTCGTAATTGGCCCTGATACGCTCACATGAGGCTGGCGTATGTCCATTTATGAGCGTGTATCTTCCTGCTTCAATCTTCGCACCTTGTAAACACCGTGCTCCATGAATCATTTTTAACATCACTTCATAAAACGCACGGATCGGCCCAAACCAGACGTCTCCCTGGAGCCTTCCCTCTCCACTCCACCCAAACCACGGGGTCAGGCCCAAGCCAGGCAGCGCACATTTGGCAGGTGCACGGAGACATAAAAACAACAGGCAGAATGTAGACAAAGTTGGTGTGGAATTGTTAATTTGCGGTAAGAATGTCATGCCCAGATTTGCATAAAACCAGCATAAAGCACACTCCGTCAGCATACTATACTTGACTGAACAGACATATATCATTTTGACAGGTGACAGAGGTGGGTGACCCGATTGAGACCACTCAGAAGAGATTATCTGTCCTCAGATCAGGTTTACTGTAAGCAGATTCACTCTTGAGCGCTCCAATTTCACTGTCAACACATCAAGACGGCTCCAAAACTGTGAAAGAAAAGTGCCAAACCAAAAATAACTGAACGATTTTGTATGCAGGCTTTTTTCAAACTAAAATGACAAAAAAAAATCTAGATAGAATTTAAAATTTGTCCCGAAATAAATAGGGCGAGTATCTGGGTGAGAACAAAGTCATCCATAGGAAAAACGCAAAAAAACACCAAAAGATACGAGAAGAACAATGTATAACCTCAAGTGCTTTTTAGTACTGCAACGGGTAATGGTGACAAGGAAACACAAACCTTTTTTGTCATATGTAGCTTCTCGGATCGGATGATTAAAGATTATACTAACATAACATAATATAAGAACTTATACTGACCCTAACACACCAATACAAGAACCTTTCCATGGAAACAAGCTTTTCTGAAAAATGCTGAAAATGCTGTAAAATTCCAAGCCACAGTAACTGGCCACTTGGAGCCCCATTTTGTTGTGACACCTGTCCGCCTATGCCAACATGAAACCTCCTCCTACTGTGAGACTTTACTCACTCGTGCTCACCAATTACTGGAGTGTCGATAAAATACATATACAGACTGGAAACACTGGTCATCTATGAGTGACGAGATTTCTCTTGTACATGTCAACAAAATCAGATCTAATTGTTGGTTTATCTGACTACCGTATTTTCCGGACTATAAGTGACACCGTTTTTCATTGCTTAAGCCGCGACTTATACTTCAGAGCGACTTATATGTGATATTATTCGTTATTTTCACACTGGCAACCGCAAGAGGGCGTCTAATAAATTTCCACCAAAAATGCGATTTATACTCCAGTGCGACTTATATATGTTTTTTTCTACTCTATTATGCATTTATTGGCTTGTGCAACTTATACTCCGGTGCGATTTATAGTCCAGAAAATACGGTATTATCTGATCTTCACTGGCCATATAAATGTACCCACTGATACAAAAGTGCCTGAAAACCATTTTAAGCAGCTGTTTAATTCAGTCAAAACAGCACAATTCACAAAGCCACGCCAAAACCCAGCAGAGTGGCACAGTGGGTAAAGATGTGCGCTCACCTGCCGCTGCCGTGCGCTCCTCCACGCTCGCCCCTTGCCGCCTCCTCACGCCGCCCTCGCCTCTCCATCTGCTGCTGCGCTCTGTCATGACGTCTCCTGCGCCACGGTCACAGAGCCTCGAGTCTGTCCAGAGCCCGCCGCGAGCTGCGCGTCCGAGGCACACATGAACGATCCATATGCAACCGAACGGCCAGCCACGTGGAAGAGTAGAGTTGTTTTCTACACACAATCCACAATCCAGTGGCCTAACCCTTCAAAACAACAAGCAAACAAACAAACAAATAAACAAACAAACAAACAAACAAGAAGCATGTCAGATACTTGGGTTATGCAAGGAAGGAACGTGCGGGTGGTCAACAGGTGGGCCGCGGGCTAAATCTGGACTTCTACAAGTGTCGAACAGGACGACATCCTTTTTTTTAAGTGTTTAAAAGAAAATAAACTTGAATGTAAAGTGCTTACGGTAGGTCGGACTACTCATTTTACTAAAACGCAGCAAAAAAGATGACAAATTTCATCCCAGTTTGGCTTTTTTTAAAAAGTTTATCATTTTACTTCTTCTTTACTTGGAAATTGTGACATCACACTTAGAAATTCCATAATGTTGTAGCCTACAATTGTCAAAAACTCCTCAAATGTGCACAGATATTATTATGCGACAAATAAAAATATATGAGACCATCTTTATTAAGCTAAATTCATGTTTAAACGGTTTGAGAAATGTGTTTGTCAGTGCCCTTTTAGAAAGTAGAAATAGCTTACTTTAAAGCCATTAATTGTGAGTGTACGGTTAATATTGTATTTTTATCGATATTTATGAATGTACATAACAAGATGTTGCCAACAGAAAGCTCCAAACCCATACTTATTTTAAATTGCTGTTTTAAGCAAACAGTTAGCAGCCGCAGCAAGAGTACTAGCATATTAACCACCGTGAAATGGTTAAAATCTTCATTAACATTAGATTGCTTGGTTAAAACCTTACATTTTTAATGTTTAATCCAACTCTCAAAATGATATAAAACATGATGTAGAGGTAAAGCTAAAGGTATGAAAGGGGTTTCCGGTACAAAAGTGTGATGTCATCAATATGTTTTCTCTGCTCAAATTCCTGTCATTTTCAACATATTTTTCTTCACAAAATCCTACTTGATTGTTATAAAACGATCTGTCATATTTAGGTAACAGGTATTATCCCACTGAAAAAGTAAAACAAAACCTATCGTATCCACTTTAAACTAGGACTAGACCAGATCCAATTCAAAGTAGTAAAAAAAATGAATTCTCAAAAACAGTGAAAAACCAAAACATCACATGAAATTCATTTGAACCATGTAAAAATGTGACCAGCAGTGACCCCAGGATTAAACAAGAGCGTTCGGCTAATTCCAAGGATCCAAACAAGCCCAAAACAGGACTAAACATGACCAAGAAGAATATGGGTTAACAAAAGGGTTAATCCACAAAGTCACACACGTTTCAAAGTGCTTAAGGAGTCAAAACACTGAGGACTAAACTGGCCACAAACTTGAACTAAACCAGGATCAGAGGGACTCAAGCACTAATGAATGAAGTCACAGAAGGTGTAGTAGTTGTAGTAGTGGTGGTGGAAAGTACAAATACACTCAAGTCTATTTAACAAAGGATCTTTTTCCTTCTCTACATTTAAGAGCAAATATCTGTACTTTCTACTCCTTGAACTCCTTTGAACTGGGCCGAAAAGTAGATGGTAGTTTCCACAGGGTTTGAGGGGGTTATTTTTAGCACGTTCAGAGTGACGTCCTGCCAGAAGGGTTTGAGTTCAAGTCCCAGGTTTGGGCAAACGAAAATATGTATAAAATATTATACAAACAGTCAAATTTTTCAGTTGCTTCTTTTGATCCGAAATAAACACAATTCTTTATCAAGGTTTGGTGCTACTTTACTTGAACTTTTGAACTACTTTTTTCCAGTAGTAGTTGTAAGTAGTAGTAAGAAAAACATAATCTCGGGCTAGAACGTGGTCTAAGGGGGAAGACGTGGTCCAGACACATTTGAAATCAGGGCTAACGTTTCAATAAACCCTACACTAGAACTAAACCAGGTCTTATCTCACAAAGTCTAAATGATTAAAACTCAAACGTAACTTGAATTATGTCTAGACAATTAATATATATATATATATATATATATATATATATATATATATATATATATATATATATATATATATATATATATATATATATATATGTATAAATTTAGTTTAAAAGCAACATCCCAGGAGAAAATAATAAACTTGATCGGGAGAGGACAATAAAAGGATATTGAAATCATGGTTAAACAAGGTCTGAATAAACCCTAAACATGGACTAATAATTTGTCAAGAGGTTTAAACCACAGTCAAAGATCTAAATTAGAACTAAACCAGGTCTTATCTCACAAAATCAAACATAATAATTAGTCAAAT